>NC_133332.1:175114787-175462287 GCF_042186555.1 Aquarana catesbeiana | reverse complement strand
TGTTGATCTCTGGGATTCCTGGACCAGATTGTGCTCCCTCTTATATGGACTCCTCAAGATCCCAATTTCTTGTCCACAGACTTTTTCCAGCGTTGACTTCCTCTTTATTTCATTTAGACCATGAATAAATGGATATTTGAGTTTAGAAAAGACTTTATGTGTTTTATTTTAAATCATTGATTTAGATACAATGTCAAATTAACAAGGGACAACAATCTCCTTGAGGTTGCAAAAACACACAAAAAATACAATAATAATGTTCTAGTGGTAACTTTAAAAAAAAAAATGATACATAACCAAAAACGGTTCTTTGTGTTAACTTTATATACAAAATTTAAAAAAAAAACACAATAAACAAAAAAATGGTTCTTTGTGGTAAGTTAAAACAAACAACATTAAAAACAAACAAAAATGAAATCAAAATTTATTTGTGTTCAATTTAAGAAATAAAAAACTAAAAAAAAAAAAAAAATGGTTCTTTGTGGTAACTTTACAAACACAAACAAACAAAAAAAAAAAAAGCTAGATAAAGATAAAATAAGTTCAACAACTATCATAAAATAAACATCTGGAGAAAATCTAAAATAAAAGATGACTCCACCAAAAAAAAACAAGTGTAAAAATTATTATTAGTATGGAGACATTGTTTTTAAAAAAAATACTAAATCATTCATGAGATCAAAGAGAAAAAGAATCCAGAAATCAGTTTGGGAGAACTCTGTTTGAATATGAACAGCAAAACATCTTCGTTCTTATAGCATTATTAAAGAAGACATTAATGCGCTGCATTCAACGACCACAGATTTTGCAGCGTGAGGAATGTGCTACCTACAATACAAACACTAGTTTTACTAGACTGAGTGCTTCCGTTTCGTTTTTGCTTATGAGCATGCGTCGTTTTTTTGTCCGTCGGACTAGCATACAGACGAGCGGATTTCTGGGTCCGGCGTAGTTACGACGTAAAGATTTGAAGCATGTTTCAAATCTAAAGTCCGTCAGATTTGAGGCTGCAAAAGTCCGCTGAAAGTCCGCTGAAGGTCCGGGGAAGCCCACACACGATCGGATTGTCAGCCAGCTTTAGTCCGTCGGCGTCCGTTGGACTTTTGTAGACGAAAAGTCTGACCGTGTGTACACGGCATTAGAAATCCTGAAGGCGGTGATTGGTTTTCAGGGCCCCGTATGCAGCTAGGCTCCCAAAAAGTCCCACACTTGTGGTATCCCCATACTCAGGAGAAGCAGCAGAATGTATTTTGGGGTGTAATTCCACATATGCCCATGGCATGTTTGAGCAATATATCATTTAGTGACAACTTTGTGCAAAAAAAAAAGTTTGTCATTTTCCTGCAACTTGTGGCAAAATATAAAATATTCCATGGACTCAACATGCCTTTCAGCAAATATCTTTGGATGTATACTTTCCAAAATGGGGTCATTTGGGGGGTTTTGTGCCATCTGGGCATTTTATGGGCTTCAAAACTGTGATAGGTAGTGAGGAGTGAAATCAAAAATTTAAGACCTTAGAAATCCTGAAGGCGGTGCTTGGATTTTGGGGCCCCGTACGCGGCTAGGCTCCCAAAAAGTCCCACACATGTGGTATACCTGTACTCAGGAGAAGCAGCAGAATGTATTTTGGGGTGCAATTCCACATATGCCAATGGCATGTTTGAGCAATATATCATTTAGTGACAACTTTATACAAAAAAAAAGTTTGTCATTTTACCGCAGCTTGTGGCAAAATATAAAATATTCCATGGACTCAACATGCCTCTCAGCAAATAGCTTGGGGTGTCTACTTTCCAAAATGGGGTCATTTGGGGGGGGTGTTGTGCCATCTTGGCATTTTATGGCCTTAAAAACTGTGATAGTTAGTGAGGAGTGAAATCAAAAATTTACGCCCCACACATGTGGTATTCCATACTCAGGAGAAGCAGCAAAATGTATTTTGGGGTGCAATTCTGTATATAACCATGGCATGTGTGAGCAATATGTCATTTAGTGACAACTTTTGCAAAATATTTTTTTTTGTCTTTATTCAATCACTTGGGACAAAAAATAAAATATTCAATGGGCTCAACATGCCTCTCAGAAATTTCCTTGGGGTGTCTACTTTCCAAAATGAGGTGATTTGGGGGGGGGGAGGGGGTTGTACTACCCTGCCATTTTAGCACCTCAAGAAATGAGATGGGCAGTCATAAACTAAAAGCTGTGTAAATTCCAGAAAATGTACCCTAGTTTGTAGACGCTATAACTTTTGCGCAAACCAATAAATATACGCTTATTGACTTTTTTTTTTTTTTTACCAAAGACATGTGGCTGAATACATTTTGGCCTGAATGTATGACTAAAATTGAGTCTATTGGATTTTTTTTATAACAAAAAGTAGAAAATTTTATTTTTTTCAAAATTTTAGGTCTTTTTCCATTTATAGCGCAAAAAATAAAAACAGCAGAGGTGATCAAATACCATCAAAAGAAAGCTCTATTTGTGGGAAAAAAGGAAGCAAATTTCGTTTGGGTACAACATTGCATGACCATGCAATTAGCAGTTAAAGCGACGCAGTGCCAAATTGTAAAAAGTGCTCTGGTCAGGAAGGGGGTAAAACCTTCCGGGGCTGAAGTGGTTAAGCCCCTCTCATGTTTGACCATGCACACTTTTTGCTGCAGCGCGCTGTCATGATCTCCATGAAATGTCCCTCATTAAAAAGTTGGGAGGTATGCTATACGGTGCAACTTAATTGTAAGAGTTAGTATCCCTTCGAATCCACTGCAAGTTCCCACATCTCAACTGATTCGCAAGGCAGCTCACACTGCCATATGCGAACTGCTGGGAGTATCAATACAATGTTAATGCCACCCCATTTCAGTTCGCATATCGCACTGCGAACTGACAGTTCGGACATGAATTGCATCACATGGGTGTGAACACCCATGCGATCCGATTCTGTTGCGTACCAAAAAAAGGGTCCTGTGCGAGTTTGATCCGAATGCGATGTGAATTCAGCTATACTATCTGTATGGCTGAAATCACATCACACAGACATTGTATTTGATTTGCACTGCGATCTCACAGAGTGCACTAATTTTAACCGGCATTTACTGCACCTGTGACAAACCTTCTTTTTTTTTTTTCTTTTTCCAATTCTGTAAACCATAAGGCTCCGGTACACACTGATGTAATGCGGGAAATGCACAAGATTTGCCGCATTTTCCAGTATCACATCGCACTGCATAGCAATTGCAAGGTGTTCATGCGATCTGCTGTGGGTGTCAATGTTAGATTAAAGGGGTTGTAAAGGTAAAAAATTTTTCACCTTAATGCATTCTATGCATTAAGGTGAAAAAACTTTTGACAGTACCGCCGCCCCCAGCCCCCCCGTTTTACTTACCTGACGCCTCGAATCTTCGCTGCTCGTCCTCGTCATCTTCATTGCAGCTCAGCCTGGTCGCTGATTGGCTGCAGTGGATGGATTGAAAGCAGCGCAGCCATTGGCTCGCGCTGCTGTCAATCACATCCGATGACGCGGCGCGCCGGGGGGCGGGGCCGAGTGATACAGCGAGCGGCTATAGCCGCCGGCTGTATCACGGGAGCGCGCCCGCAAGCACTCACCACCATGCGAGGGAGCTCGCATTAAGGTGGTAAATGCTTGCGGGGAGGAGCTGAAACAGCCGCCGAGGGACCCCAGAAGACCAGGTTCACCTGCACAGTGAAGGTAAGTATAACATGTTTGTTATTTTAAAAAAAAAAAAAAAATACCTTTACAACCCCTTTAACAACACCTGAAACAGATCGCAAAACATAGTGTGATTGCCATAATTGCATCACATGGGTGCGCATGAACACCTATGCAATGCGATTCAAATTCGGAAAACAAAAGGGTCCTGCACCATTTTGGGGCGGATGCAATTTGAGCCATACATTGGCTCAAATCGCACCGCACAGACATCGCATGTGATGTACACAGGCATGCTGTGCGAATCACATGTGGTGTTTAGCATGCACCAGTGTGAACCCAGGCTCAAACAAAAACTTTTTGACCTGTTTCATTAGGGTAATACAAAAACACAAACTGGGAAATAAGGGGTTAAAGTTTAGGCTGTGTCAGTTGACCTTTTAGGCTTCTAGTTCAACGTGACTTTTTTTGTTACTTTTATTTTACATTTTACTTCCCATTCTCTGCACCTGTCCAGGAATAGTGACACATCTGGGCATTGATTTCAAAAGAAAAATGTGTTTTTAAACATTTCTGAAAGTTTGTGAGCTATGTCAGTTTGGTTCTAAAACAAATAAAGTTAGGTGAGGAAAAAAAAGGCTGATTACCCATAAATACCTTCACCTGTGCACAAGTCTGTCTTTTGACATGGCTCCCCCCCTCTATTGTGAACTTGTGGAAGCATGGCTCCCCCCCCTCTATTGTGAACTTGTGGGAAGCATGGCTCCCCCCTCTATTGTGAACTTGTGGGAAGCATGGCTCTGCCCTCTATTGTGAACTTGTGGGAAGCATGCTTCTCTCCTCCTTCTTCCTCCTCCCTTCTTCTTCCTCCTCCCTTCTTCCTCCTCCCTCCCTTCTTCCCCCTCCCTCCCTTCTTCCCCCTCCTCCTTCCCCCCTCCCTCCCTTCTCACCCTCCCTCCCTTCTCCTCCCCCCCTCCCTTCTTCCCCTTCCCTCCCTTCTTCACGCTCTCTTCTTCTTCCTCCTTCCCTTCTTCTTCCTCCCTCCCTTCTTCCTTCTCCTCCCTTCCTTCCTCCCTCCTTCCTCCCTTCTTTTCTCCCTTCTTCCTCCCTTCTTCCTACCTTCTCCTCCCTTCTTCCTCCCTTCTTCCTTCCTCCCTCCTCCCTCCTTCCTCCTCCTCTTCCCTCCCTCCATCCTCCCTCTGTCCTCCCTTCGTCCTCTCCCCCCCTCCCTCCTTTCCTCCTCCCTCCCTCCCTCCCTTCTTCTTTCGCCTCCCTCCCTTCTTCTTCCGCCCTCCTCCTTCTTCCTTCTTCCTTCCTCCTTCTTCCTTCTTCCTCCTTCTTCCTCCTTCTCCCGCCCTCCTCCTTCTTCCTTCCTCCTTCTTCCTTCTTCCTCCTTCTTCCTCCTTCTTCCCGCCCCCCTTCCTTCTTCTTCTTCCTTCCCGCCCTCCTCCTTCTTCCTTCCCGCCCTCCTCCTTCTTCCCGCCCTTCTCCTCCTTCTTCCTTCCCACCCTCTCCCTTCTTCCCTTCTTCCCTTCCCGCCCCTCCTCCTTCTTCCTTTCTTCCCTTCTTCCCTTCCCGCCCTCCTCCTCCTTCTTCCTTCTTCCCTTCTTCCTTCTTCCTTCCCACCCTCCTCCTTCTTCCTTCTTCCCTTCTTCCTTCCACCCTCCCTCCTTCTTCCTTCTTCCTTCCCGCCCTCCTCCTTCTTCCTTCTTCTTCCTTCTTCCTTTCTTCCTTTCTTCTTTCTTCCTTCCCGCCCTCCTCCTTCTTCCTTTCTTCCTCTCTTCCTCCCCGCCCTCCTTCTTCTTCCTTCTTCCTTTCCTTCCTTCCCACCCTCCTCCTTCTTCCTTTCTTCCTTCTTCCTTTCTTCCTTCCCGCCCTCCTCCTTCCTTCTTCCTTTCTTTCTTCCCGCCCTCCTCCTTCCTTCTTCCTTTCTTCCTTCCCGCCCTCCTCCTACCTCCTTCTTCCTTCTTCCTTTCTTCCTTCCCGCCCTCCTCCTTCTTCCTTCCCGCCCTCCTCCTTCTTCCTTCCCGCCCTCTTCCTTCTTCCTTCCCGCCCTCCTCCTTCTTCCTTCCGCCCTCCTCCTTCTTCTTCTTCCTTCTTTCCCCTGAATTTGTGGGAGCATGCTTTCTCTCCTTCCCCTCCTCCTCTCTCCTCCTTCTCCTGTTCTCCTCTTCTTCTCTTCTCCCCCTCCCTCTTCTCTCTCTTCTCCCCCTCTCTCTTCTTTCTCTTCTCCCCCCTCTTTCTCTCTCTCCTCCCCCCTCTTTCTCTCTCTCTCCTCCCCTCTCTCTTCTCTCTCTCCTCCCCCTCCTCTCTTCTCTCTCTCCTCCCCCTCTCTCTTCTCTCTCTCCTCCCCCTCTCTCTTCTCTCTCTCCTCCCCCTCTCTCTCTTCCCCCTCTCTCTTCCCCCTCTCTCTTCTCCCCGCTTTTCTCCCCCTATCTCTTCTCTCTTCTCTCTTTCGTCCCTCCCTCTCTCTTCTCGCTTTCTTCCCTGCCTCTCTTCTCTCTCTCTTCCCCCTCTCTTCTCTCTCTTACCCCTCTCTCTTCTCCTCTCTTCTCTCTCTTCAGCCCTCTCTTCTCTCTTCTTCCCCTCTCTTCTCTCTCTCTTTCCCCTCTCTCTTCTCTCTCTCTTACCCCTTCTCTCTTCTCTCTCTCTCTTCCCCTCTCTCTTCTCTCTTTCTTCCCCCTCTCTCTTCTCTCTCTCTTCCCCCCTCTCTCTTCTCTCTCTCTTCCCCCTCTCTCTTCTCTCTCTCTCCCCCCTCTCTCTTCCCCCTCTCTCTTTCCCCCTCTCTCTTCTCTCTCTCTCTTCTCTCTTCTCTCTTTCTTCCCCCCTCTCTCTTCTCTCCTTCTTCCCCCCCTCTCTTCTCTCTCTCTTCCCCCTCTCTCTTCTCTCTCTCTCTCCCCCTCTGTCTTCCCCCTCTCTCTTCCCCCCCTCTCTCTTCTCTCTCTCTCTCTCTCTCCCCCCCCCTCTCTCTCTCTCTCCCCTATTGTGCATTTGTGGGAAGCATGCTCTTCTCCTTCTTCTCTCTCCTCCCCCTCTTCTCTCTCTCTCTCCTTCTCCTCCCCCCTCTTCTCTCTCTCTCTCCTTCTCCTCCCCCTCTTCTCTCTCTCTTCTCTCCTCCCCCTCTTCTCTCTCTCTCTCTTCTCCTTCCTCTCCTCCTCCTTCTCCTCTCTCTCCTCCCCCCTCTTCTCTCTTTCCTTCTCCTCCCCTTTCTTCTCTCTCCTCCTCCTCCTCCCCCCTCCTCCTCTCTCTCTCTCTCTCTTTCACTCTCTCTCTGTCTCTCTCTCTCTCTGTAATCTTCCCTATTGTGAATTTGTGGGAACCCCCCTATTGTGAATTTGTGGGAAGCATGCTCCTCTCCTCTCTCCTCCTTCCCCCTCTTCTCTCTCCTCCTTCCCCCTCTTCTCTCTCCTCCTCCCCCTCTTCTCTCTCCTCCTCCCACCTCTTCTCTCTCCTCCTCCCCCCTCTTCTCTCTCCTCCTCCCCCCTCTTCTCTCTCCTCCTCCTCCCCCCTCTTCTCTCTCCTCCTCCTCCCCTCCTCCTCCTCCTCCTCCCCCCTCTTCTCTCTCCTCCTCCTCCTCCCCCCTCCTCCTCCTCCTCCTCCTCCTCTCTCTCTCTCTCTTTCTCTCTTTCTCTCTTTCTCTCTCTCTCTCTCTCTCTCTCTCTCTCTCTCTCTCTCTCTCTCACTCTGTCTTTGTGAGATGCATGCTCTTCTCCTCCCTCTCTTCCCTCTTCTCTCTTCCCCCCCCTCTCTCTCTTCTCCCCCCCTCTCTCTCTTTCTCTTTCTCTCTCCCCCCTCTTCACTCTCTTCCCCCCTTCACTCTCTTCCCCCTTCACTCTCTTTCCCCCCCTCACTCTCTCCCCCCCTTCACTCTCTTTCCCCCCCTCTTCACTCTCTTTCCCCCCCTCTTCACTCTCTTTCCCCCCTCTTCACTCTCTCCCCCTTCACTCTCTTCCCCCCTCACTCTCTTCACTCCCATAGAGTGTCTGGACAGGGTGCAGAAGCTGGCCAACTTTTCATGTTGCTAGTGGCTCCTTTCTAGGACTACCCCTTATCCTAGCAACTAATCAGCCACTTAACCTGAAGATGTGACCAGACTCCCACCCTCCTGCCTTCTGAAGTTGGACTGGCAGCACTGAGGTAAGGGGAAGGATCTGTGACTCTGGCCAGTAAGGATGAGCTTAGGCGTGTTCACAGCCTGCACATGCAGAGCCTTCCAGGAAGTCGGCACCGCACAGCAATAATCATAGGCAGTGAGACATTTCTCGATCTCTGCAGCCGTGGGAAAATGTCTCGCTGCCTGCGATTATTACTGTGCAGTGCTGACTTCCTGGCAGCCTCTGCATGTGCAGGTTACAAATTCGCCTGAGCTCATCCTTACTGGCCAGCCCAATATAATACGCTAAGCTGCATGTGTCTTAATCTGCAATATCATGCAGGTGTGGCAGTGGTTATTCCTCCTTGTGTTGCAAGGCTGTGTATGCATGACTCAAAGCACAACATTGCTGCTTATTTTGCCTTTTGAATGCATTAACTTTTCATTCTTGATAAAGCAATATTTGTATGTGAAATGATTTGATGTTTGACAATACTAGTTGCCGGGCTGTCATGCTGGTGTTCTTTAAATCCAGACAAGTATGCAGATTGGGGCTTTTATCCAAGATCTGCATACTTGACAGGAGTAAGTGACAACAAGCTCTAGGAAGCCAGCATTGTCAGTAGGTCAGCAATGCTAGAGCCCACATTTCTCATAAGTTTATGGTAGCTATTTTGATATATGCATTCGATTTCAGTGGGCATGCTATTTTTTTTTTTTTTTTTGCTTTGTTCTTTAGCTCCTACTGGGAATGAAAAGCTCAAAGCAACGTGGAATTTCCTCTGTGGCCCTGCAGCTTCAAATGGTAGGTTCCCATACAAACATTTGGGAGTTGTTCGGGTTTAGCCACACATTTATGTGGACCCAGTGTTAAATTGCTAATTGAGTTATGAACTGTTATAACTCATCGGCTTGGGTTTAATCACTCGGTGGTCCCCAGGTTCTGGGGTCTAGGAGTGAAAAGTCCTAGTTCAGTTTGAAATCTCTACAGATTGCACTCCTAGGCTGGCTGACTGAGCTTTCCTTGTAGTTCGGTTTAGACAGTGTTGCTTGCCCCACCCTGTTATACCGAGAGACCTGGTTGGTTTCTTTCACTCTCCTCTGGGGGTCTTAATGCAAAGGAGATGGACGGCTGTTAGGCTTTTAACTCTCTGATCCTCCTTGGGAAGTCTACGGAGAGCTTGGGCCATGGGTCTCGCTCTCTGGAAGTAAAAGGTCTGCTGCTCTTAGACGGTCTAAACATTCTCTTTTGAACTGTGTTTGGCTAACTGGCTGGTTGATGGGCTTCTCTGTAGCAGAGGACTTGGAGACTGGGTCGATCCCAGTCCTTGCCAGATCAGGGGGCCAGTGCCCAGTCCTTTGTGAAGTTCGGGGCTAGGACTGATTGAGTCTTTTTGCCCTCTGCTGCAGTGCGGCTTGGAAGCTGGTCTAGGAGGTCAATCATGGTCGTCATGGGAATGGAAGGGTTATCTTTGACTGCACATCCTTTCTTCCTGGGAATACGGTGTTGGTCTTGGAATGGTTCTTGGTCTTTCTTGGTTAGAGTATGAGGGCACCATGCTAGAGTCAACAGATATTTGGGCCAGACCAACACTGGCACTCTATTCTTGGGTCAGACTTTTTGGTATTGGGTTAGATACCTTATTCTATTAGGGGGGAGAAGGGTCTGGCATATGTCATTCCCACAAAATGATAACCCATCAACATTTTCATTGGCTAACTTCAATCAAAGGTTTAAATTGTTGTCTTGAAATGGCTTATTATGAAGCTTTACTTCTTGTTCACACTAAAAGCGGTGGTCAGACCTCCACAAAAATTAAAAGCCAGCAGCTGCACATACTGCAGACTATTAATAATTGGACACTTACCTGTCCTGGAGTCCAGCGATGTCAGCACCACAGCTGATGTTTACATCAGCTGTCAGGTGCATGCCGCCTTCATTGCATGTAAGGGAACCCTACTGCGCATTCGCAAGGCTCTACTCCTCTTCTCTCCTACTGGCCCGGAGGCTGGAGAAGGAAGAGGGAGCTTGGGCAGTGACAATACCCGTGGCTGAGTCTCCTGATAGGGGGACTAGGATACCTGTATTAGGGTCCTTTCACACGGAACGGATCCATGATGATCCACCCCGTGAACATCCGCTCTGCTCAGAGGGGATCGCTCTGTAGATCCCCGCTGAGCAGGCAGATGACAGGTCTGTCTCTGCACACTGTGCAGCGACGGACCTGTCAGAGTGCCGCTCTCCACTATGGGGGATAGGATCGCGATGGACCGTAGAGTCCGTCGTCACCCGATCTGATAACGGATGGAAAAGTAGGTTTTTCTTCCATTAAACTTTTTTGGATCAGAGCGGGTCGGATGTCAGTGGACATGTCACATTCTTCCATTAAACTTTTTTGGATCAGAGCGGGTCGGATGTCATTGGACATGTCACTGCTGACATCCGACGCTCTATAGAGGTCTATGGAGGGTCCGTTCAGGTCCGCCTAAAAAACTGACAGGCGGACCTGAACAGATCGTTCATATGAAAGAGGCCTTAGAAAGGAGTCCAACTTTGTGGTGGAACTCTGTTTTAATTAAAATTAAATTTACTGCTTCTTTCACCACTGTAACTGTCACCATACGGGAATGGTTTAAATTGTCATCAATTTTAAAAATCCTTCTATTATGATGCTTTACTGCTTGTTCACACTTAATGAAAACTTACATTTGCTCCTTTCACCTCTGACCACCTCTGTTGTGGTCACCATACTGAAATAACCTCTTGTGGCTTTATTGGAGGCAATAAGGTCTGCTTTATTTGCTGCCTTTGCTTTTCTAGTGTCTGTTTAAAAGACTGAACTGTCTACTGCAAGTTTGGTAAGTAGGTAACGAGTTTGTATCTAAAGTACTTACAAAATGGTTTATAAATTGTTTATGGGGTTCTAATGTCTACCTTTTTTTATTTTGTAGCTGGTGAGGTGCCCATCAAGGGTGAATTATGGCAACACTGCGAACAGATGACAAATTGGAGGTATGTATCAAATTTGGCTTCTAAATGCAGTAATCTATTGGACAGTTTAAGTGAAATGTGTTTTGATACAGTTTAGGTACCAAGTCCTGGTTTTAATTTTTATGTTTTTCATCCTCATGATTAAAACTACTAGAAAGTCTATCCTGAAAGCAGTTCCTCAAACTAGTTGGGTTACAATAAACCAATGGTCTCACTGGGGCCTGATGTGATCCTTTGCTTGCCTTATCTGGGCCTTGAGGCATAATTCCTGCCACTGACAATGAGACAGTATCTCTTCCACTCACAAACATGGAGCACTATTTCTCCCATGACACCAACTATTTCTCCCCTAATACCTAATGATTTGGCATGGTTTATGCTCAGTTGGCACATTCCAGCCCCCCTAGATTCTCATGGTCAATTTACTGTTAATTTAGAAAGTTTGGAGACCCCTGCTGTAGACATTTAATGCTTGGGTATGAAAGGTTGCTGCAATTGCATTGACAGATATTGCTACAATAGCCAGCTATAACTTCAGTCTTAGTAAAACTAATCTGTATAGGAATAAAAACCTAAAGTAAACTAATGCAGCCGCCACCTCCTAAAAAAAAATTAATGGGCTTACATTTTTTTTTTTTTTACTTTAGTATGGCTCGTTTACACCACACTCCCTGTGTGCAGTTCTGTAGGAGCCAGATAGTTAGGTGCCAGTTTTTTAAAATTAAAGTTTATGGGTGGAACATGTAACGTGTTCCTGAAGGTGAGCTTATCCTTTTTAACCCTTTCATAGCCAAAGCAGTTTGTTTTTGCACAGGTTAAAGGCCTGAAGGTTACATAACCACCACCCAAATAATATATATTTTCTGAAAGCAGACACCCTAGAGAAAAAAGTTGTGGTAATTCCAGTTTGTCACACGATATTACTGCAGGGGACTAGGAAATACAATTTCAGTTAAAAAAACACATTCAAAGTTAATTTTAGGGGGAAAATGCAATAAGTTACCCAATTTAAAATTTAGGCTTAAGCATAGGAAACCATAGAGGCTTCTATTATGGGTTTCTCCTGGAAGTTTCAGTTGCTTGGCTGTCATACCGATATGCTTAACCAGGACAAGTGTGCAGAAATACTTCTTCTAGACTTTCATGATCTGCCCACTTAAAAGTGACCTGAAACACATGAAGCCAGGTGTTAAGCATAACAGCAGGTCAATTTTGGGTTGGCAGTGAGCTTTTTTCATGACATTTTTTCACTTTATTTTTAACCTTAACCTCAAATTTTATCTCCTTAAGTAGACACGTCGCATATTAAAAATTTTTATCTTTTTCCATTAATGGAAGCCTTGACCACTTCAAGCAAGTTGAAGGCTGAACACTCCAAGCATGATGGAATCCCTTTTTGTCCTGCAGCATTTGTGGATGGTGGGTACCAAAACTCATTACGGATGAAGGCCTAGCTTGGTTTGTTAGGTTTCACCAGAGTTCTGAGCTTTTGTTCTAACTCTTGGCTTGGGTTAGCCACACACTTATGTGGACCCACAAATTAATTTAGGATGATAGTCTAGCTTGGTTTGCTAGGTTTCACCAGAGTTATGAGCTTTTAATCATAACTCTATCATAGCCCTTAGATTTTGGGGTCTAAGAGCAAAGTTCTTGTTCAGTCGGATGTCCCTGGTAGAAATGTTCTTGTGGGTTGAACTTTGCACTGCAACACTGCTACTTCAGACTCTCTTGGCCCCTTTAATCCACATTTTGTGAGAAAAACAAGGGGTTGCGCTAATACTGGTATTGCATAACATAAAATCTACAGTGAAAGAAGATTTATGAAGTGATCATAAGTAAAAATAAAACAATGTGCAAAACATTTGGTGATAGTGAAAAAAAGTCCCATCCGATGAGGCATCAATTAAATATCATAGTGAGTCCAAATCACCAACAATAGACAACAAAAGTCCAAGTGATAATGAATATAATTCTGTGATAGCAAGGGAGGGTCCACCACCAGAGAATGGAAGGGGTTGCTCCTTACCAGATGGCCATGACCCCCCACCACAGGGGATCACAGCAAGCAGAAATCTTTAAAAGCCAAAAATGGGAACTGCCAGCGGTGTCCACCAGAGGTCATCTCAACATCAGCCACACCAACGAACCCATGACAAGGGTACCATAAAATATAGAAGGAGCTCACATAGTATAAAACCGATAGGATTTATTGAAATATAATAAAATACAAATGCACACTTACAAACGTAATGAATAGAACAGCCTTAAGTCCGGCTCCGTGGCCACCGGAGCTCGGACAAACCCGTCCTGCTGGAATGCAACTCGCTTGGGGGTGACTTCAGCGCGTCGTCTGGCTCCGCCCTACGCGTTTTGTGACATCATCACGTCTTCCAGGGGCACAGGCGGCGCGCTGCGTCACCTCCCTTAAATAATACCATGGTTGAACCAAGCCTCGCTATGGATCGCTACACACTCTGGGCCATCCAAGCCACCGCACGCACTTCTGGCATTCGGATGCGCTCCACGGTGCGAGCGATCAGCAGAGGCCATACAGTTCAAACAGTACACACGGACCGACACAAAATCGTAAAAATCCTATGCATTAAAAAACATAACCCAAAATAAACATTGTGCGGATGAACTCCCTGCCCAATGTATATATATAGCTAGGCACAATAAACAGAATAAAATGGGATAAAATAGAATAAACCATTCCTACATTACTTAACATTATTGAATCCCTGAATGGAAACAAGAGATCCAAGTTAGGTGACTGAAGCTAATCAGACCTGAAAGCCAATCAGATCTATATAAAACTAAAAAAAGGGGGCTAGTGAAGGGGGAGTAGGGAATGTGTATAACCATACTCCTCCAACCTTGCATCCGGGTCTAGGTTTTAGAGACCAGAGATGCCATCCTACGAAAACGGTGGTCTCAGAACTGACCCTACCACCTGGGAACAACAGCGCCAACCGATGATTGAGTCATAAAGACTCACCGGGAGGCATATGTAGTTCTCCATGACAGTCAAAGGTAAAAGTAAGATTAAAAAAAGAAATAATAAATAAGGTGAAACTTAGATTGGCTTCAGGTAGGTAAGTGAGGACTGAAGCAAAAAAAAGGTTCCCCAAATAAACCTCTGTCCGGTTGCTCTAAAAATAAATTTATTAAATATTCCTCACTACCTAAAGTCTCGGGGTTGCGAAACCGGAAATGGGATAATGTGTTGATTGTGGTCTCCAACCAACATCATTCACCAATAGCACCATCTAGTGGATGTGTTAGAAAGTGCTGCAAATAGCTGTATTCTGGATTAAAATGCCAATATATCTCTGCTTGGTGTAAAACACTACCAAGTGGATATTATGGGAATCACAGAAAAGATATATAAAACCAAAAACTTAAAAAAGAAGAACAGGGAGCAAGACATCTTTGGAAATGAAACTTGACTAAACCAAATCAAAATCATATGGTGTACAAATAACTGGTCAGGGTTACCAGTGGCATACAAAAGAAATAACAGATAATTGTGTATATATGACATACATTGTAGCCCTGTAGGTACAGACGTCAAAATGCATTAAGAGTTATTAATAAACGCATTAACGTCTGTATCAACATTTAACCCGAAGGGGGCATAGGTTCTGAGTCTGTAAATCCAAGACATTTCACATTTAGAGATTTCCCTTACAAGAGAGCTCCCCCTCCAATGGGGTCTATACTTGTCGATACCAACGTACAAAGTATTGGAGGGGTCCCTGCCATGGACCTCATCGAAATGCCTCGACACGGGGTGCTTATCAAAACCCCTGCGGATATTGCTAATATGCTCGGACAATCTGACTTTAAGGGCCCTCTTGGTCCTGCCCACATATTGCAATCCGCAGGGGCATTGTATTAGGTAAATGACCCCCTTGGAGGTGCAAGTTATAAAAGGTTTGACCTGATAAGCCCGTGAGGTGCTTGTGGACATAAATTGGCAGATTTTTCTACCCCTATAACTGTTGAGGGAACAAACTTGACAGTTCCTACACTTATAGTACCCTGTGAGGTCATGGAAAAAGGATCTGTTAATAATAGGTGGATCCTGCACTGTTGGGGCAATTTTATTTCCCAATGTGGATGCCCCCTTGAATATAATCCGGGGGTTTCTGGGTAGAATTGGACTCAAAATTGGGTCCGTGGTCAAAATATGCCAGTGTTTCTTTATTAGGTCCTTGATCTGGTGATGTTGAGTGGAGAATGTGGTGATAAAGGGTAAACTAAAATCACCCTTAACCTCCTGACGTTGACGTTGGAGAACGAAAAGAGGAGTCAGAGGGGGGAGGTGGGCCCAACAAATCAAAAAGAAGGCGTCCCTAGGTACTGGAGTGTTTAACTTGAGCAAACAGACATTGACGGATTCCGAACTACAACTATTAGACAAGGGTTTGAAATTTGCTCCGCCCAGAAGCCTGAGCAAGTTCCAAACTTATATGGATATACACAAATATATACGTAAAATCAATATTAAGAGGTATATATTAAACAATCCTATTGTAAGTAACGCCAGTGATGAAGGCTCAGGCTATAGACACTCAGGCCTTGCAAATGCCTCACTTTTCAATCCTCCAGGCTCCCTTGCTCCAGCTATCAAAACATTTAAAGAGGTTGTTTTGAGGGATTTAGAACGCATTAGGGTCAATAAAACAAAAATGAGTAGGAATTTGGAAGCGGGTTTAGAATCCTTATGCAATAACAAATCATTGGTTATCCGCCCCGCGGACAAAGGCGGGGGGATAGTCATCCTTGACCGAAGTGACTACCTTGAGGAGATGCATTGCATTGTAGATGATCCGGACACATATACTCCCCTCATTAGGGACCCTGTGGTTAAGTACAAAAAAGAACTGGAGGTATTAGTGGACAGGGGATATCGCCAGGGGATCCTGGATAAAAGGGAGAAACTCTTTTTAGTACCGTGTGTCCCCCGCACTCCGGTAATTTATTATCTCCCCAAGGTCCACAAAAGCCTTACTCGCCCCCCGGGATGACCGATTGTCAGCGGTATTGATTCGGTCACGTCCCGGGTGGGCAAGTATATAGACCACTTTTTGCAGCCTTTGGTTCAGAAGGTTCCATCCTTCATTAAGGATACCACACAAGTCATAAATATGCTGTCTCATATTGTGTGGAAGCCGGGTATAAGGTTGGTCACTGCTGATGTGACCTCACTCTACACCATCATACCCCATGATTTGGGGTTTGAGGCAGTAGATATGTACCTGACCCGGGATTCTGACCTCGTTCCATCCCAAAAGAATTTCATCATGGAGCTGCTCTACTACGCCGTAACTATTTTTGGTTCAATCATCAATTTTTTCGCCAAGATAGGGGCGTGGCTATGGGGGCAAAATATGCCCCCAGCTTGGCTAACCTTTTTATGGCCAAGTGGGAGGAGGACGTCGTCAAGGCCTGGGCCAGACCACAGGTGGTCCTGTGCGCCAGGTACATTGACGATGTCCTCCTCCTATGGGACGGCAGTGAGACAGAGCTTGGCAACTTTATAACTTTTCTGAATGAGAACGATAGGGGTATCAAGCTGACCTTCGAGACCAGTACAGTGGAAATTAGCTTCCTTGACCTTAAGATCAGGGTCCAGGGGGACAAACTGGTGACATCCACCCACTTTAAGGCAACGGATAAGAACTCTTTTATCCCCTTAGATAGTTGCCACCACGAATCTTGGTTGAAAGCGATCCCCTTAGGGCAATATACACGCCTTCGGCGGAACTGTACGGAAATTGAGACTTTCGACAACCAAGCAACTATCCTAACTGAGAGGTTCATTGAGAAGGGATACGATCAGGTTACATTATCGAGATCATTGGAACAAGTAAGGGATAAAGATAGATCCCTGTTATTCGATACAGGTCAACGTCAGGAGGTTAAGGGTGATTTTAGTTTACCCTTTATCACCACATTCTCCACTCAACATCGCCAGATCAAGGACCTAATAAAGAAACACTGGCATATTTTGACCACGGACCCAATTTTGAGTCCAATTCTACCCAGAAACCCCCGGATTATATTCAAAGGGGCATCCACATTGGGAAATAAAATTGCCCCAACAGTGCAGGATCCACCTATTATTAACAGATCCTTTTTCCATGACCTCACAGGGTATTATAAGTGTAGGAACTGTCAAGTTTGTTCCCTCAACAGTTATAGGGGTAGAAAAACCTGCCAATTTATGTCCACAAGCACCTCACGGGCTTATCAGGTCAAACCTTTTATAACTTGCACCTCCAAGGGGGTCATTTACCTTATACAATGCCCCTGCGGATTGCAATATGTGGGCAGGACCAAGAGGGCCCTTAAAGTCAGATTGTCTGAGCATATTAGCAATATCCGCAGGGGTTTTGATAAGCACCCCATTTCGATGAGGTCCATGGCAGGGACCCCTCCAATACTTTGTACGTTGGTATCGACAAGTATAGACCACATTGGAGGGGGAGCTCTCTTGTAAGGGAAATCTCTGAATGTGAAATGTCTTGGATTTACAGACTCAGAACCTATGCCCCCTTCGGGTTAAATGTTGATACAGACGTTAATGCGTTTATTAATAACTCTTAATGCATTTTGACGTCTGTACCTACAGGGCTACAATGTATGTCATATATACACAATTATCTGTTATTTCTTTTGTATGCCACTGGTAACCCTGACCAGTTATTTGTACACCATATGATTTTGATTTGGTTTAGTCAAGTTCGGTCACGTCCCGGGTGGGCAAGTATATAGACCACTTTTGCAAAGATGTCTTGCTCTCTGTTCTTCTTTTTTAAGTTTTTGGTTTTATATATCTTTTCTGTGATTCCCATAATATCCACTTGGTAGTGTTTTACACCAAGCGGAGATATATTGGCATTTTAATCCAGAATACAGCTATTTGCAGCACTTTCTAACACATCCACTAGATGGTGCTATTGGTGAATGATGTTGGTTGGAGACCACAATCAACACATTATCCCATTTCCGGTTTCGCAACCCCGAGACTTTAGGTAGTGTGGAATTATTAATAAATTTATTTTTAGAGCAACCGGACAGAGGTTTATTTGGGGAACCTTTTTTTTTTGCTTCAGTCCTCACTTACCTACCTGAAGCCAATCTAAGTTTCACCTTATTTATTATTTCTTTTTTTAATCTTACTTTTACCTTTGACTGTCATGGAGAACTACATATGCCTCCCGGTGAGTCTTTATGACTCAATCATCGGTTTTCGCTGTTGTTCCCAGGTGGTAGGGTCAGTTCTGAGACCACCGTTTTCGTAGGATGGCATCTCTGGTCTCTAAAACCTAGACCCGGATGCAAGGTTGGAGGAGTATGGTTATACACATTCCCTACTCCCCCTTCACTAGCCCCCTTTTTTTAGTTTTATATAGATCTGATTGGCTTTCAGGTCTGATTAGCTTCAGTCACCTAACTTGGATCTCTTGTTTCCATTCAGGGATTCAATAATGTTAAGTAATGTAGGAATGGTTTATTCTATTTTATCCCATTTTATTCTGTTTATTGTGCCTAGCTATATATATACATTGGGCAGGGAGTTCATCCGCACAATGTTTATTTTGGGTTATGTTTTTTAATGCATAGGATTTTTACGATTTTGTGTCGGTCCGTGTGTACTGTTTGAACTGTATGGCCTCTGCTGATCGCTCGCACCGTGGAGCGCATCCGAATGCCGGAAGTGCGTGCGGTGGCTTGGATGGCCCAGAGTGTGTAGCGATCCATAGCGAGGCTTGGTTCAACCATGGTATTATTTAAGGGAGGTGACGCAGCGCGCCGCCTGTGCCCCTGGAAGACGTGATGATGTCACGAAACGCTTAGGGCGGAGCCAGACGACGCGCTGACGTCACCCCCAAGCGAGTTGCATTCCAGCAGGACGGGTTTGTCCGAGCTCCGGTGGCCACGGAGCCGGACTTAAGGCTGTTCTATTCATTACGCTTGTAAGTGTGCATTTGTATTTTATTATATTTCAATAAATCCTATCGGTTTTACACTATGTGAGCTCCTTCTATATTTTATGGTACCCTTGTCATGGGTTCGTTGGTGTGGCTGATGTTGAGATGACCTCTGGTGGACACCGCTGGCAGTTCCCATTTTTGGCTTTTAAAGATTTCTGCTTGCTGTGATCTCCTGTGGTGGGGGGTCATGGCCATCTGGTAAGGAGCAACCCCTTCCATTCTCTGGTGGTGGACCCTCCCTTGCTATCACAGAATTATATTCATTATCACTTGGACTTTTGTTGTCTATTGTTGGTGATTTGGACTCACTATGATATTTAATTGATGCCTCATCGGATGGGACTTTTTTTCACTATCACCAAATGTTTTGCACATTGTTTTATTTTTACTTATGATCACTTCATAAATCTTCTTTCACTGTAGATTTTATGTTATGCAATACCAGTATTAGCGCAACCCCTTGTTTTTCTCATGCTTATCCACAATTGATGTTTTTTGTGGGGGATTGCTGCTTTACACATTATTTGATTTTCATTTGGTTTATAGCGCAGTTTCTCCCAATTTTCTATAAATCCACATTTTGTGCTTACCTTGCTGGTACCGGTTTCTAGGAGCTTTTTCTGCCATATACAGGGATAGATGGCTGAACATTTATTTTACTCTGAAACCTCTTGGGAAAGTCTCCAGAGAGCCCCTGCTCTTTGCAAGTAAAAGGGTCTGCTGTTCTGAGACTCTTGCCTTTCCTATTATGTCTGTAGCGGAGGACTTGGAGACTGTGTCAGTCTCAGTCCTTGCTGGATTGGGGGGGGTGAGTGCCCTGTCCTTCATGAAGGTCGGTTCTAGGGCTGTTTCAGTCTTTTTGCCCTCTGCTGCAGTGTGGCTTTGAAGTTGGTCTAGGGGCTCAATCATGGCTCATGATGGGAATGGGAGGATTCTTTGACTGCACATTCTTTGTTCCTGGGAATACAGAGGGTTTATTTGGAATGCTCCTTGGTGTTTCTTGGTTAGAGTATGAGGGCACCATACTAGAGTCAACAAATACTTTGGACCAGGCCAACATCAATACTCTTTTATTCTTGGGTCAGACTTTTTGGTATTGCGTTTTAGAATACTTATGCCCTTAGGGGAAAAGGTTTAACACATGCCATTCCCATTTAACACAAATAGGTTTAAATGGTTGGTTTTACTGTTAAGCTCCACTAAGACAGTTAAACAGATTGCACATTATTTTGTTCTCGGGGGCACTTTAGCCCCATGTAGAGCCCTGAAGCCCTTTCTAGTGGTATTTATATACAATGCCAGTGACTCCCCTCCGCTGGTCATTTTATTCCTGCCCTGGTGCAGTGAAGAATGCAAATTATTTTCTGTTGCTTGCAAGCTTTGGTCCCATTAGCGCAGCATAATTTTTTTTTTTTTCCTCAGACCCTAGAGTAGTTAAAAGAATTTTAAAAATATTGGTGGATTCAGGTGGAGCCAGGAATGCATTTCATGGTTTTGCAATGTCTGATTGTCACATCCATGTGAACCGGGCCTTAGAGTGGAGTTGATGTGTTAACTTGTTTTAACCGCTTGCCAACCGCCTTACGTAGATATACTGCGGCAGAAGGGCACGTACAGGCAGAATCATGTACCTGTACGTTCCACTTTAAGAGGCAGCCAGCACGCGCGCGCACGGTAAGCTCCGTGAGTCGGGTCGCGGGTCCCGCAGACTCGATCGCTGCGGGGATACCCACGATCGCCTCACGGGGAAGAAGAATGGGGAGATGCTATTGTAAACAAGCATCTCCCTGTTCTGCCTAGTGACAGTGTCACTGTTCTCTGCTCCCTGTCATCGGAGCAGAGATCAATGATGTGTCACACACAGCCCATCCCCCTACAGTTAGAAACACGCCCCTAGGACACACTTAACCCCTACACTGCCACCTAGTGGTTAACCCCTTCACTGCCAGTGTCATTTACACAGGAATCAGTGCATTTGTATAGCACTGATTGCTGTATAAATGACAATGGTCCCAAAAATTTCCCATGTGTCCGCCATAATGTCGCAGTCACAATAAAAATCACTGATCGCCGCCATTTAAAAAAAATAAATAAATAATAAAAATGCCATAAAACTATCTCCTATTTTGTAAAGGCTATAACTTTTGCGCAAACCGATAAATAGCTTATTGCGATTTTTTTTTTTTTTTTACCAAAATTATGTAGAAGAATACATATCGGCCTAAACTGAGAAAAAAATATATATATATTTTTGGGGGGTATTTATTATAGCAAAAAGTAAAAAATGCGTTTTTCAAAATCGTTGATTTTTTTGTTTATAGCGCAAAAAATAAAAAGCGCAGGGGTGATCAAATACCACCAAAAGAAAGCTCTATTTGTGGGAAAAAAATACTTCAATTTTGTTTGGGAGCCACGTCGCAGGACTGCGCAATTGTCAGTTAAAGCGACAAAGTGCTCTGGTCAGGTAGGGGGTAAATTCTTCTGGGGCTGAAGTGGTTAAAGGCCTTTTATCCTTTGTGTTTTTAATGGTACCTCCATTTCATTCAGATGGCTGGCTGAGCAACACTGCTAGGTTCTGGCAAGACACTGCTGGTGTGGGAAATTGGTAAGCATCCATACGTAAAATTTCTAGGAAATATTTTTGTAAGAGGTACAATGGTAAAAAATGAAGGGTTTTGATCCATCCTGTCCTGTCCTTTAGACAATGCTTATTATAAGCATAAAGCATGGGAGGGAGTTGCCAGCATTCCAGCCGGAGGAGGAGTTGCCAGCGTTCCAGAGCCAGAGTATCTGCTGCCGTGCAGTACTGAGGTCCACCAGCAGGTGTCTCCTGGCGGTTTGGAGCTGTCAGAAGAGCTTTTTACTGCTGGTGTTTTGTCGTCTTTGGGCCGCAGTACTGGCGTCCACCAGCGGAGGGATAATGGCTGTGTGGAGCAGGTATTACCTTCTGCAGACAGGCATCACTTGACTTTGATACTAGCTGTAGTATAAATACCCGGCAAGTGCACACACACCTTGCCCTGGTATTGTCCTTGAGCCCTGACCTGCATCCTGTTACCTGTTATCCTGATCCTGAACCCTGATTCCTGTATCCTGAACCTGTTGTACCTGATCCTGTCTATTCCTGCATCCCTGGATCCCTTGTCCTGCAGCCTGATCCCTTCCTCCTTGTCTGTTTTCTCCTTGCCCCCATCTGCTGACCTCCCATTTATGACCCTGGCCTGGCTTGACTACGATTCTGGTATCCCTTTTTGTTATATATACACTGGTTGGTTTGTTGTCACTGTTTTAGTTATTTGTTTTCTCACTCTGTTTTGTATTGGTGGTTTATTCACATTTATATGCATTTATCCTAATAAAATCACTTACTTTCACTTACTTATGTTTGGTTCACTCTGTTGCATTCACACAGTTCTGGTCACATCAGGTTTATGACAGTGCATTAACATATATTCATATATGAAAAGGTGACGCAGAATCTCACTCTCCTGTGCCTCCTGCCCTTTTTCCTGTCTGAAGTAGGACTGGCAGCACTGATGTAAGGGGAAGGATCTGTGGCAGCTGGCCAGCCCAATATAAATGGGCCAAGCTGCATGAGTCCTAATCTGCAATATCGTGCAGGTGTGGCAGTGGTTATTGCTGTTACAAGGCTGTGTACGCATGACTCAAAGCGCAACATTGCTGCTTAGGTTGCCTTTGATTATGCAATATCTGTATATGAAATATGACAACAATGCTAGTTGCCTGGCTGTCATGCTGGTGTTCTTTAAATCTAGCGAGACCTGGAGAATGTACAGAGGGGCGGCATGACTAAGGAAGGAACAGGGTCAGGGAATGGTCAGCTAGGTCAGTGTTTTGATGAGGGTGTAGCCCTTACCTGATTTGAGGTTGAAGGGGCAGGTTTCAGATGAGAGGGTCTTTGTGGTGAGGTAGTTCTCTCATGTTCCAAGGAGTCAGAAGTGGTAGCTTCGATTTCCCCCCACTGCAAGGAAAGTGACATAATGAGCGACTTGGAGGCCTTGTTAGATTAAGTCAGGGCCACTGTGGTGCATCAGGGCCCACGGTGGCTGTAGCGGCAGCTATCGGACATGCTGGGGGGTCGGAAGCAGTTCCCTCACCTGCTACTTCTCCCACTTGATCGGAAACGTGTTTGGAGGCTTTGCCCTCCTGAGCACCTCAGTCCTTCACCTGTCCCCCAGGTCCAGCGGCAAGGTAGGAGCCAGTCATAGTGACCCTCCAGGGCCTGCTACGGGGCTTCATGCCTCCAGTCCCAGCGGTGGCCCTGGGAGGAATCCTAGTCGCCAGTGGGACCCGAGGGGGGAGGGGGCATCCTGCGCTTACTCTCTCCCCTCCCCCTTTTCTGGTACTGGAGCCTGCGACGCCCCCCTTGCTGAGGTGCCGAGCGAGGGGGCGGCCTAGTGTGGAAGACTGTCGAGAATACTCAGCGGGGGATGTCACGGCCCCTCGGCTGCTCCTGGCAGGAGATCATCTGCCCTGGATGCTAGAGATCGCATGGAGGGAAGTCCATTTTACTCCCCTGCCCGCCGCCACAGGGATCTGGAGCTATCTGCTCTCTGTGGCTTCAGTGCAGATAGGAGCTAGACCAGCAAATAGATCTACGGGCTGCAGGAGGGTTTAGGCACCCTCTGCTGGTCCTCCAGTGCCGCTGCAGCCTGGTAATGTCAGTGGAAGAAAGCCGGAGACTCAAGCTGGGGGATCTGCCCCTTTAAAGTGACAAAATGTCCTTGCTGCAGCTGAGGGTTCTAGGGTACCCTGCAGCTCGTCCTTACAAGATATGGCTGGGGCAGACAGTGATGCTTCTGGGTGCCCTGAGCCAGAGTCGCCAGAACGCAGGGCACAAGGAACGCTGACTTAGTGGAAATCTTCTGCTGAATCCATTGAGGTCACCAGCAAAGATGAAGGGCGGCCTACAGAGGTGCCCTGCCTTGCAGAGCCAGCAGGGATCTGGACAAAGGGCTAGTCGTGGTTCAGCACAGCTGCAGCCTGGTAATTCACACTTTGTTTCTGGATGTCAGGGTGGGATGGTTGGTTTAGGGGTTCCACATGGGGTTCTTTCGGGGGTGTCAGGTTGGTGGGAGGTTCAGGCGCCCCCAGACTTACTTTCTTCAGGATCTGTCGTGGCCCTGCGCCAGTTTTGGCTGCATTTTTTGCAGGTTTTCGTGAGTTATTGGCTTGTTGTGACCTGGCCAGGTCCTCTTCCCCATCCCAGGGCCCTGCGGGTGCATGTGCTCCTGCATCGGGTAGTGTGAGCTTCGTGGTTCCTCCTTCACCTCCCTCATCAGGGCTGATATCTATGGGGGGGAGGGACACGGTGGCGCCTGATTTGCAGGGCTGCAGCTGTTGGGACTGAGGCAGTGACATCCTCTGATTCCAGTGTTACATCTGCATCACAGACGGAGATGGCTGGGGGGGTTGGAACCCCTCAAAGCAAAGGAGGATGGGGTGCGGTTGGATGCGGCAAAGTGTGAGATTTATGTGTACTTTGAGGGCCCGCTGGGGGTCCATCTTAAGCAGGATGTCGGGGACAAAATCTGTAAGGGGGAGTATGAAATATTCTCCCTTTTGGTTTTGGAGAAAATGTAATCTAGAGAAGGGTATGGCAGACAAAATGCAAGAGGAGGCAGCGATGAGCCTCTGCTAGCTTATCCCCCACACTTTCTAATTGGCTTCAGGCTTTTGCCATCTTGGCCAGTGTCATTGGTAAAAAGGCACCAGAAAATTTGTTCTCCACTTTTTTGCTATCTTGACGCCATTGGGGAAGCGTATAGTTTACCGCTTGGCTGCGTTATGATGAGCAATTCTGCCAGTGGAAAGGCCTTGCAGCTTGGCTTGCGCTGGGATCATAAGGACATTGTGCTTTGGCTGAGGGCAGACCTTTCTCTGGGTGCCAGCGGTGCAGGTGCTACTGGACAGTCGGCCAGCCTTAAAAAAAAAAAAAAAAAAAAGTGGCAGTTCAGCGAGGGGTCTTGGCGTGGCCTGTTTTCGCCATGAGTGCTCTGGTTACGGGGGCTCAGTTATGCCATATGTTTTGATAGGGATGTCCCAACCCAGGGGATTCTGCTTCAAAAAGGGAGGGCACCTGTAGGCCTTCCCACGATGGTGCCGTATCTAAGTAGATGTCCAGAGGGAGGCGGCATATTTCCTGGCTCATGGTTTTGCTCATGGCTTTCGTGTCTGTGTTCTGTGCTGGTGGCTCCACCCTCACGGCCTCGGTATTTGAAATCCATGCGGCATTCTCCTCAGTTTGTTTCTGACAAATTGGCAAGAGGTGGAATTTGGGAGAATGTCTGGACCATTTTACCGTCTTTGCATGTATCTCTGTTGGGGGTGGTCCTCAAAAAGGAACCCAAAATAAGGTTGATACACCATTTTTGTAGTGATCTATTCAGCTTAACGAAGTGTCTGTTATTATTCAATTATTCACATGCCATCAGGATAAAACAACAGGATTTTCTTCATATTTGAGGACATACTTTACCACCGTGAGGAGTATTTTTTTCTCCCCCTCTTTTTTTTTTTTTTTTTTCCTTTTTTGGATTATCATTTATTATTCAAGTGTGTCTTCTTCCCATGACTAGGGATGAGCCGAACACCCCCCTGTTCGGTTCGCACCAGAACATGTGAACAGGAAAAAAGTTCGTTCGAACACACGAACACCGTTAAAGTCTATGGGACACGAACATGAATAATCAAAAGTGCTAATTTTAAAGGCTAATATGCAAGTTTTTGTCATAAAAAGTGTTTGGGGATCCGGGTCCTGCCCCAGGGGACATGGATCAATGCAAAAAAAAGTTTTAAAAACGTCCGTTTTTTCAGGAGCAGTGATTTTAATAATGCTTAAAGTCAAACAATAAAAGTGTAATATCCCTTTAAATTTCGTACCTGGGGGGTGTCTATAGTATGCCTGTAAAGGGGCGCATGTTTCCTGTGTTTAGAACAGTCTGACAGCAAAATGACATTTTGAAGGAAAAAACTCATTTAAAACTACCCGCGGCTATTGCATTGCCGACAATACACATAGAAGTTCATTGATAAAAACGGCATGGGAATTCCCCAAAGGGGAACCCCGAACCAAAATTTAAAAAAAAAATGACGTGGGAGTCCCCCTAAATTCCATACCAGGCCCTTCAGGTCTGGTATGGATATTAAGGGGAACCCCGGCCAAAATTAAAAAAAAAAAATGACGTGGGGTTCCCCCTAAATTCCATATCAGACCCTTCAGGTCTGGTATGGATTTTAAGGGGAACCCCGCGCCAAAAAAAAAAAAAAAAACGGCGTGGGGTCCCCCCAAGAATCCATATTAGACCCTTATCCGAGCACGCAACCTGGCAGGCCGCAGGAAAAGAGGGGGGACGAGAGTGCGGCCCCCCCTCCCTCCTGAACTGTACCAGGCCACATGCCCTCAACATTGGGAGGGTGCTTTGGGGTAGCCCCCCAAAACACCTTGTCCCCATGTTGATGGGGACAAGGGCCTCATCCCCACAACCCTGGCCGGTGGTTGTGGGGGTCTGCGGGCGGGGGGCTTATCGGAATCTGGAAGCCCCCTTTAACAAGGTGACCCCCAGATCCCGGCCCCCCCCCTGTGTGAAATGGTAAGGGGGTACATAAGTACCCCTACCATTTCACGAAAAAAGTGTCAAAAATGTTAAAAATGACAAGAGACAGTTTTTGACAATTCCTTTATTTAAATGCTTCTTCTTTCTTCTATCTTCCTTCATCTTCTGGTTCTTCTGGCTCTTCTGGTTCTTCCTCCGGCGTTCTCGTCCAGCATCTCCTCCGCGGCGTCTTCTATCTTCTTCTCCTCGGGCCGCTCCGCACCCATGGCATGGGGGGAGGCTCCCGCTCTTCTCTTCTTCTTTTCTTCTCTTCTTCTCTTCTTCATTTTCTTCTCCGGGCCGCTCCGCAATCCATGCTGGCATGGAGGGAGGCTCCCGCTGTGTGACGGCGCTCCTCGTCTGACAGTTATTAAATAATGGGGGGCGGGGCCACCCGGTGACCCCGCCCCCCTCTGACGCACGGGACATGACGGGACTTCCCTGTGGCATTCCCCGTGACGTCACTGTCAGACGAGGAGCGCCGTCACACAGCGGGAGCCTCCCTCCATGCCAGCATGGATTGCGGAGCGGCCCGGAGAAGAAAATGAAGAAGAGAAGAAGAGAAGAAAAGAAGAAGAGAAGAGCGGGAGCCTCCCCCCAATGCCATGGGTGCGGAGCGGCCCGAGGAGAAGAAGATAGAAGACGCCGCGGAGGAGATGCTGGACGAGAACGCCGGAGGAAGAACCAGAAGAGCAAGAAGAACCAGAAGAACCAGAAGATGAAGGAAGATAGAAGAAAGAAGAAGCATTTAAATAAAGGAGTTGTCAAAAACTGTCTCTTGTCATTTTTAACATTTTTGACAGTTTTTTAGTGAAATGGTAGGGGTAAGAACCCCCTTA
The DNA here is from genome assembly GCF_042186555.1 of Aquarana catesbeiana. Lineage (NCBI taxonomy): Eukaryota > Metazoa > Chordata > Amphibia > Anura > Ranidae > Aquarana > Aquarana catesbeiana. Next base: position 175,435,071 of record NC_133332.1, on the reverse strand, counting down.
CCATTTCACACAGGGGGGGGGCCGGGATCTGGGGGTCCCCTTGTTAAAGGGGGCTTCCAGATTCCGATAAGCCCCCCGCCCGCAGACCCCCACAACCACCGGCCAGGGTTGTGGGGATGAGGCCCTTGTCCTCATCAACATGGGGACAAGGTGTTTTGGGGGGCTACCCCAAAGCACCCTCCCAATGTTGAGGGCATGTGGCCTGGTACGGTTCAGGAGGGGGGGGGCCACACTCTCGTCCCCCCCTCTTTTCCTGCGGCCTGCCAGGTTGCGTGCTCGGATAAGGGTCTGGTATGGATTTTTGGGGGGACCCCACGCCGTTTTTTTTTTTTGGCGCGGGGTTCCCCTTAAAATCCATACCAGACCTGAAGGGTCTGGTATGGAATTTAGGGGGAACCCCACGTCATTTTTTTTTTTTAATTTTGGCCGGGGTTCCCCTTAATATCCATATCAGACCTGAAGGGCCTGGTATGGAATTTAGGGGGACTCCCACGTCATTTTTTTTTTTTAATTTTGGTTCGGGGTTCCCCTTTGGGGAATTCCCATGCCGTTTTTATCAATGAACTTCTATGTGTATTGTCGGCAATGCAATAGCCGCGGGTAGTTTTAAATGAGTTTTTTCCTTCAAAATGTCATTTTGCTGTCAGACTATTCTAAACACAGGAAACATGCGCCCCTTTACAGGCATACTATAGACACCCCCCAGGTACGAAATTTAAAGGGATATTACACTTTTATTGATTGACTTTAAGCATTATTAAAATCACTGCTCCTGAAAAAACGGCCGTTTTTAAAACTTTTTTTTGCATTGATCCATGTCCCCTGGGGCAGGACCCAGGTCCCCAAACACTTTTTATGACAATAACTTGCATATTAGCCTTTAAAATTAGCACTTTTGATTTCTCCCATAGACTTTTAAAGGGTGTTCTGCGGCATTCGAATTTGCCGCGAACACCCCAAATTGTTCGCTGTTCGGCGAACTTGCGAACAGCCGATGTTCGAGTCGAACATGAGTTCGACTCGAAGCTCATCCCTACCCATGACATTACCTGTGTCCCTGAATGACTGACTTTGTGGGAATGACATGTGTATTTTGAATGGTCATAGTGACTGTATTATTCCAGAAGTGGAATAGTGTGAACTATTTCTGTGGTTACAGAATCACACTGTCCCTTTCAAGATTTGTCCAGTTCAGATCTCGCCCTAGGTGGCTTGGGGAATTATCAGGTACTCATAGGGGGTGTGTTATAGTGGGGGAGGGAGGGATCCACTAACTGCATGATTTTATCTCCCCCTTATCTTTTGAGAGGAGATTTATTTGGATCATCTGTTATGTAGCTTTTGGTGAGTTGCTTGACCACTGGAGAATCATGCACTAGGAATCTTTCTTCTGGTCTTTTATAGGGGATTAAGGGATATTGTTGCCTTTTGTATCTTGCTTATCTATAGAGAATAAAATATATGTAGTTTTAACTCTTTAGGGTGTGTATTTATATATTTTTGTTTGTTGTTTTTCTTCTCTTCAGTTAGTATTTTTTGATTACACCCCCCGTAATATATTCGGTGAGTGCTACCTTTTGTTCATTAGAGGCAGAACAAGGGGCGAGAACAGGGTGGTGGGACTTTAAATGAAGCATATGATGATGATAAAGTACAAATGGTGAAGTAATTGGAAGGATTTTTAATAATTGTCATGAGGTACAGTCAAATATAGAACATGTAAAATATACAATACATAGCATTTATAGCATAATAATGTAAAACATAAAATGTTACAAGTTCATTGTCACATTGTATAATAGGCTATAACTTCCAAAATTTCACCAAAAACTTCACCATTTGTACTTTATCGTCATCATATGCTTCATTTAAAGTCCCACCACCCTGTTCTCGCCCCTTCTTTTGATATACAATAGGGATGGAAATATGTGACCTTACCAGGCCACAATTTCAATTAAAGTCCCAAGGGATGGACTATCAGCCTCACCAGGCCAGATGTCCTTAAAGTCCCTACCCCCTTGCCTTTGCTGAAATACTAGATATAGGGATGGAAGCATGTAATTACCCTTTTTCCCCTCTTTTTTGCAACCCTGATCCTATGACCAATTTCCCTTGATTCATCTTTACTAGTCCATAGTGTACATCATAGTTATTTAACTACCCAACTCCTTACATATATATATTTTTTATCTAATTCCAGCTTTATCACATTTTTTATTCTGGTTTTGTACTTTATACCACCGAGTGTCAATATTGCCATGCGCTGGTCCGTCTTGGTTGTGGGTTGGGCCGTGCTGCTTGCTGTCCGGGCGTTCTCCTTTCCCGGGAGCTGTGACGTGCCTGATGGGCCTCCTCCCACCCTCTGCCTTCCTCATGCTTGGAGGGGTGGTGGCGCCGTCACCGCACGTCAACGTCACGCATCCCGTGCTGGACGCCTGATGCTTCGGCGCCCGGCGCGTGGTAGCCACGCTCGCGAGCAGTTCAGGGGGGCGGCGGCGGTTGGGGGGTGGAGCGGTCCATGCCCACCCTGCCTCCTCCCGCCTCCCCCCCATCATCCTGTTACGCTGGCGTGACGTCGGCGGCGTCCTCGCCGTGGCGCCTACTTGAGCGTCTTCTAGGCAGGTTCTGTCATTCAAGGCTCCCTGTACACTTGTTCGCATGCCAGTCCAGGCTCTGCCTCGCTGACACCCCTTCCCAATACTCAGGTACAGTCACTTTTACCACTATCTCTGGTCTCTACTCTCACTCCTCTCACTGTCACCCACTACCCCCTTTTGGTTCACCCCCAGCTGCACTCCACTCTGCATGCAGCCCCCTTTCGCTGTTCACTTTACTCACACCTTCACTCCCCAATTGGGTCTTTCACCCTCTTCCTCACACTTTTTTCCCCCGGTACTAATTGCCCCACCCCTTCACCCATTCTTTCGTTCAGGTTGCCTTGTTCCTTTGCCTGCCATGGTTGTCGCCTCGGGGGGCGCTCTGGGGGAGATGTCCGCCGCGGCTCCCGGGTGGGAGTGCCATTCCGGATGGCTTTGCTTCACGGCACCACACCGCCACCATACGAACCTAGTGAGTCTATTGACATTTAGATAGGGGGTTTTACCCCGCTATTTTATATATGTTTACAACCTATTAAATTGAACCAACCCTCTTACCCCCAGATTCATCATGTGCTTGCTCCTGACGAGTGACCGCCTAGTCACGAAACGCGTTGAGCTGCCACACGTTTTGATTACCAATTAGTACCCATGATATTATGTTTACCCTCTTTACCCTTTCTGGTTTGGATCTTGTGGTCATAGGCCGTGCAAGGATTACTATGTATTACCAACTTCTACCCTTACCTTTCTTGGTGAAATTTTGGAAGTTATAGCCTATTATACAATGTGACAATGAACTTGTAACATTTTATGTTTTACATTATTATGCTATAAATGCTATGTATTGTATATTTTACATGTTCTATATTTGACTGTACCTCATGACAATTATTAAAAATCCTTCCAATTACTTCACCATTTGTACTTTATCGTCATCATATGCTTCATTTAAAGTCCCACCACCCTGTTCTCGCTCCTTCTTTTGATATACAATAGGGATGGAAATATGTGACCTTACCAGGCCACAATTTCAATTAAAGTCCCAAGGGATGGACTATCAGCCTCACCAGGCCAGATGTCCTTAAAGTCCCTACCCCCTTGCCTTTGCTGAAATACTTCATTAGAGGCAGGATTCCCATTTGCTCACATATTTTGCAGGGAGGGCACGTGGGCTGTATATTTGTCGATTTGGGGTGAGTGGTCCGCTTTGGTAAGGTTTGTGGTTGTTTTTCCACTCCAGATCTATTGTCTTTGCTATTGTATTTTATTGGGATGGAATTTGCCAGGGGCACATAAGTTTTGAAACTGAACAGGGGCTTGGCCGATTTACCTTTCCTCTTCCGGGTGCATGGCTTGAGTGATGTCACCAAAGACTTTATGATCAGACAGGCCATGATGGGTTTTCGGCATGGGCGGGTGAAGCTAGATACCAGGCACCCGGTTTTGTTTGATTTGCGTCAGGAATTGGTGGAGGAGTTTCTGTGGTCTGCATCTCTAAGGTGTAGCTGTTCACTGGCTTTTGCACTGGCCTTTTTTTTGGGGCATTCCGGATTGGGGAAGTGGTTAGCAGAATAGGTGTGTGGGTGGGCTGCGAGCCTCAGATATGACAGTGGTTGAAGGCGTCCGAATTTATATTAGGAAATCTAAAACTAATCATTTGGGAAAGGGGGTTACTGCGTCCTTGTTTCGGGCGCTGCCAGATTCTGTTTGCCCAGTTTCTTCTGTTCAGCATTTTTTTTGAGGCGAGGGGGTCGGCACTTGGTGTCTTTTTGCTGCACAAGGATAGATTGTCCTTGCTGCAATTTCAGTTTTTGGCTGTTTTTCGCCATTTTGCTGGGGCGGGCAGAGGGGTTTTCCCAGTTCAATACTTATTCCTTTCATGTGGGGATGGCTGCGGCAGCCAGATGGGGTTGGGACCCTCAGGTTTTGAGATGCATAGGGAGGTGTGAGTCTGATCGTTTTAAGATTTTGTTTACCCTCATTTTCTCTGAAGTTGTCATCTGTTCTTTGCTTTGTAGGTTTTCGTGTGGATTTGTTGTCCTTCAGGTCTTCCTCCTGATTTTGTCTGGATCTTGGGGAATTCCTATGTTTTTTGGGGCTGTGAGGGCTGACACTCATCCTGAGGGAAGGCAACTTTGCAGTCTACAGAGTGAGGCCATTCTGAAATGGCTGGGGATTCGGGGCATGATGTGGGGCTGGGTTCACCCTGCATTTCATTACTATTCTAGAGTTGACGGGCCCACCAATGTTTTAGTGCTGTAGGTTGGGTGGCGTGCGGGTCGCTAGGGACCTGGTGAGAGAGGTCAAATTTGACGTTTGCCCTTGATGCATGATTTTCCCAGATGCATCCTTGTATGGTTGGATATCGTGGCTAGAATTGTTTAGCATTTTGCTTACTCCTTTGGTTGGCTGAACAAGATGAGAATAAAGTTGAACAGGGAGGTAGGCAGGTTTGTGGCTAAGTTTGGGGGGGGGGCTTATTGGGTTGCCACCGGAAGGTGGAGGATTAGTCTGTCTGCTATTGGAGGGACAATGGTGTTCACCTGAATGTGGTAGGGACAGATATTTGGTCTTTGGGCCTGCAGGGGGGGTGCTGAGGGCGCTGCAGGTGTGGAGGGATTCGCTTGAATGAGGTCATTCAAGCTCATGTAGCGGGTCAAGGGGTCTTTGGGGGGGTCAGTAATTACATGGTTACAAAAGTGTGGGGCCCATCTAAGGTACGGCGCTTCCACTTGGTTAGTGGTGGTTCTCCCAGGAGCGATGTCTCCTGGGGGAGGGGGAATATGGAATTGTGTGATGTCGGAACTTCTTTGAGCCAGCTGGAGCACGGCTGAGGACATGGATGATGCCAGTTAAAGTTGTGTCTTAAGGACACCCAAAGATCTCTTGCTGAGCATTACATTGTTGAATTTGCACTCATTGGTATGTTTTAATGTTATGATTATTTATTTTTTGGTTATAAAATTGGCTGCTGTGGCCGTATAAAACCCATATCACTCAGTCTGTGCCTTCTAAATTTGTAAGGACCCAGGTTGACTAATCCTTAAGACAAGTATGCAGATTGGGGCTTTTATCCAAGATCTGCATACTTGACAGGGGGTAAGTGACGACAAGATATAGAAAGCCAGCATTTTCAGTAAGTCATAAATGCTAGAGCCCACATTTCTCATAGGTTTATGGTAGCTATTTTGATATCTGCATTCCATTTCAGTGGGCATGATGCATTTTTTTTTTTTTTGAGAATGAAAAGCTTAAAGCAACATGGGTATCTCTTCTGTGGCCCTGCAGCATCAAAGGGTAGGTTCCCATACAAGCACTTTGGAGTTGTGAGTTTTTATCATAACCCCTGTTTTGGGTTTAGCCATTTTTGTGGACCCAGTGTTAAACTGCTGAATGAGTTATGAACTGTTATCATAACTCACAGGCTTGGGTTTAACCACTCGGTGGTCCTCAGGTTCTGGAGTCTAGGAGTGAAAAGTCCTAGTTCAGTTTGAAATCTCTAGAGGAGATTGAGCTCCTAGGCTGAAAACTGAGCCTTCCTTGCAATTTGTGTTACAGTGCTTGCCCCTCGTTATACCAGAAAACTTGGTTGGGTTCTTTCACTCTCCTGAAGGTTACCGGTTTCTGGGTGTTCTTTCTGCAAAGGGGATGGACGGCCGTGCTAGGCTTTCACTCTGATCCCTCTTGGGAAATCTGTGGAGAGCTCTGGCCACAGGTCTTGCTCTCTGGAAGTAGTCTTCTGTTCTTAGATGGTCTGAAGTTTCTATTTTGAACTGTGATTTGCTAACTGGGCTGGTCAATGGGCTTCTCTGTAGCAGAGGACTTCGAGACTGGGTCAATCCCAGTTCTTTCTGGATTGGGGGCGAGTGCCCAATCCTTTGTGAAGGTTGGAGCTAGGACAAATTCAGTCTTTTTGCGCTCTGCTGCAGTGCGGCTTGGAAGTTGCTCTAGGTCAATCGTGGCTCATCATGGGAATGAGAGGGTTATCTTTGACTGCACATCCTTTCTTCCTGGAAAAACAGTGTTGGTCTTGGAATGGTTCTTAGTCAGAGTATGAGGGCACAATGCTAGTCAACAAATACTTTGGCCAGACCAACACTGGCACTCTATTCTTGGGTCAGACTTTTGGTATTGGGTTAGATACCTTATCCTCTTAGGAGGAGAAGGGTCTGGCACGTGCCATTCCCACAAAATGGCAACACTTCAGCATTTTCATTGGCTAACTTCACTCAAAGGTTTAAATTGTTGTTGTTTTGAAATATCTTATTCTGAAGCTTTACAGCTTGTTCACAAATAAAATTACATTTACTGCTCCTTTCACCTCCTAACTGTTGTGGTCACCATAATGAAATGCACCTTTTTGTTGCTTTATTGGAGGCAGTAAGATCTGCTTTATTTGCTGCCTTTGTTTTTCTACTGTGTTTTAAAGGACTGAACTGTCTACTGCAAGTCTGGTAAGTATGGTAATGAGTTTTAGGCCCCTTTCACACTGGGGCAGTGGGGGCGTCGGCTGTAAAACAGCGCTATTTTTAGCGCTGTTTTACCGTCGTTTTTGCGGCTGTATTCGGCCGCTAGCGGTGCGGTTTTAACCCCCACTGGCGGCCGAAAAAGGGTTAAACCTCCTCGTACAGCGCAGCTATAGCCGCGGTATTACCGCGGTATAGCCGCGCTGTCCCATTGATTTCAATGGGAAGGAGCGGTTTAGGAGCGGTGAACACACCGCTCCTTCACCGCTCCAAAGATGCGGCTCACAGGATTTTTTTTACCATCCTGCCAGCGCACCGCTTCAGTGTGAAAGCCCTCGGGCTTTCACACTGAACAAACAGCGGAGGCTGTTTAGGGGCGGTTTGCAGGAGGTATTTTTAGCGCAATAACGCCTGCAAACCGCCCCAGTGTGAAAGGGGCCTAAGTATCTAAAGTGCTTGCAAAATGGTTTTATAAATTGTGTTATTTATGGGGTTTGAATGCCTACCTTTTATTTTGTAGCTGGTGAGGTGCCCATCAAGGCTGAACTATGGTAACACTGAACAGATGAAAAATTAGAGGTATGTATCGAATTTGTCTTATAAATACAGTAATCTATTGGACATTTTAAGTGAATTGTATTTTGCTACAGCGTTTAGGTACAAAATCCTGGTATTTTTGTCCCTTTTTTTCTTTCTTCTTTTTTTTTTTCCTTTTCATGATTAACACGACTAGGAAATCTATCCTGAAAGCAATTCCTCAAACTAGTTGGGTTACAATAGACCATTGGTCTCACTGCGGCCTGGGGTCAGAGGTGATCCATTTTTGCTTTCCTGGGCCTTGAGGCATAATTCCTGCCGCTGACAAACAATGACACCAACTATTTCTCCCCCTAAAGCCTAAAGATTTGCCATGGTTTATGCTAAGTTGGGTACATTCTTGCCCCCTAGATTATCAAGGACAGTAAATTGACCTTTTAGAAAGTTTGGAGACCCCCTGCATTAGACCTTTATTGCTTGGGTATGAAAAGTTGCTGCAATTTTTCTAATTGATGGCACTGAAACACCACTTTAATATGCATTAACATATATTGCTACAATAGCCAGCTGTGACGTTAGTCTTGATAAAACTAATCTGTATAGGAATAAAAACCTAAAGAAAACGAATGCAGCCACCACCTCTAAATTGGTGAGCTTAAATATGACTTTTTTTTTTTTTTTGTTAATCAGAAAATTCTTTTATTGAGCCACCAAAGACAAAACACATATCATGCATCAGATCATTAAAAATGACACAGTATGGATTGTAACATCAGAATAATAAATGTCATCTTGTCTATATGTATTTTAAGTAATTGGAGATTATTACAACAGTGGCATCAAATAAATCTTACTTTAATATAACAACAAACCGTGTTGTGCAGGAGAGTAATGCCCTGTACACACGGTCGGACTTTGTTCAGACATTCCGACAACAAAATCCATGGATTTTTTCCAACGGATGTTGGCTCAAACTTGTCTTGCATACACACGGTCACACAAAGTTGTCGGAAAATCCGATCGTTCTGAACGCGGTGACGTAAAACACGTACGTCGGGACTATAAACGGGGCAGTGGCCAATAGCTTTCATCTCTTTATTTATTCTGAGCATGCGTGGCACTTTGTGCGTCGGATTTGTGTACACACGATCGGAATTTCCGACAACGGATTTTGTTGTCGGAAAATTTTATATCCTGCTCTCAAACTTTGTGTGTCGGAAAATCCGATGGAAAATGTGTGATGGAGCCCACACACGGTCGGAATTTCCGACAACAAGGTCCTATCACACATTTTCCTTCGGAAAATCCGACCGTGTGTACGGGGCATTAGGATTCTCCAACCCAACACAGCTATCAGACGACCAACTGGTCATCTAACCATAAACCTTGCTCCTGGTCTGCTCAAATAGGTACAATTTCATGGAAACAAAATATGAATACACCTGCTATTATACCTGTCAAACAAACAGTGCTCTCTAAACTTGTAATAATCTGTGCATAATTAATTGTGGGGGTGCCAATCCCGGGGTGTCCAGCCAGGATTGCCATATGGAATTACATTTCCGAGAAGCATTTCTATGCTGATATGTTAAATGTTCCCTGATGAGGATATAATTTACCTGCTCTATCCACTGTTTTTTGGTTGGAACATTTAAAGATAGCCAAAATCTGGCCACCATCTTACGAGCCAGATATAGCAATCTGATTATTGCTATATTAATGGGAGGGGGGTATATTTCTTCATCTATCGCTCCCAAGATGCATATCAGGGGGTCCGGGGGGACCCTAATTTGAAATACCGAGGAAATTACCTCGGTAACATCGCCCCAGTAACGATGCAACTTGGGGCAGCGCCACATCAGATGGATCAGTGACCCCTCCTCTCCGCAACGTTTAGGACACAAGGAAGAATCTCTGCTACCCCAGCAATGTAATTGTATTGGTGTGCGGTAAGCCCTATGTAGCAGGAATAAATGTGAAAGTCATTGTGTTTGTGAAACAGAAGTTAACGGCCCTGTCTGAAGGCATATGTCCCATGTGTCATCACTCACTTCCCCCAGGTCCTCTATCCATCTTCGTCTACTCGGTAGAGTTGTGGTGTCTTGTATGGCTAACAGCAAATGTGAGTAAATGTGAGATATTAGGCCCTTTTTTTCCTGCCTGAAGAAGATATCATTTATTAGGGGATGAGTGGCAAGTGAGAGAACAGATGTCCCGCCCTGGACCTGGAGAGCATGTCGTAACTGAAGGTACCGGTAAAATTGATGTCTGGGAAGCCCGAATTCTGACTGCAGCTCCATAAAAGATTTTAATATGTTCTGGTTAAATAATTGAGATATATTATGAATTCCGGCATTCCTCCAAAATTGGAATCCTTCTAATTTGTAAACTTCTGCTAAGTTTGGATTATTCCACAGAGGGGTTTCTGCTAGAAAGCCCAGAATTTTTAATTTAGATTTGACCGTGGACCATAGTTTTTTCAGAAGAATGATAGTGGGCGCCGTTTGTGGCAAGTGTAACAATCCTGCCTCCAAATTCGCCAGCACTGATGTATTTAGTGTTCCAGTTTGCAGCATGCTTTCGACCGAGTCAGAATCACTCAGCGACCCAAAACCACTTAATTGTTGTAGTTGAGAGGCATAAAAATATAGTTTAGGGTTAGGGACTGCAGCTCCTCCCCGATCTTTACCATACTGCAAAGTGGAAAGACCTATTCTAGCAACTTTTTTCCTCCATATTAGGGATCTAAACAATGTCTCAATATGATTAAACCACCTGCGGGGTATCCATTGCGGAGAATTGTGCATAATGTACAAAAGTTGAGGTCCCCAGACCATTTTAAATAAATTTATTCTACCAATTACTGATAATGGGAGTTTACACCAAGTATTGCATGCCATTTGAAGTCTTTTAAAAAGGGGTAGTAAGTTATCCTCTAAATATTTGTTTGGGTCAACCGATACTTGTACTCCTAAATATTTAAATGAGGAGACCACTTTGAGAGGTTCTGCATTGGCCGGTAAAGTGATCGTTGGCTCGTCCAGCGGAAGAATGACGGATTTACTCCAATTAATGGAGAATCCTGATAATGAACCAAAGTGCTGTATTATCTGCATCACATTCGTGAGTGAAGCCTCCACGTCCCCCAGGTAAAGTAAAGTATCGTCCGCGTAAAGGGAGATCTTATCGGACACTGGTCCTCTGATGAAACCCACAATAGACTGTGAGGATCTTACCACAGCTGCCAGTGGCTCAAGGGCTAACGCGAATAGCAGGGGCGAAAGTGGACACCCCTGTCTCGTACCCCTGAAAAGGGGGAATGAATCTGAAAGATCACCATTTACACGGATTCTAGCTGTGGGGGCTGAATACAGCAGTTTAACCCATTGAATGAAGTTATCTCCTAAGCCAAAGCGCTTCAAAATTTCCCATAAATAAGGCCATTCAACACTATTGAAGGCCTTGGCGGCATCTAATGACAGTATTGCTCTTCTGCCTGGGTTATCAACAGGAATCTGAAGGTTGAGAAAAAGTCGTCTTATGTTAAGGGCTGTAGATCTCGATAGTATAAACCCGGATTGGTCTCTATGGACCACCTTATGGATGACTTTAGCTAATCTTGTGGCCAGCACCCTTGCTAGAAGTTTTACATCTGTTGTTAATAACGATATGGGTCTATAAGAGTCTGGGAGATGGGCCTCTTTACCAGGTTTAAGGAGAAGGACAATAATTGCTTCATTCATAGATTGGGGTAAACTTCCTATTTTTTTGGCGTCTTGAAATACTTCCTTCAAATGTAATAATAATGTTTCATAGTAGCGGTTGTATACCTCCGCCGGCAAGCCATCCGAACCCAGAGACTTGCCAGGAGAGGAAAGCGCCAACGCCTCCAACAATTCCTCAGCCTTAAGGGGAGCGTTCAACTGTTCTACATCCTGAGTCGGAAGCTGCGGTAATTGGCATTGATCTAGAAAAGAATTAATTTCTGTCAGGGTGGGCTTGACCTTAGAGGAGTACACATCAGCATAGAAATGCCTCAACGTGGACAATATATCTGCATGGGAGGAAACCAAAGTACCTGAGGAGTTAGTGATAGCTTCTATATGAGATGAACCTTTTTGTGAACGTATCATCATAGCAAGCATATGGCCTGTGGTTTCTCCCTCCTCAAAATATTTCTGTTGAAGAAAAAAACCTTTTCTTTTCCGCTGTAGTTAACACCAGATGCTTGGCCATGTGTTGAGCCTCAAGAAAAGTTTTCTCGGTGCTTTCCGAAGGAGATTCGATAAAAGCTGATTCAGCCCTCTTAACCTCGTTCAAAACAGTCTGCTCCCAGATCTTGGTCTCGGTCTTAATGGCATTAATAGATTTAATAAATTGACCTCTTAAGAATGCTTTTAATGTGTCCCAAAAAACGCCAGGGCGAGATGTAGGTTTGTTAAACCGAATAAAAGATTCTAAATTGTCATAAATAGGGTCAGGAGTAGGAAATAATGACAACCAGAATGGGTTGAGTTTCTAGCAACTCTTCTTGGAGATACCAGATGTAAGGATCTCTATGCATAAGGGAGAGTGATCAGAAACAGTTCTTGCTTCATATTTTGTGGAGGTTACTAATGGTAGCATCATATCATTGCCTAGACCGAGATCAATTCTGGAGAAACCCCTGTGTGTGGCAGAAAAACATGAGTAACATTTTACTTGTGTGTGGCTCATCCTCCAAACATCCCTCAAACCCAACTCCACAACAAGGCGAGCGAAGGAAGTCTGTCCTCCACTCATCGCACACGAAGGGGTTTTTGTGGACATCTTATCTAAATCAGCTTCCAAATAATTATTAAAATCTCCAACAAGTGTTGGAATCCCTGGGTGTTGTGACAGAAAGGAGGCTAATGTCTTGACGACCTCTATCGAAAAAGGGGGCGGTATATATATATATTTCCAATAATGCACTGTAATCCATCTAATGAGCATACTAGAAAAACATATCGACCATAAGGGTCAACAAGTGATAGTGTATGGGTAAAGCTGACATTTTTACCTATCAGGATGCTGACACCTCTAGCATAGGAAGAGAAGACAGAGTGGAACTGGACACTAAATAATTTGGTAGAGAATGGGGATTCCTGACTAGATGGGATATGCGTCTCCTGAAGACACACCACTGAGGATCCCATACGTTGAAGCATATGAAGTACCGCTAGACGTTTCACTCTGTCTCCCAGACCTCTAACATTCCAGCTAGTAAGCACTATCTGTCTAGCCATAAAACATTAAAGCATATGTAAATTAGGTAAAGTTGTAAAAGGCATAGTGAGTGTACTTAAGATGACCACAATTATATTGTCTAGCAAGACAGTAAACATTAGGCAGTCTTTGGTGTAGAAACTTATATCTGTAAGAGAGAAGGTTAGGCAGTACCAGGACCAATGAATCAACTGAGTCCCAAAAAACAGAGAACAATAAAAAACAAAAAGAAAACAGAAACTGTAATGTCCACGAAGGACCCGCAACTGGGGGGCTAAATTCAGTAGCCGGCTTTGAAGAGCCAATAGGCAACAGGCCTTGTTTTATGTGCATGAACGTAGATACAACTGACAATCTTTGCGAGCGATAACCTCCGCCTTGAAAGGGAAATTGCCATCTTGTGACCAGATCTATTATATGCAAATAATAGTTACACCATTATTACATAAGTAAAAAAGAAAGGGGAAAAAACGTTGATATTCAGGTATTTCTGCGCCGTCTGCCCAAATCTTCTCGCAAGGATCTTTCCTCTCTATCCAACCACTGCACCACCATTGCAGGCCTCTCAAAGAAATGTACCTCATCCCTGGCCACAACACGAAGACGGGCCGGATAGAGCATGGAGTATTGTAATTCCAGAGAGCGGAGTCTCTTTTTAATATCATTAAACTGGGCCCGCTGCTTTTGTACTTCAGCCGAAAAATCTGGGAACACTGATATTTTTGAATTATCAATCACCAGGGCGTCACCCAAGGTACGTGCTTTTGACAAAATTATGTCTCTGTCTCTATAATGGAGCATTTTAAAGAGAAAAGCTCTAGGGGGATTGCCCGGAGGCAAGGGCCTAGACGGGACACGGTGCGCCCGCTCCACTGCAAACATAGGGGAGAATGAGTCTTTCCCAAATTTTTCCAATAGCCACTTTTCAATAAAATCGACCGGATTCCTTCCCTCCATTTTTTCAGGGATGCCAACAGCTCTGATGTTGTTCCTGCGAAGCCTATTTTCTAAATCATCGAGTTTTGCAGCATGTTTAGCCACTATTAACTGTTGAGAATGTGTGTCTCTTTGCATGGGGGCCCATTCATCCTCTATGATGCTAATACGCCCCTCAATGGCAGAAGTCCAATCCCTTAATTTCTGCATATCCTGACGCATGAAAGACATCTCAGCCTTCATCCCTTTAACTTCCGATGCAAGTGCAGTGATAGAGAGATTACAGGATGTAACTGCGGAAAAGATATCCCTCAGTGTGGGTTCCTGTTCGGGCGAGCCCCAGGATTGGGCCTTATGTGGTCTTTGGGGCATAGGTAAAGTACTCACTGTATCCCAGGGCAGCAAAGCAGCGTGCGGGTCTTCCAGGGGAACAGTGTTATCTGCCTCTGACTGTGAGCCGCTGCGACTCTCCCCTCCATTGCCATTCGACTCTGGTAAGTCCCACACATCGGTCTGGGGGAAAAGCCTCTGCATGGCCTCCCTGTGTTTCGCTGCGGCCAACTTTAATGCAGCGCCGCCATCTTGGGCCTCGTGGTCCGGAGCAGAGCGGGCCGCGGAGCCACGTCTGGGTTTAAATATGACTTTAGTACAGATCATTTACACCACACTCCCTGTATGCAGTTCTGTAGGAGCAAGATAAAGTTAAGTGCCTGTTTTTTAAACTTACAAAGCTTATGGGTGGAACATATAACTCGTTCCTGAAGGTGAGCTTATCCTTTTAACACTTTTATAGCCAAATCAGTGTTTTTTGCATTACTCCCAACCAAAACATATATTTTCTGAAAGTGGACACCCTAAAGAAAAAAATTGTGGTAGTTCCAATTTGTCACACGATATTACCGCAGGGGACTAGGAAATACAATTTCAATAAGAAAAACACAAGTTCATTTTAGAGGGAAACACTCAATTTACCCAATTTTTATTTTTTTTTACAAAAAAGTCCATCGCATAGGGGACACAATCGTCTGTGATTTTTTTTTTTTTTTTGACAGGTTCTCTTTAATGAGGCACCCTCTGTGCTCCACTGAATGTAAAGCAATGCACTTCACACTGCATTTCATTGTTTCCTGTCAACAGGGGCCTGATTGATGCATTGATGCATGTCATTTCTGGGTCAGCAGCAAGGAGGGGGAGAGCAGATGTGCACCTATGCCAGTCTCGGGCCCGCAGATCAGCAAGCGGAGCCAGGATACTTGGGATGGGTGCACGGGATGTGGAGCATTTTGGTGGAAGATCAAGCACCTGGACGCAGGGCGTGTGGGGTGTGTTTTTTTTTTTTTTGCAACCGGATGCCTAGGGTTTATCAAGCCCTTAATCATAAGAATTACAGAGGCTGCCATTGCTGCTGAGAAGGTTTGTTCTGGCTGTCTGGTGCATTGGCCTCAATGCTTTGTGTGTCTGACCTGAGAAATATAAAATTCTGACAATCACAGAATGCTTGCTTGTTTTTAGACTAATGCTCTGTACACACGATAGGACTTTCCGACAACAAAATCCATGTTTTTTTCCGACGGATGTTGGCTCAAATTTGTCTTGCATACACACGGTCACACAAATCTTGTTGGAAATTCCGAACGTCAACGCGGTGACGTACAACACGTACGACGAGCCGAGAAAAATGAAGTTAGTGAATAGCCAGTGTGGCTCTTCTGCTTGATTTCGAGCATGCGTTGAACTTTGTGCGTCAGAATTGTGTACACGCTATCGGAATTCACGACAACCGATTTTTTTGTCAGAAAATTTGAGAACCAGCTCTCAAATTTGGTGTGACGGAAATTCCAATGGAAAATGTTCAATGGAGCCTACACAGTCGGAATTTCTGACAACAAGCTCTCATAGAACATTTTCCGTTGAAAAATCCTATCGTGTTTATGGGGCATTACTCTTTAAAGCCAAATTAGCCAGGCAACACGTCAATTTGTTCCTGTACTGTTCAGTAAGCCATAGCAAAGTGGAAGTGAAGGAAAAAACATCTCCAATATGCTCCCAGTATGGAATTATCTAGGGTAGTTTTATTTACTTCCCCCACCTGATCGGAAACATGTTTGGAGGCTTTGCTCTTCTGAGCACTTCAGTCCTTCACCTGTCCTCCAGGTCCAGCGGCAAGGTAGGAGCCAGTCATAGGGACCCTCCAGGGCCTGCTATGGGGCTTCATGCTTCCAGTCCCAGCGGTGGCCCTGGGGGGAATCCTCATCGCCAGTGGGACCCGAGGGGGGAGGGGGCATCCTGCTCTTACTATCTCTCCTCTCCCACTCTTCAGGTACCAGAGGCTGCAGCACCCCCCTTGCTGAGGTGCCGTGCGAGGGGGCGGCCCAGTGTGGGAGACTATCGGGGCTGTCATGGCCCCTTGGCTGCTCCCGGAAGGAGATCATCTGCCCTGGATGCTGGAGATCGAATGGAGGGAAGTCCTTTTTACTCCCCCTGCCCGCTGCCACGGGGATCCAGAGCCATCTGCTCTCTGTGATTTCAGTGCAGAGAGGAGCTCGACCAGCAAATAGATCTACGGGCTGCAGAAGCACCCTCTGCTGGTCCTCCAGTGCCGCTGCAGCCTGGTAATGTCAGTGCAAGAAGTCCGGAGACTCAAGCTGGTGGATACGCCCCCTTAAAGTGACAAAATGTCCCTGCTGCAGCTGAGGGTTCTAAGGTACCCCACAGCTCATCCTTACAAGATATGGCTGATGCAGACGGTGATGCTTCCGGGAGCCCTGCAACTTTCTTCAGGATCTGTTGTGGCCCTATGCCAGTTTTGGCTGCATTTTTTGCAGTTTTTCGGGACATATTGGCTTGTTGTGACCTGGCCAGGTCCTCTTCCCCATCCCAGGGGCCTGCGGGTGCATGTGCTCCTGCATCGGGTAGTGTGGGCTTGGTGGTTCCTCCTTCACCTCCCTCAGCAGGGCTGATATCTATGAGGGGGAGGGACATGGTGGCACCTGATTCGCAGGGCCGCAGCCATTGGGACTGAGGCAATCGCATCCTCTGTTTCCAGTGTTACATCTGCATCACAGACGGAGATGGTTGGGGGGATTGGGACCCCGCAAAGCAAAGGAGACCATGGAGGATGGGGTGCGGTTGCTGGATGCAGCAAAGTGTGAGATTTACGTATACTTTGATGGCCCGCTGGGAGTCCATCTTAAGCAGGATGTCGGGGACAAAATCCATAAGGGGGAGTATGTTGAAATATTCTCCCTCTTGGCTTTGGAGAAAATGTAATCTAGAGAAGGGTATGGCAGATAAAACAAGAGGAAAAGGAGGCGAAGCGCCGCTGGTAGCTTATCCCCCACACTTTCTAATTGGTTTCAGGCTTTTCCCATCTTGGCCAGTGTCATTGGTGAAAAGGAACCAGAAAATTTGTTCTCCACGTTTTTGCTATCTTGACGCCATTGGGGAAGCATATAGTTTACAGCGTGGCTGCGTTATGATGAGCAGTTCTGCCAGCGGAAAGGCCTTGCGGCCTGGCGTGCACTGGGATCATAAGGACATTGGGCTTTGGATGAGGGTAGACCTTTCTCTGGGTGCCGGCAGTGCAGGTGCTGCTGGACAGTCGGCCAGCCTTAAAAAAAAAAAAAAAAAAAAAAAATTTGTCAGTTCAGCGAGGGGTCTTGGTGTGGCCTGTTTTTGCCATTAGTGCTCTGGTTGCGGGGGCTCAGTTATGCCATATGTTTTCATAGGGATGTCCCAACCCAGGGGATTCTGCTTCAAAAAGGGAGGGCATCTGTAGGCCTTCCCACGATGGTACCGTATCTAAGTAGATGTCCAGAGGGAGGCGGCATATTTGCCCATATTTTGCTCATGGCTTTCGTATCTGTGTTCTGTGCTGGTGGCTCCATGCTCACAGCCTCGGTATTTTAAATCCACGCGGCATTCTTTGTTTCTGACAAATTGGCAAGAGGTGGTATTTGGAAGAATGTCTGGACCATTTGACCTTCTGCCCAGTCCGTCTTTGCACGTGTCTCTGTTGGGGATAGTCCTCAAAAAGGAACCCAACATAAGGTTAATACACCATTTTTGTAGTATGCGAAGGGATCTTCGGTAAACAATGCCATTTCTCCGGACTTGGCTGCGGTGTCGTATACATAGTTTGATACTGCAGTCGGTTGAGTGCAACGTTACAGCCAGGGATCGTTGTTGGTGAAGAAAGATATTTAATCTGCTTTTCGTCTGCTGCCGGTTCACCCTTGGAGCCAACATTTGCTGGGTTGTTTTGGGATGGGCAGTTCTTTCTTGACCGTTGTCTCCCCATAAGCTGTTCCATTTCTGACACGTCTTTTGAGGTTTTTAGCACCATTGTTGAATGGGTTGAATGGGAAGAGACTCGGGTAAGATCAGTGATACACTTCTCGACAATTTCCTTTGCATTGCCCCCCTAGATTCTTTGGTTTGTTCTGTTTTGTTACACACTTTGGAATCTATTGCGACACAGTTTGGGACTCCTGTGGCACCTGAAATCATGGAAGGTCCTGCCATGGTCTTAGGGGGCATTGTCATTGACATGCAAATGATGGTTCCAGTTCAGTTTCTCAAGCCCACAGAGAAGTGTTGGCTAGGGTAGGTGACAACTCACCTACCCTAGCCAACACTTCTCTGTGGGCTTGAGAAACTGAACTGGAACTTGATGATATACAACCTTAAAATGAACATATATGGATAACCGACTACTGAGAACAGATACTGCGGCTATGGACTAAATTATTTCATGGATCACCAACAGTTTGTTATACACTGACACCCCATTTGTTTTATGTGGAATTACCATAAGAACCACAGACCAGAAATCAGATGGAGATCTATGGCTATTGCATACAGACGGACAGATTGAATCTCATCCCGTATTGGAGAGATCTGTGTGACCAGCTATCAGTAAGTAACCGTAATAGTGCTCTATATAATATTATCACTACAAATTGCCTATAGGATATACCTGTATGTTGTGTGAACACTGGCATATGGCTACACTGACGATATCTGTGAGACTGTTCTTATTTGTGTTATATACCTGACTAGCTCGGGACTGAAGTGTCTAGTGATCCATTCAGCTCAACTAAGTGTCTGTTATTGTTCAATTATTCACATGCCATCATCAAGATAAAACAGCAGGATTTTCTTCATATTTGAGGACATACCTTACCACCGTGAGGAGTATTTTTTTTCTCCCCCTCCTTTTTTTTTTTTTCCCTTTTTTGGATTATCATTTTATTATTCAAGTGTGTCTTCTTCCCATCACATTACCTGTGTCACTGACTGACTTTCTGTGGGAATGACGTGTATTTTGAATGATTGGTCATAGCGACTGTATTATTCCAGAAGTGGAATAGTGTGAACTATTTCTGTGGTTACAGAATCACTGTCCCTTTCAAGAATTGTCCAGTTCAGATCTCGCCCTAGGTGGCTTGGGGGATTATCAGGTGCTCATAGGGGGTGTGTTATATTGGGGGAGGGAGGGATCCACTAACTGCATGATTTTATCTCCCCCAGAGAGGAGATTTATTTGGATCATCTGTTATGTAACTTTTGGGGAGTTGCTTGACCACTGGAGAATCATCCCCTGCACTAGAGATCGATCTTCTGGTCTTTTATAGGGGATTAAGGGATATTGTTGCCTTTTGTATCTTGCTTATCTATAGCGAATAAAATATATGTAGTTTAACTCTTTAGGGTGTGTATTTATATCTTTTTGTTTGTTGTTTTTCTTCTCTTCAGTTAGTATTTTTTGATTACACCCCCCGTAATATATTCGGTGAGTGCTACCTTTTGTTCATTATAGGCAGGATTCACATTTGCTCACATATTTTTCAGGGAGGGCAAGTGGGCTGTATATTTGTCGGTTTGGGGTGAGTGGTCCACTTTGGTAAGGTCGGTGGTTGTTTTCCACTCCAGATCTATTGTCTTTGCTATTGTATTTTATTGGGACGGAATTTTCCAGGGGCACATATGTTTCGAAACTGAACAGGGGCTTGGCCGCTTTAGCTTTCCTCTTCCGGATGCATGGCTTGAGTGATGTTACCAAAGAATTTATGATGAGATGGGCCATGATGGGTTTTCGGCACGGGAGGGTGAAGGTAGATACCAGGCCCTCGGTTTTGTTTGATTTGCGTCAGGAATTGGTGGAGGAGTTGCCCGTGGTCTGCATCTCTAAGGTGTAGCTAATCACTGGCTTTTGCACTGGCCTTTTTTATGGGCATTCCAGATTGGAGAACTGGTTAGCCGGAACAGGTGTGTGGGTGGGCTGCGAGCATCGGATATGACAGTGGCTGACTGCATCCGGATTTATATTGGGAAATCTTAAGCTGATTATTTGGGAAAGAGGGTTACTGTGTCCTTGTTTTCGGTGCTGCCAGATTCTGTTTACCAAGTTTCTTCTGTTCAGCGTTTTTTTTAGGCAAGGGGGTCGGCACTTGGTGCCTTTTTGCTGCACAAGGATGGATTGTCTTTGCTGTGATTTCGGTTTTTGGCTGTTTTTCGCCGTTTTGCTGGGGCGGGAAGAGGGGTTTTCCCAGTTCAATACTCATTCCTTTCATGTGGGGACGGCTGTGGCGGCCAGATGGGGTTGGGACCCTCAGGTTTTGAGATGCATAGGGAGGTGTGAGTCTGATCGTTTTAAGATTTTGTTTACCCTCATTTGCTCTGAAGTTGTCAGCTGTTCTTTGCTTTGTAGGTTTTCATGTGGATTTGTTTTCCTTCAGATCTCCCTCCGGATTTTGTCTGGATCTTGGGGGATTCCTATGTTTTTTGGGGCTGTGAGGGCTGGCACTCATCCTGAGGGAAGGCAACTTTGCAGTCTACAGAGTGAGGCCATTCTGAAATGGCTGGGGATTCGGGGCATGATGTGGGGCTGGGTTCACCCTGCATTTCATTACTATTCTAGAGTTGACGGGCCCACCGATGTTTTAGTGCTGCAGGTTGGGGGGGGGTGCGGGTCGCTAGGGACCTGGTGAGGGAGGTCAAATTTGACGTTTGCCCTTGATGCATGATTTTCCCGGATGCATCCTTGTATGGTTGGCTATTGTGGCTAGAATTGTTTGTCATTTTGCTTACTCCTTTGGTTGTCTGAACAAGATGAGAATTAAGTTGAACAGGGAGTTAGGCAGGTTTGTGGCTAAGCTCTGGGGGGGGGGTCGCCACCGGAAGCTGGAGGATTAGTCTGTCTGCTATTGGAGGGATGATGGGATTCACCTGAATGTGGTAGGGACAGTTATTTGGTCTTTGGGCCTGCAGGAGGGGGTGCTGAGGGCGCTGCAGGTGTGGAGGGATTCGCTTGAATGAGGTGCCACTCAAGCTCATGTGGCGGCTCAAGGGGTCTTTGGGGGCAGTAATTACATGGTTACAAAAGTGTGGGGCCCATCTAAGGTATGGCGCTTCCACTTGGTTAGTGGTGGTTCTCCCTGGAGCGATGTCTCCTAGGCGAGGGGAATATGGAATTGTGTGATGTCGGAACTTCTTCGAGTCAGCTGGGGCACGGCTGAGGACATGGACGATGCCAGTTAAAGTTGTGCCTTAAGGACACCCAAAGACCTCTTGTTGAGCATTACATTGTTGAATTTG
The DNA here is from genome assembly GCF_042186555.1 of Aquarana catesbeiana. Classification (NCBI taxonomy): domain Eukaryota; kingdom Metazoa; phylum Chordata; class Amphibia; order Anura; family Ranidae; genus Aquarana; species Aquarana catesbeiana. The sequence continues at coordinate 175,413,686 of NC_133332.1, read as the reverse complement.
CACTCATTGGTAAGTTATGATTATTTATTTTTTGGTTATAAAATTGGCTGCTGTGGCCGTATAAAACCCATGTCACTCAGTCGGTGTCTTCTAAATTTGTAAGGACCCAGGTTGACTAATCCTTAAAGTGGATGTAAACCCAATGTCATCCTTTCTAAACTACTGCCATAGGGGTTATCTATAAGGATATACATGCCTCCTGCATGTATCTTTGCCTGTCAAATGTCTCCCTTCTGTCTGTTATTAGACCTGAAAAACTGCATATTCTGTGGGTGGGTCTGTTGTCTGGAGCTCGGTGGGTGGAGTCGTGATGTCAGTAGACTCCCCGCCCACCTCTACACTCCCCTTGTCAATATGCATTTTCTCCTGAGCATTTCTAACACTGAACTTCTGCTATGATCTCTAACATCCAGTGAAAAGACAGGAAAGTAACCACATGACTTCAGCATGAAAATTATGCTGAGGTGTGGAAGTTTTTCTCAGTTTGTCAAGATTTATCTCACTAAACAATAAAAGAGGATTGCTCAGAGATGGATTAACTCTGTGTGGCAAGACTGGGCTCAAATGATGGGAAATCTTATACTCTACAGTATGATATAAAACAATAAAAAAAAAAAAAATCGGGTTTACATCCACTTTAAGACAAGTATGCAGATTGGGGCTTTTATCCAAGATCTGCATACCTGACAAGGTAAGTGACAACAAGATATTGAAAGCCAGCATTTTCAGTAGGTCAGCAATGCTAGAGCCCACATTTCTTATAGGTTTATGGTAGCTAATTTCCATTTCAGTGGGCATGATGCTTTTTTTTTCTTTCTGAGAATGAAAAGCTCAAAGAAACATGGGTATCAATTCTGTGGCCCCGCAGCATCAAATGGTAGGTTCCCATACAAACACTTGGGAGTTGTGAGTTTTTTGTCATCACCCCTGTTTTGGGTTTAGCCACGTGTTTTTGTGGACCCAGTGTTAAACTGCTGAATGAGTTATGAACTGTTATAACTCACAGGCTTGGGCTTAACCACTCATTGGTGGTCCTCAGGTTCTGGAGTCTAGGAGTGAAAAGTCCTAGTTCAGTTTGAAATCTCTAGAGGAGATTGAGCTCCTAGGCTGACAACTGAGCCTTCCTTGCAATTCGTGTTAGACAGTGCTTGCCCCTCATTATACCAGAAAACTTGGTTGGGTTCTTTCACTCTCCTGAAGGTTACCGGATTCTGGGTGTCTTTCTGCAAAGGAGATGGACGACCATGCTAGGCTTTCACTCTGATCACTCTTGGGAAGTCTGGAGAGCTCTGGCCACAGGTCTTGCTCTCTGGAAGTAGTCTTCTGTTCTTAGATGGTCTGAACTTTCTATTTTGTACTGTGATTTGCTAACTGGGCTGGTCAATGGGCTTCTCTGTAGCGGAGGACTTCAAGACTGGGTCAATCCCAGTTCTTTCTGGATTGGGGGGCAAGTGTCCAGTCCTTCATGAAGGTTGGAGCTAGAACGGATTCAGTCTTTTTGCTCTCTGCTGCAGTGTGGCTTGGAAGTTGGTCTAGGAGGTCAATCGTGGCTCATCATGGGAATGGGAGGGTTATCTTTGACTGCACATCCTTTCTTCCTGGGAATACAGTGTCACAATTACAATACAATAGACCAGTGGTCTCACTGCAGCCGGGGGTCAGATGTGATCCATTTTTGCTTTCCTTATCTGGGCCTTGAGGCATAATTCCTGCCGCTGTCAAATAATGAGGCAGTATTCCTTCCACTCACAAACATGGGGCACTATTTCTCCCAATGGCACCAACTTTTTCTCCCCCTAAAACCTAAAGATTTGCCATGGTTTATGCTAAGTTGGGCACATTCCTGCCCCCTAGATTCTCAAGGACAGTAAATTGACCTTTTAGAAAGTTTGGAGACCCCCTGCATTAGACCTTTATTGCTTGGGTATGAAAGGTTGCTGAAATTTTTCTAATTGATGGCACTGAAACACCACACTAATATGCTTTAACATAAATTGCTACAATAGCCAGCTGTGACGTTAGTCTTGATAAAACTAATCTGTATAGTAATAAAAACCTAAAGTAAACGAATGCAGCCACCACCTCTAAATTGGTGAGCTTAAATATGACTTAAGTACAGCTCATTTACACCATACTCCCTGTGTGCAGTTCTGTAGGAGCCAGCTAAAGTTAGGAGCCTGTTTTTTAAACTTACAAAGCTTATGGGTGGAACATAAAACTTGTTCCTGGAGGTGAGCTTATCCTTTTAACACAAATCAGTGTTTTTTGCACAGGTTAAAATGTTTTTATAAGGGGGGCGTGGCCTGGACGGCAATGAGATAGGACATGAGTGACCAGAGCTCCGATCGTGGTAGATCCTGTTACCGATATCCTGCGTACTTACAGCTGACATTCTGCCCTACATTTGTGAGAACAAAGCCTACTATACTTACCGCATCATGTCCCCGCCAAAGAGGAACAATACAGCCTCCTCATCCTTGGCAGATACCGGAGGACGGAGTGGACCTTGAGGAGCAAGATGGCGCCTCCGCAGCAGCACATGCGGTTTCACATTCAGAGCTTGAGGCGGCTGACACGGCGAAGGTCCTGGAGGCTATATCCCTGTGCCAATCCACTTTGACGACCAAGATAGAGGAAGTGAAGGTGGACATATCTTTGATAAGGCAAGACATGACCAAACTCCGGGAGCAGGTCACCGAGGCAGAGACCAGGCTCGGTCGGGCGGAGGACATGCTATATCCCCTACAACACTCCCAGGAGGACTTGCAACACCAAATACAGCAGCTGGCACAGAAACATGATGACCTTGAAAACCGTGCTTGCAGGTCCAATCTCCGTTTAATTGGTTTGCCGGAGGGCTCCGAGGGCACGGATCCAGCCACTTTCCTGGAAAAGCTCCTGATCGCAACATATGGCAGAGAGGCCTTCTCTGCTACATTCATGGTGGAACGTGCACACAGCATGCCCGCACGCCGCCCATCTGAGGGTGCACCGCCACGCACATTCATAGCGAAGCTATTGAACTTCAGGGACAGGGACGCTGTCCTGCGCCTAGCCAGAGAGCTCATCACATAAAATATGCTATGTTATTCCCAGTCCGTCTCGGCATAGTGGAGGAGGACCGAGCACATTTTTTTGAGGATCCGGTGCTCGCCTCGGCATGGGTGGATCAACGAGATGCGGAGAAGAACCGACCTGCCTGAAGGAGACCCCTCCACGTCATACTTTGTGAGTGAGACTTCATGTTCCCGTCCACACCATGACACTCAGCCCACATACTGAACCCTCATTAGCACCTTTGCTTCTCTCCCATAATGTAGGATAAATGATGCCGTTTATGTACTGTATTAGAGGTATTGTCAGGACTTACATTTTTGGAGTCAGGTGCTCTTACCATATATCCCTCTATGATTCGAGCAGCAATCATTTGAACTTCCCAAACAGGATATACCTCATGAGCTCTAACGTATGGATCGATATGACCCGATTAAGGACACCTCACTGCTAAGCTCACTGTGCCAGGAGGATATATTTCCCTGTGAGAGGTTCATTGCCATTCTTTTTCTTTCCTCATTGCTTTATACCATGAGTGTGGACACGGCCAGTGGGGGGGGGGGGTCTTTTTGTTGGTTGCCAATTGTTATTTGCTCTCACTGTTTTCATAAGACGTTTCTAAATACTACTTACCACAGCTGGGCGAATGGACGCGTGTATATAGCTAACAATCGTTGGTAAGCTATAACGACCGTATATCTCACTGCTGGGTCCACAACCAGCGTTTGATCGCCCCCACCAGGAGGATATTACATTGGCACCAGCGCTGCCCAATAGGCTTCTGCTGGTGACAGCATGATTAGTGCAAACTACTTATGTTTGTATGATTAGCATGTTACCGAGATGTAGTCACACAGGTTTTGGGATTTATGCTCCAGCCAAGTTTGGGAGGCTGAGGGCAGGGAGGGGGAAAGGGGAAATTTCAAGTTCAGTTTAAAGAACATGATTTGTAACTTACCGAGATGTATTAGAAGTAATCGTATGTGCTGTCACTTGGAGTTGAGATATAAAGCTATACATGTAATAATATGAAGTGTGAAGAACCCTGCCCTGGGAAATGATCTGCAACCATTTCCCCGTAATTATTTAACCCGGTATGCATGGCTAACAAAGTTTCTTACCTGGAACATCAGGGGGCTCCGAGACAAACTTAAGCGTACCGCAATTTTTGGATGCCTCAAGTCATACCGAGCAGACATAACCATTCTGGTTGAGACTCATGTTACAGGTCAACTTCAACTAGCATTGAAGCGCCCATGGATATGCTCTGATCACGCTCCATGTTGGGCTACTTTGCACCTTGCCCCACAAACAGGACCTCACACATGGCATCTCCACACCTTTTGGCTGTCTGCTTTAAAAGATCAGGAGGACATACATAGGGAATGGCAATTTTATTTTAACATTAACAGGGATACGGCCTCAGTGGGCATGGTATGGGAGGCATTTAAGCTGCATGTTCGTACCACTCTTTCTTTGCGTATAAACAGATTGAAAGCTTCTTTGAGACTAGAACTTCAACAGGCCTCAGAAAAACTAGACTCAGTAACGAATTAGTTTAAGATTGACCCCATGCCGGCCAAAGCATCTGAACTTAAACTTCAAACTCGTATATTAGACCATTTATACGTTGAAAGAGCCAAACAGAAGCTTTTTTTCACGAGACAATGGGTGTTTGAACAGGGAGAGTGAGCGGGAAAACTCTTAGTGTATTTGGCCTGTCAGGATACTAGCCCACCAGTAGTGGTGTCCCTGGTGACCTCACAAAACGTATTAACAGATCCATCGTCGGTGGCAGCGGCATTCTAAACGTATTATGCTGATCTTTACTCCTCCAAAGTAAACGTCACTACACGAGAAACTCAAGCCTTCCTTCACAACATCCCTTTCCCTCAAATTTCAGAATCCCAGCTGAATGATCTGGAGGCCCCCTTCACTACAGATGAGATTGCGGCGGCAATAGCATCCCTGGCACCAGCAAGGGGTCACGGTCGTGATGGTAAACCATTGGATTTTTACGCAGCCTACTTTGATACACTAGTCCCTGAATTATTGAAATTATGTAACCATATCTTTGAGTCTGAATCTCTTCCTGAATCCCTCCATCAAGTGGTAATCATAGTGCTCCCCAAGCCAGACAAAAATCCCCAATACCCGGACTCATACCGTCCAATTTCGCTACTCCAGGAGGATATAAAAATACTGGCGAAAGTATTAGCCATCCGTCTCAATCAAATTATTCTCTCCCTCATCCACCCTGATCAGACAGGGTTCATGCCTGGGAAAAATACAGCCATGAACCTACGTCGTTTATACATAAACATTCAAGCAGGCCATGAGAATATAGGGGGCAGAGCAGTAGTGGCATTAGATGCCGCCAAAGCGTTTGATTCGGTGGAATGGGAATACTTATGGGAGTGCTTAAAAGGGTTCGGGTTCGGTCCCAGATTCATTAAATGGGTACAGTTGTTATACTTTTCCCCAGAGGCCAGGGTGGTGGTGAATGGGTGGACAATGGACTCCTTTCCGCTGGGGCGTGGAACTCGACAGGGTTGTCTGCTGTCCCCACTCTTATATGCCCTGGCGGTTGGGCCTCTCGCCATCTCCCTTAGGATGAACCCAAATGTACGTGGGCTCCGCATGAGGACCCTGGTAGAGACTGTGAGCCTTTATGCAGATGATATGCTCCTTTACTTGGAAGATACTGGCCCGTCTCTCCAGGCTGCCTTTCAGACCATTGAGGAGTTTGGAAAACATTCAGGACTGAGCATGAAATGGTCCAAGTCGCAAATTTTGCCCCTTGACTTATCACCCCCCACGCACTGCTCGGCTTTCCCCCCCCTGCAAAGGGTTGTATCTATTAAGTATTTAGGTGTACAAATTACTAGAGAGCCCCTAGAATATATAGCCAACAATATTGAACCGCTTTTTACATATTTAAAATCCTGCACATAATCCTGGGCAAGACTGCCCCTGGGGGTAATGGGGAGGATCAACCTTTTTTAAAATGATCCTACTTCCAAAGTTCCTCTATATACTTTGGAATTCACCGGTACTCATTCCCCTAAAAGTCTTCAAAACAATTGACAAAATTATCAACTCTTTTTATATGGGGACCAAATAGACATAAGCTGGCTTGGAATACCCTTAAAAACCCTACCTCCTCGGGGGGGCAGCTCTCCCGGACCTCCACTCATATTACATAGCTGCGCAGCTCTCACACTTTTATTACATCCACAAAACAGATAAAATCAGATACCAAACTCTAACATGTAGAAAGCCGAACAATGATACTCATTCCCCAATACAAGTATTATTTAGAGGTGGGGTGGTGGGAGGGGAGGGGACGGTCGGAACCCGCTGTTATTTCAACATAAACGCGTCTGGGAGATTGCGCTCAAATTGACCGGGGCCGACTTCTTCCACACACACCTATGGCACAACCCCCAGCTGAGGGAGCTGTTGTCTTAACCGGGGGCTACCGTATGGGCCACCAAGGGGATATTGTTTCTTCACCAGGTAATTACCCCAAAGGATGTAAGAAATTTCCAATCACTCAGAGAAGAATTTGAACTACTCTCCCACATGATATTTAGTTATATGCAATTGAGACATGCTCTTCGAACTCAATTCATTGATGGATTCCCCAACCCACAAATGTTACCACTGGTAGATGTGATTATAGGAGTGGACCAGACAAACTAATATCCACTTTATAGCATATTACGTACACGCTTGGTGGCAAGAATCATAGACACTGCTAAAATTAGATAGGAAGAGGACCAGAGATGACTCTGACTGGGATGACATATTAGAAAACGTCAAGAAGATGTCACCTAGGCTCTCCAAATGCCTGACTCAGCTGTATGTAATACATAAATCCTATCTCACACCTTCAAGATTAGCTAAATTCTCTCCGAAACCAGAACCCAAAGTGTCCAAGATGTTCGGGCAGCCCATGCTCATTTTTCCACCTAATCTGGACGTGTCCAGATATTCAGAACTACTGGGCACAAATCATTAAATTTTTACATGACCACACGGGTTCGCCTGTACAGCTTGATCCCAGACCATGTATATTGGGGTTGCTCCCGGATGTCACCATTGACAAGTTTCTAGCTACCTTCCTTGATGAAACTCTCTTTTGTGCCAGAAAGGTAGTTGATAAACATTGGATGAGGGCCATCTCTCCCACAATCCAGGCCTGGATTGGAGAAGTAAATATGACCTTACCATATAAGAAGGTGATATATCAACATAGGGGATGTCCGGCCAAGTACAACAAGATTTGGGATAGGTGTGCTTGATAATATTGACATTTGTGTGGAATAACTAGGAGTGACTGACTGTACACGGGGGGGGGGGAAAGGTCGTCCTAAGATACATAAGTTCGCCACACCATACAATATGATGAGCTTGTTGGTGGGAATCCCTGTAATAGTGAAAGGATGTCTAGTGTGGCAATTATTGTGACACATCAATGGAAATTATAAGAGATTGTTTACCTTGATGTAAATTGTGGAAGATGTATCTGCTTACGGAAAATGTATATCCTTTTTGAGATGCTGTATGTTATACACCATATATGAATGATTTACTTACGAATAAACATGTTCTTTAAAAAAAAAAAAAATGTTTTTATAAGGCCTGAAGATTACTCCCAACCAAACATTATATATTTTCTGAAAGTGGACACCATAGAGAAAAGAAATTGTGGTAGTTCCAATTTGTCACATGATATTACCGCAGGGGACTAGGAAATACAATTTCAATAAGAAAAAACACAAGTTAATTTTACAGGGAAACACTCAATTTACCCAATTTTATTTTTTTTTACAAAAAAGTCCATCGTATAGGGGACACAATCGCCTATGATTTTATTTTTTTGACAGGTTCTCTTTAATGAGGCACCCAGGGTCTGAAAGACCCTGCATGTCTCCTCTGTGCTCCACTGAATGTAAAGCAATGCACATCGCACTGCATTTCCTTGTTTCCTGTCAACAGGGGCCTGGAATTGATGTTGCATGTCATTTCTGGTTCAGCAGCAAGGAGGGGGAGAGCAGATGTGCACCTGTGCCAGTCTTGAGCCCTGCAGATCAGCAAGTGGAGCCCAGGATACTTGGGGTGGGCGCACAGGGTGTGGAGCATTTTGGTGGCAGCTCAAGCACCTGGACGCAGGGTATGTGGGGTGTTTTTTTTTTTTTGCAATCTGATGCCTAGGGTTTGTTAAGCCCTTAATCATGAGAATTACAGAGGCTGCCATTGCTGCTGATTTTGAGAAGGTTTGTTCTGGCTGTCTTGTGTTTTGGCCTCAATGCTTTGAGTGTCTGACCTGAGAAATATAAAATTCCGACAATCACAGAATGCTTGCTTGTTTTCAGACTAATGCCCTGTACACACGATAGGATTTTCCGACAACAAAATCCATGGGTTTTCTCCGACGGATGTTGGCTCAAACTTGTCTTGCATACACACGGTCACACAAATCTTGTCGGAAATTCCGAACGTCAAGAGCGCGTTATGTACAACACGTAAGATGAAGTTCAATAGCCAGTGTGGCTCTTCTGCTTAATTCCGAGCATGCGTGGAACTTTGTGCGCTGGAATTGTTTACACACTATCTGAATTTATGACAACGGATTTTGTTGTCAGAAAATTGAGAAACAGCTCTCAAATTTTGTGTGACGGAAATTCCGATGGAAAATGTCCGATGGAGCCTACACACAGTCCGAATTTCTGGCAACAAGCTCCCATAGAATGTTTTCCATTGGAAAATCCTATCGTGTTTATGCAGCATTACTCTTTAAAGCTAAATTAGCCAGGCAACAAGTCAATTTGTTCCTGTACTGTTCAGTAAGCCATAGCAAAGTGGAAGTGAAGAAAAAAACATCTCCAATATGCTCCCAGTATGGAATTACCTAGGGTAGTTTTATTTATTTTAATTTAGGTCCAAGCATAGGGCAGGGTTTACATTGGCAACTATAATTTTGGATAAAGTATTGATATTGGATTAAGTATTACACTTCGGCTCAGCACTAAAAAACTAAACTCTAAAAACTCTTTTCTATCCCTTTTACAGGTAATCTATGCTGCCTTCAAATTCCACCTTACACTGCAACTGCTTCATTGTGTTAAACATGCTTAAATGGTAATCTATGCTGCCTTCAAATTCTTTACCTCTGTCCATATCACTGTTTATTTTATTTTTTTCGTCCATACCTAAATTATGAGCTGGTTTTAGCTTTTATAGCAGTGGGGCCAGAGGGGGCCATGGCCCCACCAACATTATACTGTGCCCCTCCATGTGCAACCCCCCCTAATTAAAATGCCTTTTTCTATGTGTAGCGGGTGCTGATGCCAACCCCCCCTCGCACATTCCATCATGACACAGGGTAGCCGAAACTGACAGGCTCTGTGAAGGGAGTGACAAGCAGAGCTGCAGCTGAGGGGGATTTTCACCAGTCCTTCTCCTCAAGCCGGAATTGTGGCTCCTCAATTACCTGATGTGCCCCCAGCATAGCTGCCTAATGATGAGAGAACATGGCACCCTCCAGCAGAAACAGGGCTGCCTGTGTCTCTGACATGATGGGTTCCTTGGCTCTGTAGTGAGGACAGTGCCTGATAACGGAAGACACCCCCGGCCGGATCAGATTACACTTTGCTTTGCTTCCTGTGACACAGGCAGTCTGGAGCATGGCTAGAATGGCAGAAAAGAGGTCAGAAAGTTTCACTGATATGATCTAATCTAAATGTGCATAGTGTCTGGCTTTTGTTTGACTGGGATGATGTATAGTGTTCTTGGGGTGGAGGATGGACTTGTGCTGTCAACTCCCAGGTTTCCTCTGCCCAGACTTGCCCTGACATGTCCTTCGGATGGTCTGAGCTGTGACCTGTCATATGGGGTGCTGTGCGCAGGACACTATATTGCCACTTTCACACTAAGACGCTTTACAGGCTAGAAAAAGTGCTGCAAACAGCATCTTTGGGCCGGTTTAGGAGCGGTGAATACACCACTCCTAAACCACCCCTGCCCATTGAAATCAATGACCAGCGCTGCCAAAGCACCGGCAAATCAATTCGGCAGCAGCAGTACACAGACAGTATTAACTCCTCTGGCTGCTAGCGGGGGTTAAAAGCACCCCACTAGCAGCTGAAAAGCGCTGGTAAAACTAGCGACACTTTACAAACAACGCTTTCACCACCCCAGTGTGAAAGTGGCCTATGAGTTATTGTATAGTTATTCTGTGAAGTTTCCTCAGCTTCTTCCTCTTATCACAAGTTCTATGACCCTTTCACACAGGCAATCCAATCAGGCCCAGGTCCTATCGTTTTTTCAGGCAGACCTGATTGGACTCAGCAGTCTCTCCTATAGCGCGACGGATGTCCACTGACACCCACCGCCATCCAATCTGATCCTATCCGCCAAAAAGACAGATGGAGGTCCTATTTTCCATCTGTCTGGTGGATCAGATGAAAATGGAGGTGGTCCATTTCCATCTGATTGCCCTATAGATTAGAGCAGGACTGTCCATGTCCACCCTTAATAGCAAAGCGGACACTAGTCTGTTATCCACCAGCTTAGAGGGGATCAGCAGACAGATTCCCGCCCCCACAATGAGCAAGCGGATTCCACTTCATGGAAGCTCCCCTGTGAAAGGGGCCTAAAGGAGTTCTCATATCATGTGCAGAGCTGTGTGTGGTTGTGCAGGTGTTCTTCTGCATTCAGGCACTCCATGCATTGCAATTGGGCTTCCAATGCACTTCAGCACATTTATACATGTCTGTGAGACTCTTGTGGCACAGCAGTCTAAGCTTTTTTATGGATAAGAGAGAGCTTTTGGTTTATTTAACCATGCCCCTTTAAGCCCCTCCAATTGTTAGCACAATCTGGCCTTACCAACTGTTCACTGTGGCATGCATAGCGTGCCACTTTACTGCTCTTCTTGGAGCGCCAAACGTCTTTTACAATCCTATAGTTTAGCTGTGCACAGCTTTTTTGTAGTATAATGTGTTTGAGTTTGGCTTGAAGAAAAGATGACAACCCTAAGCCCAGCAGCTCTTTCGCCCAGCAAGCAATTCACGGCCAATGGGAAACTAACAGCCTGAGGATTATGGGACTTGTTGTCCCAGATACCAGCAGGCCCAGGACAATTCCCCGGGAGTGGACTGCAGCCCCCAGCATGCCAAGCAGGAGGGGAAAGAAGAGGGGAGAGGAGGAAGCACAAGGTATGAATACTTTTTTAAGGTATGTGTGTTTATGTATGTATCCCCTACTTTTTGTCCCTGTGCCCCCCTAAATATGAAAGCTGGAGTCCCCACTGCTTTATAGCCATGATCCCCTGCTCTCTTGCTGTATCTTTAGTCTGTCTTTGGTGTGAAGTTTGTTCTGTCAGCCATGTGTTCCTCCTATGCAATCCTGGCTGATTAATTGGCAATAATACCCCCACCCAACTCAGTATAAATGTAGGCTTTCTCTAGGGGGTGCCCAGTCAGGGATTGCATTGGCAACTTACATTTTTGGATAAAGTACAGTGGAACCTCGGATTATGAGCATAATCCGTTCCAGGAGAATGCTCGTAATCCAAAATACTCGCATATCAAAGCGAGTTTCCCCATTGAAGTCAATGGAAATGAAAATAATTTGTTCCGCATTGACTTCAATGGCATGCAATACTGCATGTGGCCAGAGGTGGGGGGGGTGCTGGAGAGCCTCCGAAATGGCTGGAAAGGCCCAAGAACACCTCGGCAAATCTCAGAAAGTCTCCGTTCCCGAGGTCAGCCAAGCTGTCCTTGGGCCTTTCTGTGCATTTCCGAACATTGCCGCTCAGCTCTGGCTCCCCCCTCCTCAGGCCAAACGTAGTACTGCACATGCTTTGACCTGAATCGTGCTCATTTTGCAAGACAACACTCACAAACTGAGTTACGATTTTTAAAAATACAGTGTTCGTATTCCACTGTATTCATGTTGGATTAAGTAATACACTTCGGCTCAGCACTTCAGCAAATGCACAAAGTGAAAATCTACAACAGAGTACTGCAACACACTAAACTGACTACAGATGTCCTGATTCCCCATAGAACATCTCTCATCCAGTCTGCTTCTCAATTTAAGGATTAGCTCAGGCGTGTTTGCAAACAGCACGTGCAGAGCCCGTCAGGAATTTGGCACTGGGAAGCGCTAATCACAAGCTGTGAGACTTTTCCTGATCACTGCTTGTGATTAGCGCTCTGCATGTGCTGTTTGTGAACACGCCTGTGCTCATCCTTATTCTCAATCTCACCACTCTGTATCATGCACTCCCTACTTTTCTCACAGTTGCATCTTCTCTCCTTAAACTTTCTCTCCTTCGCCCCTTTTCACCCCACAGCTTATATATCACCCTCACTCCTGTATTCACCATATTACTGCACTCATCAGCTTCTGCTAATTTTGAACCCACATACCAATAAAATCTCCAGAGAAGTCCCCCCCACATAAGTCACACTCCCATATCACCTCTCTCGCCCTTCTGCTTCTCCTAATGTCTGGAGATATTGCTCCAAGTCCTGGACCGCCATTTACCTTTGGCCAACATACCTAGCACCCTCTATTCTCTGCCAGATGCTGCAATCTAATTTCTATTGCTCTTCTGCCTAGAACCAGCCTTCCCTTTTTCCTGTGCCCCTTGGAATGTCAGCTCGGTTTGCAACAAACTTATCACTGTCTATGACCTATTTATCACAAACTCCTTCAACCTACTTGCAATTACAGAGACATAGCTTCAAGAATCTGACTTTCCTTCTCCTGCTGCCCTCTCCCATGGTGGCCTCCTGTGGACTCACTCTCCCAGGCCTAGTGGATGGAAAGGAGGTGGTGTTGGAACTTCAAATACACAGCAGACACCATCCACAGGCTAAGAAACACTGCCGCATCTTTACCGACCGCCACTCAAAAAAGACTAAAAAAAGAACAATTACTAAGGACCAACCCACAATCAACCAGGAAATGCAAGGAGACACCGATCCAACTGCAACAACTAGGATGCGCCCTGATCAACACCAGATCTGCAGTCAAGCACAGGCTGGAAATCCACGATTTCGTCATTGAAAACAACATAGATTGCCTCTTCATTACAGAAAGCTGGCTAACATCCGATTGCAACACCATCCTAACTGAACTGGTACCCGAGAACTACAGTATCCTAACCGAGCATAGAATCGGAAAAAAAGGAGGCCTAGCAGTGATTTTCAAATCACATCTTGGGTTCACCAAACCAAACGTACAGAACTCAGTGCCTTTCATGGAAACACTCTCACTGCATCTTCAAACAACACCTCAAGACACCATTCACATACTACTATGCTACAGACCACCAGGACCAAAGACCAATCTCCTTATACCGCTCACTGAATTCTTCTCGATACACACCTTGAAAACCAAAAACCTGCTGGTACTCAGGGATTTTAACCTGTGGGCAAACTCTGACCAAGACTCCATCGCAACCGCCTGCGTCAACCAAATGGAAGAACTTGGCCTTCAACAACTAATAAATTCTCACTCTAGATCTCATCTTCAAACAGAATATGGACATCAACGTATCTGACAACACCCCACTACCATGGACGGACCACCATGCTATTAAATTTATAAGCACCACTAACACCATCCTCCAAAAACAGAAACACGCAACAGCAACACACTGGAATAGATCTCAGAAGAAACTTCACTCTGATCTCTTTAAAACTACATTATCAAGCAAAATTCTTTTGCTAAACTCAAACCTCTCAACAGAACAAACACTCAACTCCCTAAACAATGTATTACTACAAACAGCAGACTATGTGGCGCCAAAACGCAGAACACTCATCCGCAAAAAAAACAAGTTGGTTTAATGGTACTCTCACCCTACTCAAGCAAGAACGGAGAAGAGCTGAAAGAGCATGGAGAAGAAATCCCACCAAGGAAAACCATGCTAACTACAAAGCACTCACTGTGAAATACCACAAGGCAATCTTCAAAGCCAAAAAAACATTTTTCAGACACCATCTCATCCGCCTTAAACCGTCCGCGGGAACTTTTCAAAATAGTTGCTCAGTCAATGAACCCGACCTGCTTAGAGCCCCCAGAAAACGATATTCAAGAATTCTGCAATGAGTTATCAGATTTCTTCATCGACAAAATCGACAACATTCGGAAATCAATCCATCAGAAAACAACAACCAACCTCACTCAACCAAAGCAAAAAGAGGACATCGACACGAACATCACTCAACCACCGAATTTCTTTTTGTCCCCAATCACCACAGACACGACTAAAAACATCATCAGAAGCCTTCGAGACAGCACATCACCGAACAACATCATCCCCACTAAACTGTTTAAAGAATGTTCCGACATCTTGGCCCCTACCCTAACACAGCTCATAAATCAATCATTCAAAGAAGGGACTGTGCCAAACTCCCTCAAGCAAGGCATCGTCAAACCCCTGCTAAAGAAAGCCAGTCTCGACCCTAAGGACCCTAACTGCCGCAGACCAATAACTAGCCTCAACGCCATCTCCAAGATTATGGAGAAAGCAGTAGTACAGCAGCTACAACACCACCTGGACACACACCACCTCCTGGACCCTCTGCAATCAGGCTTCCACCCAGGCCATGGCACAGAAGCAGCACTTCTCAAAATATGGGACGACGCCCTTGAAGCAGCAGATGACGGAGAACAGTGTCTCCTGGTACTGTTAGACCTCAGCGCAGCATTCAATACAGTGGACCACAATACTTTACTTGTCCGCCTTGCTGAAGTTGCAGGAGCTACAGGTTCTGCTCTAAAATGGTTTACATCCTTCTTAGAGAATCGCTCCCAGACAGTGAAACTAGGAACATTCACCTCAGAAACCGGGGCAGTCTCCTGTGGAGTCCCTCAAGGCTCACCCTTGTCACCAGTACTATTCAACATATACATCCGCCCACTTCTCAATATCATCAGGAAAACCGATCTTTGCTTCCACTCATATGCTGATGACACCCAACTCTACCTTCGCATCAACGGACAAAAAGACCTTCATCAGCAATTACAGAAATGCCTCACTTTAATAGATGACTGGATGACCACTAGCTCCCTCAAACTCAACGGATCTCCTACAAGCTAACAAAAATTCCAAAATAAAGACTCCATGGACACCTCCCACCATCCTTGGACAGACTATCTCTCCAAGCACCAAAGCCAAGAGTCTCGGAGTCATTTTTGACTCAGGAATGACAATGGATGCACAAATAGGATCAGTGGTGAGCGGATCCCACCATCTCCTCCGCCAGCTACGTAGACACATCCCATTCATCCCAGAAGAGGACAAAGCGGCAGTTGTGGGTATAATCATCAATTCCCGACTCGACTACGCAAATTCGCTCTACGTTGGACTACCCCAATATCAGCTTGCGTGCTTACAACTCATCCAAAACACGGCGGCAAGACTGTTAACAGGAAAAAAACCCTGGGAATCCATCTCCCCCTCCCTAAAGAGCCTACAATGGCTAACCGTGAAGAATCGGATCACATTCAAGACCCTCTGCCTCACCCACAAATGTATACAAGGAAACGCCCCACTATATCTCCGTGACAAAATAAAACACTACACACCGAATCGCAGTCTTCGATCAGCTAATCAAAACCTCCTTATCATTCCCAAATACTGCTACAAAGCAAAGGGAGAACGAAGATTCGCAGTCCAAGGACCTCGACTATGGAATGCTCTTCCAACCAACATCCGCATGGAAGCAAACCACCAGGCCTTCAGGAAAAAACTAAAGACCTTCCTTTTCTGAGAAGCTGTCAACAGAGAATGCATCCAGCGCCTTGAGGCGATTCAGTTCGCATTTGCAGCGCTTTACAAATCATTCATTCATTCATTCCTCACAGTTACTCTTGGTGGGTGCAGGAACGGGCTCTGCTGTGAAATATTAGATCAAGAATTGTAATTACATGCCCCTGTTGAACAGGGTCAGAAAAATTGGGCCTTTGGTGGTGGTGGTGCTGGTGCCACAACACTGTAAGTCCTCACAGTTACTCTTGGTGGGCGCAGAAACGGGCCTGCTGTGAGATATTAGATCAAGAATTGTAATTACATGTCCCTGTTGAACAGGGGCAGAAAAATTGGGCCTTAGGCACTGGTGCCACAACACTGCAACCCCTCACAGATACTCTAGTTGGAGCACAGGAACAATATACTGATACTGCAGCTAGCAAAATCAAGTGCCTGCCTGTAGTATTATTAGTATAAGAACACCACCAATCTTCTACAGGTAGCTTTAGCTGAACACTGTGCAGAGGTCGCACTACACTAGCTTGTAGCTTTAGCTGAACACTGTGCAGAGGTCGCACTACAATGACTTGTAGCTTTAGCTGAACACTGTGCAGAGGATGCACTACACTAACATGTAAATAATGTAGCTGCCTGCGGTAGTGATAGGATCTGAGACACCACCAACCTTCTACAGGTAGTTTTAGCTGAACACTGTGCAGAGGTCGCACTACACTAACGTGTATATAATGTAGCTGCCTGCGGTAGTGATAGGATCAGAAAAACACCACCAATCTTCTACAGGTAGCTTTAGCTGAACACTGTGCAGAGGTTGCACTACACTAACTTGTAGCTTTAGCTGAACACTGTGCACTGTAAATACTGTAGCTGCCTGACTTTGGTACTAATATGATCAGAAGAACACCAGCAATTTTCTTCAGGTAGCTGTAAATACTGTAACAACACCTGCCTGCCTGGGCCGACATGCAGGCAGCCTTATATAGTGTGGGGCATGTACTAAACCCCCTGAGCCATAATTGGCCAAAGCCACCGTGGCTTTGGCCAATTACAGCTCTGTACAGATGGCGCTGTGATTGGCCAAGCATGCGAGTCATAGTGCATACTTGGCCAATCATCAGCCACCAATGCACTGCTATGCCGCAGTGAATCATGGGCCGTGACGCGTCACTCAAATTTGGCGTGAACGGACCATATCGTTCGCAATTCGGTGAACGACTGAACAGACGATGTTCGAGTCGAACATGGGTTTGACTCGAACACAAAGCTCATCCCTACCTAAAACCCACAAACTACTTACTAACAGCTAAAACCAACGGTCGCTATTCATACTCTTCTCTTGGACCTCTCCGCTGCCTTTGATACAGATGGTCACCCCCTCCTCCTCAAACTTAATTTGCTTGGTATCCATGGCAGTGCTCTCCGTTGGTTCGAATCTTGCCTATCTCACCACACCTTCAGTTTCACTTACAACTCTACTTCCTCCTCTCCAACACCTCTTGCTGTTGGGGTTCTGTCCTTGGACCTCTACTATTCTCGATCTACACATCCTCCCTGGGTCAGCTGATGGCCTCCCATGGCTTCCACTACCATTTTTATATGACACCCAAATCTATCTCTCTACCCCTCAGCTCACCCCATCAGTCTCCTCACACATCACTGATTTACTAACAGACATATCAGCCTGGATGTCACACCACTTCCTCAAACTGAATCTATCTAAAACTGAGCTCATATTTCCTCCCCCACGTGCCCCTTCCCCTGATTTCTCTGTCAAGATCAATGGCACAACTATCAGTCCGTCCCCACATGCCAATGTGCTAGGGGTAACCCTAGACTCTGAACTATCATTTCAGGCTCACATCCAATCCCTGTCCAAATCATGCCGCCTTAGCCTCCACAACATCTCTAGAATATGCCCCTTTTAAACCAATGACACCACCAAGCTTCTAATTCACTCCCTGATCATCTCTCACCTCGACTACTGCAACTCACTCTTCATTGGACTACCTTTTACATACACTATCCCCCCTTCAGTCCATACTGAATGCTGCTGCAAGACTCATCCACCTTACCAACCATTCCGTGTCCTCCACCCCTCTCTGTCAAACCCTGCACTGGCTTCCACTCACCCAATGAATAAAATTCAAAGCACTAACAATTTACAAAGCTGTCCACAACTCTGCCCTCAGCTACATCACTAACCTAGTCTCAAAATACCAACCAAGCTGCTCTCTTCGGTCATCCCAAGACCTCCTGCTCTCTAGCTCCTTTGTCACCTCCTCCTATGCTTACCTACAGGATTTCTCCAGAGCTTCTCCCATCCTTTAGAACTCCCTACCCCAATTTGTCTGACTGTCCCCTAATCTATCCATCTTTAGACGATCTCTGAAAACCCTTATCTTTAAAAAAGCTTATCCTGCTTCTAACACACTGTTTTACGATCTCCATCAGCTCATCCCCCACAGCTATTACCTTTTGTATTAATTCACCCTCCTAGATTGTAAGCTCTAGCAAGCAGGGCCCTCTGATTCCTCTTGTACCAAATTGTAATGCAACTGTAATGTTTGCCTTCATTTTAAGTGCTGCACAAACTGTTGGCGCTATATAAATCCTGTATAATAGGAAACCATAGAGGCTTCTATTATGGGTTTCTCCTGGAAGTTTAGTTGCTTGGCTGTCATACTGATACTCTTAACCAGGACAAGTGTGCAGAAATACTTCTTCTAGACTTTCATGATCTGCCCACTTAGGGGTGACCTGGAACACATGAAGCCAGGTGTTAAGCATAACAGCAGGTCAATTTTGGGTTGACAGTGAGCCTTTTTCATGACATGTTTAAACTTTGTATTTTTAACCTCAATCTCACATTTTATCTCTAGACATGTTGCCATTAAAAATGTTATCTTTTCCATTATTGGAAGCCTTGACCACTTCAAGTATGATGGAATGTCTTCTCTTGTCCTGCAGCATTAGTGGATGGTGGGTACCAAGAAAACTCTAATGCCCCGTACACACGGTCGGATTTTCTGAAGGAAAATGTGTGATAGGACCTTGTTGTCGGAAATTCCGACCGTGTGTGGGCTCAATCACACATTTTCCATCGGATTTTCCGACACACAAAGTTTGAGAGCAGGATATAAAATTTTCCGACAACAAAATCCGTTGTCGGAAATTCCGATCGTGTGTACACAAATCCGACGGACAAAGTGCCACGCATGCTCAGAATAAATAAAGGGATAAAAACTATTGGCCACTGCCCCATTTATAGTCCCGACGTACGTGTTTTACGTCACCGCGTTTAGAACGATCGGATTTTCCAAAAACTTTGTGTGACCGTGTGTATGCAAGACAAGTTTGAGCCAACATCCGTCGGAAAAAATCCTAGGATTTTGTTGTCGGAATGTCCGAACAAAGTCCGACCGTGTGTACGGGGCATTAGGATGATAGATGAGTCTAGCTTGGCTTGCTAGGTTTCACCAGTTATGAGCTTTTATTCTAACTCTCAGCTTGGGTTAGCCACACACTTGTATGGACCCACAAATGAATGCATCACCAAACAGTGTTAGTCTATAGCTTGCTATATATCACCTGACTGTTATGAGCTTTTAATCATAACTCTATCATAACCCTTAGTTTTTGGGGTCTAAGAGCAAAGTTCTTCAGTCTGAAGTCCCTGGGTAGAAATTTGCTCCTAGGTTGTGAGTTGAGCTCTGTTGGTGCGGAGCACTGCAACACTGCTACTTCAGACTCTGTTGGCCTCCTTTGATCCATATTTTGTGCTTGCCTTGCAGGCTACTGGTTTCTAGTAGCTTTTTCTGACATATACAGGGATGGATGGCTGAGCATTTGTTTTACTCTGAAACCTCTTGAAAGTCTACAGAGCTCCTGCTCTCTTGAAGTAAAGGGTCTGCTGTTCTGAGACTGTTACCTTTCCTATTATGAGCTGTGATTGGGAAACTGGGCTGGTTGATGGGCTTCTCTGTAGTGGAGGACTTGGAGACTGGGTCAGTCTCAGTCCTTGCTGGATTGGGGGGTGAGTACCCAGTCCTTCATGAAGGTCAGGACTAGGGCGGATTCAGTCTTTTTGCCCTCTGCTGCAGTGTGGCTTGGAAGTTGGTCTAGGAGCTCAATCATGGCTAATGATGGGAATGTGAGGATTATCTTTGACTGCACATCCTTTCTTCCTGGGAATACAGAGTGTTGATTTGGAATGCTCATTGGTGTTTCTTGGTTAGAGTATGAGGGCACCATACTAGAGTCAACAAATACTTTGGACCAGGCCAACATCAATACTCTTATTCTTGGGTCAGACTTTTTTGGTATTGCGTTTAGAATACTTATGCCCTTAGGGGGAAAAGTCTAACACCTGCCATTCTCATTTAACACAAATGGGTTTAAATGGTTGCATCTACTGTTAAGCTCCACTGAGGCAGTTTAACAGGTTGCACATTATTGTGTTCTCCGGGCACTTTAGCCCCATGTAGAGTATTTCCTTGTAGATTCCTGAAGCCCATTCTAGTGGTGTTTATATACAAAGCCAATGATTCCCCTTCGCTGGTTTTATGCCTGCCCTGGTACAGTGAAGAATTTTGTTAGTTGCAGGCTTTGGTCCCATTGACGCAGCTTTTTTTTTTTTCTCAGACCCTAGAGCAAGGGATTTTAAAAAAGATTCACTGCTGGTTCTTCAAGAGCCCAGCCAGGAATGCATTCTCAACAAGGAAAGCATTTTCATCATTTTACAATGTCTGTCACATCCATGTCAACCGGGCCTTACAGTGGAGTTGATTTTATAACTTGTTTTAAAGGCCTTTATCCTTTGTTTTCAATGGTGCCTCCATTTCATTCAGAAGGCTGGCTGAGCAACAGGGCTAGGTTCTAGCAAGACACTGCTGGTGTGGGAAATTGGTAAGCATCCATTTGTAATATTTCCAGGAAATCTTTGCAATGGATACAATGGTATATAATTGCAAAAAATAAAGTGCAGCACTAGGTTTAAGCACAAGATGATCCTGTGCATAAACATATATGAAAGTAAATATAATACTGTATTATTTAAATGCAATATGACCATAAACATTAAATAGCATAAGTTCAAAAAAAATGCAACTATATAGTGCACATATGATGAACTGTATTATACGCAACCAAAATATTTAGTTTGTGCGATCCCATGCGACAAAGTTGCATATGCGCACAAGTGCAAACAATATGCAAACTGTAAAATGCAACACTAAGCTAGGGCACAAAGACTCTGTGCATGAGAACATATGCGAAGAAAATATAACACAATTGTGTAATGTGACCATAATCTTAAGTAGCATAAATTCAAATAAAGTGAAAATGTGATGGATTGTGTTATATACAACAAAAATAATTAATTTAGTTCAGTCCCATGCGACAATGCATAAGGGAACCAAAGTCATATAAACGCACGAAAGTGCAAAACGATAAAGATGAAAAATTGTTCATAAATTGCTGAAATCCAATATGTGACTTTACAGTGTGGCATATAACGTAGATTGAGTGTTCATCGCCATGTTTCCTGTCACCTCATTAAGATAAAAGGCTTTCCAGAAACCCTGCGACCTCCCTTATTCAGGGGGGGTCAAACAACGCTTTTAGTGAAATCCAAGATTTGCTGATGGAAGACTTCAGCATTCCTCTCCAGAAGGATCCATGGACAGCCACTCCAATCCCAATGATGTGAACAGCAGGATAATATAAAAAAGATAAAAAAAGCTCCAACAGTATAGAATGTCTTAAGACATTTTATTAAGACAGGAGTTGCAGTACACAAACTCCAAGGCAAATAGATAAGTTGCGGTAATAATCCTTGCAAGGAAAATGGACATACAGGTCCGTTTAAAATCCAATCACGCATGTGCAGAATGTGTGTGCATAGTCTTCCAAATGGTATATAAGTGAAGGGTTTATTCCTTTGATGTGTCCTTTGACAATGCTTATAAGCTTAACCACATGCCGACCAGTCCCACAGTTGTACTGCGGCAGAATGGCACGGCTGATCGAAACTACGTTGTAGACTCTATAACTTTTGCGCAAACCAATCAATATACGCTTATTGCAATTTTTTTACCAAAGATATGTAGAATACGTATCGGCCTTAACTGAGGAAAAAATTTTTTTATATATTTTTTGGGGATATTTATTATAGCAAAAAGGAAGTGTGTTTTATTTTCAAAATTGTTGATTTTTTTTTTGTTTATAGCGCAAAAAATAAAAACCGCAGAGGTGATCAAATACCACCAAAAGAAAGCTCTATTTGTGGGGGAAAAAGGACATCTATTTTCTTTGAGAGACACGTCGCACGACCGCAATTGACAGTTAAAGTGATGCAGTGCCGAATCGCAAAAACTGCTCCGGTCTTTGGCCAGCCAAATGGTCCAGGGCTGAAGCGGTTAACAAAAGCATGGGGGGGGGGGGGTTGGTGTGTGTGTGTGGGGGGTGTTTTTTTTTTTTTTTAATCTGGTCCATATGCTCTAACATTCAGAATCTTTTTCTAAATGATCAGTACTAGCTTTCTGCAGTTCATTTATGGACACCCTATGGGTGGAAACAGAGTGCATACAGTTTATTGGAACACTGAGCCAATATTGGCACTATTCAATTTCCATCTAGCATCGGGTATAATTAATCTTTTACACTTTCACTATCCTTGATAAGTTAATGGAGATGTCCTGGAACTGTTTGATACAGTGTATATTCAGACCCCTACTAAACGTCAAAGCAGGGAGAGCATGCAGGGATTTTTAAGAAAGTTGGGTGCTTTTAAATATTACTTGTTTACCTTCCTAAGCTAAGCTATGCTATGTTAATGGCAACATTTAACTAATCTAAAATTAGGTGTAATGTGAATATGGCTGGAAATATACTTTAAAGACTGCATGGAAATGTCTTGTCTCTAACCCTATACCTTTCTTCTTTTTAGCTGCTGTCTTCATTCTGCTCACCTATACTTAGAGTGTTTGTATGCAAGCAAGGCCAAGGTGAACTTCGATCATCCCAGAGACCTAATTTTTATCACTTGGCCTGATTTTAGTTGCTTTTTATTTTTTCTGTGATTGCATTAGGCCAGTGATGGGGAACCTTTGTACCCCAGATGATTTGGAACTGCATTTCCCATGATGTTCATGCACTTTGCAGTGAAGTTGAGCATCATGGGAAATGTAGTTCCAAAACATCTGGGGTACAAAGGTTCCCCATCACTGCATTAGGCAGTAGCCCTTCTGATTGCTTAAAGGGCCAGCCACTTACCATTGCAATGTGGAATAAAAACCATTGTACATAGCTAAAGAATACATGTTGACATGATTATTAAACATGAGAAATGTCTTCCATGCTTTACAATGTGTTTTACCTAGATGGTGGTGGGCAGTGTGCTTGCACTTAGATTAAATGGTAATTCAATCAAAATACTATAAAGACAATTGGGGGGGGGGGGGGAGCCACTTATGCTTAACTTCTTAAAATGTACAACTTTAACGTAAGTGGGGGAGGGGGGACTTTGATCAGACTTAAGTGGTACAGAATGAGAGCATGCACATATTAAAACCTATATATATTTTGTTCCAGATTGGTTAACCCAAGTACCGCTAGGTTTGCTTGACTTATAGGAACTGTGGCTGCTACCCTACATTATTACCTGACCACTCATAGTTGACATTGCAGTACAGTGGTTTTGATGCAATTGGTTGATTTGTGTGAGCCACATTATTACAATGTCTGGTACATAATCTTTTCTGACAGTGGAGTCTTACGTGGTATCCCCATGCAGATGTGTAAAAGGCTATAGGTGACCCAGTCAAGAGAGTGATGTAAAATCTCTCCAACAGAGGCACAGATAAAAAGATTTTTGCGAGTGGGGAAGAGTTAAAACTTAAGCCGGGTACACACAGGCTGACAGTCGGGAGACAAGGGGCAGTTAAAAAAGGCCGACAGTCAGCCAGTGTATGCCAGTCTGTCTGACAGAAGCTGACCATTTGACCTGCTACTGTCAGACGTGCATGCTGGTAAACCAGCACCTAACTGACTCCTGATCAGTGCTCTCAGCCAATGGCAGGGAGCGTTAATCAGAGTGTGCTAGTGGGGGGGGGGGCATCCCCCTGTCAGAACGCAACAGCTCAGTGGGGGAGATCGCTAACCTTTGCATAGTTAGTACAGTGGCTCTGACCAGAGCTCTTTTTTTTTCCCCCCATCAACCTGTTAGTTTATCATCATTCAACCCAATACTCTGTACCCGGCTTTAGATAATGAGGTTGATTTAAATGATAATGAGGTTTTGATTTAAACGTAAAAAAAAAGTAAAGCTGTGCAGTTGTGCTAGATCTGAGCACTGCTGATTTTCATCATCCAATCATGTGCAAGCAGATGCTGTGGTGGGTGTTTTTTTTTTTTTTTTCTTGCATGTTCCCCTCAGATCTAGAGCACTTGCCATCTGTGCCATTCTTGTTCTGGTGTTAATCCCGTTTCTTGTAGAGATGTCAGTGACTGGAAGTGAGGGAAAATCTCCCCAATGGAGATCAAACAAAAATCTAAAATGGACCTGGTCTGGTGTTGACCATTACCACTCCACCTTGCTGAAACACTTAAGGGCCGTACACAAGGACAGAATGTCAAAGACCTTTGCAGGTACATAAAATACCTGCTGACATTCTGCTCATGTGTCGGCTGTGCATGCTGGAAAAAAATAGCAGCGGACTGACTCCTGATTAGCACTTTCAGCCAATGGCAGAGAGCGCTGATCATATCCCTGTCAGAACACCACAGCTCGAGGGAAGATTGCTGGACTAACCTTGGATGTTTACTACAGTGGCTACGACCAGAGCTGTCTATTTATTTATTTATTTTTTGTACCAGGCTTTAAAGGGGAAGCTCCGCTTGTCACATTTGCCACCTTTTGGGGGGGAACAGGTATCTAGTTTTGACAGGTACCTGCTTCCGCTTCTGGCTGAGTTTGCTGCGGTGAACTCAGCTGGAAGTTCGACAGGTGGCCATTTACATGCACTCTAGCAGTTGGGTTTGAGTACAGTGCTCTTATATATAGGCCTTCATATGTGGGGGGAGACTAATGGATGAAAGGGCAGCTTCTATGAAATCCCAGGCCACCCTGTCAAGCCCCTTTTCTGCATCTAGAGACAGAAACCTTGTTTAGCATTTGAAGTAAGACGATATTTAGGGCTTTTATCGTATTATCCCTGCTTTCCCTGCCAGAAATAAAACTGACTTGGTCCAATGATATTAGGGAGGGAAGTAATGGAAGAAGTCGGTTGGCAAGAATTTTGGCGTAGATCTTAACATCAACGTTGATCAGGGAAATTGGATGATGGTTTGTACCAAGTGTGGGATCGTTTTCTTCTTTTGGGATTATGGTAATATGAGCTTCTAATAGTCGGGGTGAGGGTAAGGTGTCAGAATTGAATGAGCAAAAGGCTGTCAAATCAGGGTTCTAGAACATCCATAAAGGTTTCATAATATTGTAGTGGAAAACTATCTGGGGCAGGGTCCTTGCCTACTGTCTGGTCTTTATGAGCTTGCTTAAATTCTTCAGAGAGGTGAGTCTAATTTGCGCACTGCATCTGGGGATATTCGGGAGGGAAAAGCTTGGATCAGTTTTGATCGCATTTCTGAGCCTGTGTGAGATAAAGGGTTTGAGGGAGTGGTAATGTTCAAACAGGTCTGCTATGTCCTTATTATGAGTGAGTTGATCCAAATTTGTCAACTATGTGGTGTACAGTGACATTGTGATTTTTGTTTTGGATTGCTTTTGCAAGGAGTTTCCTACTTTTGTTCCCTTGTCCATAGTATATTTTATGTCTTAAGATGTATTGTCTTTTTTAGTTTTCATGTTGCGCTCCTCTAAAAGGAGTTGTCTGGTATAAGTCAGATCCTGGAGTGTTGAACATACATTGGCCTCTTCAACACTCCAGGGTCTGGTATAAGTCAGATCCTGGAGTGTTGAAGAGGCCAATGTATGTTTAAGTGTTTTCTAATGCATGTATGCAGTCATGAGGGTTTTGATCTTGTTTTTCCTGTTTGATTTTTAGAGGCTACTCTGATAAACTTGCCACGCATAAGGCATTTGTGTGTCTCCCATTTGGTTAGGGGGGATGTTTCAGGGGTGGTTGTTCAGTGAAAAGTAAAAGTAATCTTAAATATGAGTGAAGAGTTGGATGTCTTCTAGATTTTTGGGAAGGGAGGTATTGAACTTCCATGTTTTTGTTCTGGAGTAGGATTCAGGAAATGCCAAACTAATGGTGATTGGGTGGTGGTCTGAAAGAATCATAGGCTCTATTGTGGCCTTCTGCAGAGAAGTCGGGTTGGGATATGAAAAAATAGTCCAGTACAGGAATATTTTTGATGGAGGGGAGAGAATTGTGTATAATCTTTTTCTTGGGAATATAGCATTCTCCGTGTCTCATGGAGCAAAAAGTTTTGGAGTTGAAGTTTTATTTAATTGCGCTATATATCAGAAGTGCCCAAGGATGTATCCAAAAGGGGATTGAGAGGGACATTGAAATCCCCCCCCCCAAAAAAAAAAAAAAAAAGGATTCCAGTTGAAAAGGGAGTAAGTAAATCCCCTATTTTGCGAAAAAAGGGAACTTGTTAGGTGTTGTTGCATAGATGTTGGCAATTGTAATAGGCCGTGAGGCAATTTTACCTTTTGAGGATCAACCTGCCTCATCATACATAGTCGGTCATTTGAAATGGTGTACGTTTTTTGAAATTAGAATAGAAACACCCTTTGTTTTTAGGGTCAGGGATAGTTATTCACTAAGAAGGCGCTGCACCAATTAATGTATGAATCTGCGCTTGAAAAATCAATAATTGTGCGATCTGGCGCACTTTGAAGTGCAAATAGCAATAATAAATACCTGCATGTGTAAACTGCAACTGGCGCTAGGGTAACTGTGGTTTTCTTGTTAGCGCACGCCCAATACAATTGGTTAATTTCATCTAATTGGATGCGTCTTGTTAAGCAATTAGTGAAAATATGGGGGGGTTTTGGGACTTTAAATGAGGTACAATTAAGTGCTTCCATCCCGGTAGTAGTTAAAAATAAAAGGGAAGTTGGGACTTTAAATGAAGCACTTGGGTAGTGGAGGAAAAAAAATCATATTTAAATTGCATTATGAAATGTTTACTGGTTATAATAAAGAGTATTGATTTCATATACAATAAAAAAATATGTATAAGAATATAAGAAGTGCAAAACAGAAGTGCTAGCGTGCAATTTGCCTAATGGGGACACCAGTTAGATTGACTTGTGTGTCCCCAAGGCAAGACCTTGGTGGATTTTTACCCTCACTTCCTGTTTAGCTATGTGACAGGAAGTGAAGTTAATTTTCAGAAAAGGGAGACAAAGCCAAACCTAAATAGACAAGCTGGGGTTCTAACACTCACTTGGTTTCCCTCAAATGCCCACAATTAAAATAATAGGATTGTTTTGAGCTAGATTTTAGCTCCGTGCTCTAAAGCAGAGGTTCTCAACCCTGTTCTCAAGTACCCATAACAGGCCATGTTTGCAGGTTTACCTATATCTTGCACACGTGCTTTAAATTAGAGTCAATGGCTTGCTATTTTATCTAAGGTAAATTCTCAAAACATGACCTGTTGTGGGTACTTGAGGACTGAGGTTGATAACCACTGCTTTTTTTTGTTTTTTTTTGTTTTGCCATTAGCCTATTTAAGCTGCAGCTGGGAAATCTGTACCAGAAAAATAGGAGGTATTGTAACATGCATTATTTGGATTGGTATTTATTTATTTTGCAGATGTATACTCAAACACACAAAAATTTGCTTCAAATGCGGACAGTCTCTTAACCACCTCAATACAGGGCACTTACACCCCCTTCCTGCCCAGACCAATTTTCAGCTTTCAGTGCTCTCAAACTTTGACAGTTACTCAGCCATGCAACACTGTACCCATATGAAATTTGCGTCTCATTTTTCACACAAATAGAGCTTTCTTTTGGTGGTATTTAATCACTAGTGGATTATTTATTTATTTTTTTGTGCTATAAATAAAAAAAGACCATACATTTTGTGAAACAAATGCCTTTTTCTTTGTTACTGTCATAAAATTTTTTGAAAATTAGTAATTTTTCTTCATAAATTTTGGCCAAAATTTATACTGCTACATATATTTGGTAAATATAACCCAAATTAGTGTATATTATTTGGTCTTTGTGAAAGTAATAGAGTTTACAAACTATGGTGCCAATCACTGAAAATTGATCACACCTGATGTACTGAAAGCCTATCTCATTGCTTAAGACACTAACAAGTCAGGAAAGTACAAATATCCCCCCTCCCAATTACCCCTTTTTGGAATGTAGACATTCCAAGGTATTAAGTAGCATGGTGAGTTTTTTTTAAGTTGTGATTTTCCCCCCCCCCCACAATTCTTTGCAAAATGAAGATTTTTTTTTTTTTTTACAAAATTGTCATATTAACAGGTTATTTCTCTCACAGAGCATATGCATATAACAAATTACACCCCAAAATACATTCTGCTACTCTTCCCAAGTATGGCAATACCACATGTGTGATGCTGTTACACAGCCTGGCCACATATAAAGGCCCAACATTGAAGTGGCACCTTTAGACGTTCTACAAGCATAAATTGCACATCTCATCTCTCAACCACCTATTACACGTTTGAAGGCCCTGGAGCACCAGGACAATGGAATTGCCCACAAAATGACGCCATGGTTTGTTTTTTGCCAGAAGTTTTTGGAAAATGTGTAAAAAAAAAAAAAAAAAAAAAAAAAAAAACGCTTTTTTTTTTTTTTTTTTTTCTTCTGCACAAAGTTGTCCATTTAAAAGATATTTCCAACACATAGCAAATACATAGCAACAATGACACCCCCAAAATACATTCTGCTACTCCTGAGTATGACAATACCACATGTGTGAGTCTTTTACACAGCCTGGTCACATACAGAGGTCCAACATCCAAGTAGCACCATCAGGCTTTCTAGGAGCATAAATTACATATATAATTTCCTGACAACCTATCATTTTTGAAGGCCATTCATATTTCTAATACATAGTGTGTGCATACCAAGAATTACAATCCAAAATAAATTCTATTGTGGAAAGGGCAATTATCCAGGCAGCAGGAAGGAATATTGTCTAAAGTCAGTACAAGGATATTGTCAACACAGCACAGTTCATAGAAATTATCCAGGCAGAGACAGCCAGCACAGACATATTTGGTCCTGGTACACTGTTATCTGCAGACACTCATTACTGTACCATTCTCCAGCCCTTCATAAACATACTGCCTCTTGCTACAGCTATATATTTGCATAGGCCAGGTAGCAAGCAGAGGTGTGGTCCATTCATGCGTCAGGTAGAGGCATGATGGCAGTAATTCAGCAGCAGGCTGAGGGCCGCAATCAGGTAAGACCTGTGCACAGGGGCACAGGGGTAGAGGCTTCGCCCACCCAAATCTCTATGAAGCCTCCGGACTCCAGACCCTAATCCAAAAATTCCAAAACCCGGAGAAAACAAAAAAAATGTTTTCTCCATCCAGAAAAACAATTCTGGAGCCCCTCACATATGTGAGACCCCTGTGTACTACAGTAGCAGGGCAACAGATCAGTCCAAGCGGTAGGCAAAAGCATAGTCCATAAGACAGGCCAGGGTCAGTTCACATTGAAGCAGTCCAAGTGGTAGGCAGAGGCATAGTCAAAAAACAGGCCAGGGTCAGTTCACGTGGAAGGCAGTGGCATGGTTATTTGGGGAAGCATGGAAAATGGTCAGCACAGATGATGAAAATGGGAAAATAGTTAAAACTATGGACTAATATTTTAGGGAGGGATGTATGATAAAGTTGGAAGCATTCACCAATGCAAAGGCCAGGTTGGGAGGGACACTGGGGACAATGGTAGCTGGTATCTCTTTGAAATCCTCTTTTCTTGCACATGTGACATTTTTTTTTTCTGCCATCTTAGGCCTGCTTCTGATGGTGGATGGTTGTATGGGGAGTGACGCTCATGAAGTCAGCTAACAGCATCAGAGCAAAGGTCTTCTGGAGGGGTCTTTGTTGATAGATGAGGGACGTGACAATTTCTATGAATTTTAGGAAGGGGGTGGGGCTTTCAGTGCATTTGGTGTAGACTATGTTGGAATTATAAATGGCCAAATGGATGAGATTAATTGCTACCTTCTTGTACCAGAATCAGGACCTCCTTATAGACAAATAGGGCTAAATCATTTGATCACTGAAATCCACCCCCCCCCCCCAATGTAGAGATTGTAATCTTGGACCCATGTTGGCTTTTCATTGGGACCTTGTCTTCTTTGAACCTCAATTGTAGTGTCATCATGGATGGTGGACATCATGTGCACATCCCTTTTATCCTTCCACCTTAAGGCCAGCACTTAGTTGCATCTCAATGTTGCTCGTTCCCCCCTTTGCAGCTTTTTGTTCGCTAGAGATTGTGGGAAGCCCTTCCTATTCTTTCTGGAGGTTCTGCAGGCCAGGGTTTTTGCAATGAATAAGTGTTTGAAAAGGGGCAGGCTGGTGTAGAAGTTGTCAAGGTATATGTGATATCCTTTGTTCAGAAGTGGGTATTCCAGGTCCCATAAATCTTTCCAGTTGTGGCCATGTAGGCCGGGCACTCAGGGGGCTGGAGCTGGGAATCTCTTCCTTCATATATGCGGAATGCATACAGATATCTGCGACTCTCTCACAGAGCTTGTAAAATTTTACTCCATATCTGGCCTTTTTGCTAGGAATGCATTGATTTATTCCTAGCCTGAAAAGAGTACCAGGGACTCATCTACACATATATTCTGATCGGGGACATAGAGTCCTGGAAATCATTGGGAAAATAAATTTATTAGTGAGCGAATTTTATATAACTTGTCGTAATTTGGATGATTGTGGGGAGGGCACTGGGTGTTGTCGTTGAAATGAAGAAAGCGCATTATTATCTCATATTGAAACCTGGACATTACGGCAGAATAAATGGGCATGTGGTGGATTGGGTTGGTGGACCAATAGGCATGTCCTTCATTTTTTTTTTGGAAGCCCCATGTTTATGGTGAGGCCCATAAACAATTTGAAGTCCTCCAAATTCAGATCTCTCCACTCAAACGGATGGGTATATGATGATTGGGGGTTGTTGGCAATATACTGCTGGGCATACACATTTGTCTGGTCCACAATTAATTGCAGCAAAGTGTCAGGCAAAAACAGATAAAAACAATCGATCTCTGTGAAATTCTGGGTGTTGGCCTGCACACCTGGCTGTGCTGTGAAAGCGGGAATAATTGGTGATCCCGAGTCGGAAGGCAGCCATGTTGGGCTGGCAAGACCATCTGGCATGTATGTAGAGGCCCTGGCTCTTGGGGGATGTGACACTCCAGTAGTTGGGGATTTGAATTTCCTGTGCTGGTACTTAGGCGTGATGTGGCAGCACTGGTGCTGGGCCTGGGAATTTGTTCTTCTTGGGGCCTATTGCTGGCCGCAGCACTGGTACTGGGCCTGGGAATATAATCCTGGTTGCTGGCGGCTGCCTGGTTTCCAGAGGGCCATGCCCTTTTAGGCGGGGATCCTATTCTTTCTCCGAATCATTTGCCGTTTCACTATTCTCAATCGGTTCAAATGCTGAATTTGATTCGGAATCAGAATTGGAATCTGATGAGAACTCCCCGCTTCTCTCATCAGTCATGGAGAGGATCTGGAATGCCTCCTCACTAGTATATAATCTTTTGGACATGACGCTGATGGCTATGTGACAGGTGGCAGGTGACTGTCACTGATGGGCTGTGCCATGGGTGGCAGGTGACGTTCACTTGATAGGTGATGACGGTGTGACAGGCGATGGTCACTGATAGGTGACAGGTCACAGACGGGTGACAGGCCACGGTCACTGATAGGTGCACCGCTGATGGTCACTGATGGGTGATGGGTGACAGGGCACGTTCACTGATGGGTTACAGGTGCACCACTGATGGTCAATGATGGCAGTCTCTTATGTGACAGGTGCACTTGGGGTCACTGATGGGTGATGGATGACAGGCTACGGTCACTGATGGGTGACGGGTGCACTGCTGATGGTCACTGATGGGCAACAGGGCAGGTCACTGATGGGTGACGGGTGCACCGCTGATGGTCACTGATGGCAGTCTCTTATGTGACAGGTGCACTTTATGGGGTGACTGTTGGGTGACATGACAATGTGGGGGCGATGGGACAAGTGTTGTGCTTGGTGCAGTCACTACAAAACACAGATCGGTAACTCGCTGCTCCTGGCTCTTCTCTCCTCATACTGGAAACAGTGTGTGAGGAGGGAAGAGCCGGTAACAGCTAGTTACCGCTTTGTGTTTACATTTAGTGATCGGCTGTTTACCAGTGTCGGTGACGAGCAGTGTTCCCGGAAATAAGCTGCCACCGATGTGCACGCGCAGTGCATTTGCTATCACGCGCATGCGCCGTGCAAGGTGGGGAGGTACCATCTGTGATCGGCCGTGATGTCATCCCGGCTGATCACGTGGTAAACAGACATGCCCAATGGTGATGAGCGGTCTCTCTGTGACACACCAACAGTACAGGGCTGCGTGCACACGATCGCGCGCATGCCCTGTTTAAATGGATGGATGTCATATGACGCCTGCCCAGAACGAGAGCCGCGCCATCATATGATGGTGGACAGGCGGCAAGCAGTTAAGGATTTAAACATTAGTCGCATCTTTTTTTGCGAAAATAATGCAACACAGACAAATCAAAGTGAAACTAACAACCTAAA
Source organism: Aquarana catesbeiana (assembly GCF_042186555.1). NCBI lineage: Eukaryota > Metazoa > Chordata > Amphibia > Anura > Ranidae > Aquarana > Aquarana catesbeiana. The sequence goes on along the minus strand of NC_133332.1, from coordinate 175,381,058 downwards.
AATGACACACATTGACAACATCAAAAATATTTCAGGGAAAAATATCCCCCCCCCCAAAAAAAAACCAAAAAAACATACAAACAAAAGTAAAAAGAATACTTGCTCTAAAACACATCTGTTTTGCAAATGAATAACAAACAGAAAATACTAGAATGTGTTACAAACTATATATGGACGCCCAGTAAAGAATACTATTTGCAAACTTTATATAACCTAGATTTGTGTACTAATGAGGAAATTCCAAACGCATGCACAGTCCACGAAACACACAAAATGCAAGTTCACCCAGTGTAAAGACATTACTAACCCAAAAAACACTCTCTGAGCATGCCCAAAAAATCCAAGTGCTATTCACACACAAAAAGCACAAAAAATAAATAAGATAAACCAAAGTCAATGCCCAGAAAAACCCAAATGCAGCTAACACAAAATAAGCCACCCCCCCATCCAAAATTAAGCACATCATCCAGCATGATACAAAATTACAGATGGGGAAAAACACCCTGGGGACCAAACAGCCTAACATGGGCAAAAGTTATACAACATATACCATTTTAGTCTATGGGAAATAAACTGTTAATTGTGCTAGTCCTCATTTGGCTGGCTTATATTCTAGTTCTTGGCCTTAAAATGGGTATGGGGGCCCAGGTCCCACCCTGAGAAACATATATCAATGTCACTAATTTTGACAACCTCCAAAATGAAACAAGGAGAAGGGCCTTTAAAAATGCCAAATTACTTAAAATCTAGTAAGTTTGGGGGGGGGGGGTGTCTTACTCTGCCTGTGAAGTGGAGCATCTGTAGCATGTATCCAAAATGCTTCTTTAAAGATGTACAGCTTTAAGAAAACTTAAAAATCGACATGGCAGCTGCAAAAAAGTAAAAGAAAAAAAAAAAAGCCTGCCCCCCAATACATACAAGGCCATTTGGGTCTTTTAAGGCTTTAGGTGAGATCCCCATGTGAAAAATACCACCGCAAACTAAAGAAGATTGTGCCCCTCCCAAACACTAACAAACCCCTAGCCAAACACACAGCAAGCAAGCCCATGAAAGGCGGGTGGATGCTTTGGAGCAGGAGGGGCTCGGGTACCTTAAAAGTCAACCACCTTGTTCCCGTATTTAGGGGGACAAGGGCCTTTTCCATACAACCTTGGGCTGGGGTTGTGGGGAGCTGCAGACTGGGGGGCTTTACAGAATGTGTAAAGCCCTTTTAAACTAGTGGGCCTTGGCGCCGAGGACTGAAAAATTGTTTAAAGGTATCGGTCAGCTGGCCACCTTCTCCACCGCTTTTCCTCTGACCGAATGAAGCCTCAGAAACATGTTGTCCAGCACCAGGAAATGGTAACCTCCCAGGGTCTAGAAAGGCGTTACACAAACTTTTCTTCAAGGCATCCTGAAGATGTTTCATCCTCTGCTCCCTCTGCGAAGGTAAGATGAGCTCTGCAACTTTACCCTTCTAACTTGAATCAAGAAGCCAGTAATGATCCCTCTCCTTGATACCACAAATCCTAGGGTCTTTTTGCAGGCTTTGTAGAATCAGGGAGCCCATGCAGCATAAGTTTGCAGAGGCATGAGATTCTGAGTCCCCTGGGTCACTAAGGATGACATTGTCAGGAACCACCTCCTCCCAGCCACCTACAACTCTTTGGGTTTCTGGGGACTGAAAACCATCCCTTGAAGACTGTTGCATGTTATCCTCTACATCCATGCTGACATTATCCTCCTCCTCCTTATCATCTTCCTGTGTGTTTAGTGGCCCCGCAGGAATGCTATCTGCATAAAGGGGGCCTTGAGAGGAAAGGAAGTCCTCCTCTTCCTCCCGCTGTTCTGCCTCAAGTGCCCTGTCCATTATTCCACAAAGCGTGTGCTCCAGCAGGAAGACTAGAGGGACAATGTCACTGACGCATGAATTCTCTGCTCACCATCCTTGTGGCCTCCTCAAATGGTGACAGGACAGTGCATGCATCCTGTATCAGTAGCTACTGGCGTGGTGAAAAGAAGACAAGTTCTCCTGGGCCTTTCCTGGTGCCACACTCACACAGGTACTCATTGATGGCCCTCTGCTGTGTATGCAGCCGCTGCAGCATTGCCAATGTTGAGTTCCACCTGGTGGGCATTTCACAAATGAGGCGGTTAGTGGGCAGGTTGAATTCCCATTGAATGTCAACCAACTGAGCACTGGCATTTTATGACCACCAGAAATGGCCACAGACTTTTCTGGTCTGCCTCAGCAGATCTTGAAAGCCTGGGTACCTGGTCAAGAAACGCTGCACCACCAAATTCAGGATGTGTGCCAAGCATGGTTGGTGCCATTATCGCATACAACAATTCCTGCCTTAAGCTGCCCTGGCGTTAACCACCTCTGAGCCTGCCCTTGCAGAGCTGACAGACTCTCTGCCCCAGTGTGGCTCCTGTCCCCTAGACAGACCAACTGAAGCAATGCATGGCATCTTTTAGCCTGACTGTTTGCATAGCCCCTTGAATGCTTAGGGAGCACTGCTGGTTCAAAGGACAATTCAGCAGAAGAGGCCATAGAGAAAGAAGAAGAGGAGGGGGGGAGCAGACAGATGTGGCAGAATCACCACCAGCTTTTTGGAGGTGTGGTGGCAGAACAAGCTTCAACACTGAACCCTGTACTGCATCCTTCCCAGCTGCCAGCAGAGTTACCCAGTGCACCGTGAAGGAAAGGTAACATCCCTGACCATGCCTGCTGGACCATGAGTCAGCGGTAATATGAACCTTGCTGCTGACCGCCCTGTCCAACGAGGCCAAAACATTGCCTACCACATGACTGTAGAGAGGTGGCCTTGCGTGAAAAGAAATTTATTTTTGGAACCTGCCACTGTGGTACAGCACATTCCACAAATTCACGAAAGGGGGCAGAGTCTATCAGCTGAAAAGGCAGCAGTTGTAGTGCTATAAATCTGGCCAAGCTAGCATTTAGTTGCTCAGCATGTGGTCGGCTGGGAGAGTATTTTTTTTTTTTTATGGTTCAGCAACTGGGGTAGCGAGATTTTCCTGCTGAAATTAACAGGATGTGTACTGCTAGCAGATTGGCTGCAAGTACTGGGGCACCTATTGTTATACCTTCATTCCTCTCAGTGCAGGTTTTTGAGAGGTATAGTAGGGGTTGAGCTATAGCATAATATGACACATGTGGAGTCTGAGAGACTGCACACCCCGGATAATAAATCTAAAAAAGAGAAGTTCCCCATGGGGTTTTGAAGCAGCAATTGAGAGTCTCAAAAATTTGATGTAAAAACGGAGTGCTTTTATTATCAAAAGACAATTAGACAATACCATAGAAGAGTTAAAACATGAGCTCTGGTTTACACTGTGCGAGTCTATTGGATTGGGATAAACGGGAAAAAAAGGGGTAGACCATACCAAAGGAGTACACATTCAAAATGTTAGCTTGTACTGATTGGATTATGGTAGTACTGTCCAATGTGCTGGATAAAAAAGCCCCTTTTTCTCCAGCACATTGGACAGTACTACCATAATCCAATCGGTACAAGCTAATATTTTGAATTTGTACTCCTTTGGTATTGTCTACCCCTTTTTTTCTCATTTATCCCAATCCAATAGACTCGCACAGTGTAAAGCTTATATAGTGAGGGTCGTGGATTTAGACCCCTGAGCTATGAATAGCCAAAGGCACCCTGCCTTTGGCCAATCACGGCTCTCACAGCAGATCGCGCTGTCATTGGCCAAAGCATGTTGGTCAGGTGCATGCTTTGACCAATCAGCAGCCGTCAATTCACTGCAAATTTGCAGTGCATTATGGGGTGCTCTGTGGCACTCAAGTTTGCCACAAACTCCCCATATGTTTGTTCTGCAAACAAATGAACAGTGGATGTTCAAGTCGAACTTACGTTCAACCTGAACATCCAGACCATCCCTATCAGTAATACGAAATGTCTTAGTCATCTTTGGATGTAGTCCTTGCAGTGTAAAATAGTAGCAGTAGCTGCCTCAGGTTGCAGTGTTGAGCAGGATCAAGATCTCCACTATCAGCAGGCATTTGCACCTATGGCCAAGCCGAACACCTCTCCAGCTATTTTTTTTAAGAGTACTCTTTCTTATAGCTAATTGCACCTCTTGATATACCTTGTATTCTATGGTTTATATGACATCATAATTTTATATAGGTTATAAATTATGATGTATAAACCTGCCTTTGCAGAGTTCCACTTTTTTGTTCTGATACACAGTAAAAGAATAACAAAATCTCTGATATTCAGTTTGAAATTGTACATTTTCTTCTTTGGAGCATGTTGGGGTGGGAGGTTATTTAAAAAAAAAAAAAAAAACTCCAATATGTTTTAGGGCTTATGTCAATGGCTTCGGTTTGACATCAGTTTGAAATGCTTCAGAGATCTTTTATTATTCAATGTAAGTGCCTATGACCTGCAGTAGATCTCCTTCAGACCTGCATTTGATCTGCTTTAAGAGGACTTTGCATTCCTATAGACTTGTATGGGAATTCAAAATCCCTCTGACGCAAGCAAAGCACAGTCCATTTTACTATACTAGTCAATCTAGTAAAGGAAATGCAAATCAACATTTGTGCTTACCATAATTGATAAGTCAGTTTTCAATGGGTTGAATCACCCACTACCATCTGAAATATCTTTGGGACTCCAATACCAATATTTCACCATTCTAAACATTATAAAGCTAAATAACACAGTCTTTTCCTGAGCACTACCAATAGTGTATAAAAAATAAAGATTGGTTTGGTTTTACTAAATAACATGAATTAGGTGAATAATTATTTGAAAACATTAGGAATCATGGAAATGGTGCATTTAAAAAAAAACAAAAAAACATTAGGAATCATGGAAATGGTGCATTTTTAAATGTTATTTTTCTGTTCTTTTATTAATACCTGTAAAAGTAGTCACATGAAGACTTTTAATACAGTATATTATATATTAAAAAGTTTATTAATTTCCAATAGCGCACAGCCTGAGAACAAAATCTATTAACAGATTTGTCCATCTAAGAACTAAAGATTTTTCTAAAACTATTGGGTTATTCTAATGGAACCTATTTTCTGCTTTAATTACAACAAACAAGACATAATTGCTACACTTGACAGATGCTTTTAAATAATTTTAACATGAAGGGGAAGATTAGTGACCTTTCACTAAAAGGTAGGACTTTCTTATTATCGTAGGATAAGAGCATATTGTTAAATGCAGAAAAAGTATCAATTCAACTCCCTTAGACCTAAAGACATTTTAAAAAACTATAGTTATTGACAGTGCATCTTTCTGCATGACTACCTAATGCTTAAAAATCTTTATTAGCACAAGATGAATGGGCCTTGGGACACCTAGTACAATACCGGACATGTGAATCCTTTAGGTTACATTAACTTGTAAAGTATTCTGTGTGTCATGAGCACCTACTGAGCTAAGCAGGTACAGGAAATCAATGCTTGCTTATATTTCCAGATCAAAAATAAACTGTAGTTTGCCTTTCAAGTTGAGAAGATTTGCAATAGTTCTTTAACATCAGAGAAAACAGCAGCTTCATTATTTTGAATTGGAACCACTAAGAATTCTAAGTCTGACATAAGCAACATACTGCAAAAAAACATTTTTTATGCTAAAATTTAAAATGCAAAAAAAAATTATAGAACCCCCCCCCCCCAGAAAACTGATGATAAACCATTAAATAAGATAAATAGAAATTAAAATAATAGCATGTAAGTATTTTTTAGTGAGGAAAAGTAATACATACAGTAGTGTTTCTTTTACAGTAAGTGGTTTATCTGTTAAAAGTAGCTAAGTGAATATCTTAGCCAGACAATAAGGAGCCGTGCTGACATAAGCATTGCTGAGAAAGCCACTTGTCTATTCCTTTATAAGTACATTTAGAACACTGAGGTGTTTTAATGCTGCATAGACCAGTTTCTTAGCATAGAATGTATGATTTCCTTGTGCTGACACTTTGCTGCATTGTTGTAGTACAATGGATTAGAATCAAGGGATAACAGACTATTCTGAGGTCCACACCAACCATTCAAAGCCAAGATAGTAGTATGACAGCATCTTGACTCTAATTGTGAGGTTGGTTTCCTCTAGATAGGGCACATACAGTAGCTATATAAACCTATGCCGAATAGGTGAATTTATTCCATAGTCTTAAAGTTTTTGTAAACCCTTACAGACCACTTTTTGCTACAGGTAGGCCTATAATAAGGCTTACCTGTAGCTACCCAGGATATCTCCTAAATCTGCATGGTTTAGGAGAATATCCCCCGTATTTGCTTGTGCCGACATCATCGGGACATGCGCACTGAAGCAATGGCACGTACATGCCGTTTGCATCCAGTGAGAGTGCCATTGCCGGTGGCTCCCACATGGGAATGATGTCATTGTGGCTCCAGCCAATCACAGCGCCGGAGCTACGATACCCGTAAGTAACCCCTGGGAGTGATGTTGCTATGCATACTAGCTCATTATGCCTTTGTCTTGCAGATGTTAGTTTTTGTTTTGTTTTTCAAAGTGGGTTTACAACCACTTTAAAGTCTGGTATCTTATGTGGTTGGTGTACTGTACTGCCCTCTAATGTAGTCATGAATGTAGGCAACCACTGTTAAATATGGTGGGCTTATCACCCAGTGTTAGTCAATGCTTTGAAAGAGAAAATACTCAGCTTGTAATAATGATGTGGCCCAGCTCCCAACCTTGTTAACTATTTGGTTGCACCAGTATGTTATAGTTTAGAAGTAAAAGAGAGACAAATTAAGAGAGCATAGCATATTTCATTCACTGACAGAGAAAAATGGTGAAGAGCTCAGAACTTTCCCCTGGTACTTTGGCTGAGAATAAATTACCATTAATAAGGCTTTGTACTCTACCATTTATAGCTGTTCGTGTCTGCTGTAGTTGTGTAAAGACAGGGCACGGGGATTATGGGTAGTGATGAGCTAAACTGCCCTGGGTTCAGTTTGATTAGGGTTCAGCGAAATTCAAAGAAGTTCTAATGCCAAACCTGAACCTAATTAAAATCAATAGGAGCCAAATCTGTCAAATAAAAAATGCCAATTGTTAAGCTCTTAGGAAAATAGGTGTGAAAATATTGGATGATGGGTGGGCACTGCTCTAGGGAACTTTAAAAAAGTTGCATTGCTAAAATTCCACTTAATGGGTGTAACCATTTTGTAAATGCTTAAAGTAGTACATTAAAGTGGCCAATTCCTCTAAATAACATGCTTGGGGAGTGCCTTAAAGCGATATTTAAGTCTTTTTTTTAATAACAAACATGTCATACTTAGGTGCTCTGTGCAGGGGTTTTGCATGAGCAGCCTAGATCCTCCTCTTCTCGGGTCCCCCGCCAGTGCTTCTGGCCCCTCCCTCTTCCCAAGTGCCCTCAGAGCCAGCAGCTTGCTCTGGGGGCACCTAAGCAGGCTCTCTCCTGAGTCATGGCTCTGTGTCCATTCACACACAGCAGTGGCTCTGCTCTGCCCTTATCCTCTCCTGACCTGATTGGCTCACTGGCTATGATTGACAGCAATGGGAGCCAATGGCTGCTGCCTCAGCTAATGAGAAGTGAGAGTCCCCGGAGAGAGCAGAGGCTCTCATGCACATCGCTGGGTTGAGATGAGGCTCAGGTAAGTATTGGTGGGACTGGGGGGGGCTGCTGTACACAGAAGGTTTTTACTTTAATGCACAGAACGCATGAAGGTAAAAAGCCTGGAGCCTTTAGAACCACTTTAATCCTGACAAAGGAAAAAAAAATTGTTAAAAAAAAAAAAGCACACAAGCCCCTCCAATGGTATGCTATGTATTGTGTGGGCCTTTTCTTTATTGTACATCATAGGACACAGAGCCTCAAGTAATTACTTGATGGGTTATGGGCCTACCTTCAGGTGTTGACACTGGTATAACCAATACAGGAAGTTGACTCCCCTATATAACCCCTCCTCCTTCCAGGAGTCCTCAGTTTTTTCGCCAGTGTCTAAGGTGTTGGTCACGAGTGAAGATGTGCTCTGAGGAGTTCCAGGGAGGGATCCATGCTGGATTTAAAAAACCTCCACAACCGGATCCATCCTCGTGACTGAGGCCATAGGATGGTACCTGGGCCTCGCATTGAAGAACAAGGTTTTGCCTGTAAGCTTCTCTTTGAGAGCTGGACCCTAGGAACCAGGACTCCTTTAGGTTTTTCATATTACCTAAAGTTGTTCCTGAGGGGTGCTATACAGGTCCAAAGGAGCGGAACCTCTATTAAAAGGGCCCCAGTCTTTGAAGGTTTAACTACGCTGCCCGCCATGATGGGTGAAAGTTGGATCTGTCTGTTAAATCAGCAGTATCCTGCAGGAGAAGCCTAGGAACTGTAAAAAGTCCACCTATGCCTTTTTCTCCAAAAAAAAAAAAAAAAAAATATATATATATATATATATATATATATATATAATGTATAACTGTATAACTGTATGTCCAAAAAATAACTGTTTCTCCAAACAATACATATATATATATATATATATATATATATATATATATATATATATATATATAGTATAACTGTATGCCTTAAAATGTCTCCTCTAGAGGGAGTATATTACACTTACCTAGTACGATGCTTTTTCAGCAGCTCTGTGTCTGGCTATAGCAGCGGGTGTGGTCCCTGCAGCCAGAGGGGAGTTCTTAATTGAACAGATGGTGTTTCTCTTCTGAGGGATCTAAAGGGGTTACAGCAGTAGTTTATGAACATACAAAACCAGCCATTTGCATTTTTTTGTATAAAGTCTTCCTTTAAAACTAGGAGCTTAACAAACACTGCTGATAAAAATTCCCCTCCCCCTCCCCTCTCCTCCTGGAGAGGTGCGGTAACAGCTGACACTTATGTGTAATCAGGTTCTCACCTGAGGCTTAACACAGACGCTCTCAGTTCATATGCTGAAGACAGAAGTCTGTCACACTAAGACACAGGAGCGTTGGGCATGTAAAGGTGTGTAAATAGGCATTTCCAGCACAGGAAATATTATGGTACTCAGCATCAAAGGCTGATCCTTATGGTGACATTGTTTTCTTTTGCTAAAATTATTGTTCAGCAAATACCATAATTTGTTAAAGTGCCTCTGCTGTTGCGCTTAGCACATTTGATTTCCAGTGTACCACAAAGGTACCAAGGATTCCACCTCCAGGCGCTGGGAACTCCAGTCATGCCTCCACACTGTCATCCTCTCCGGAGATACCTGACATGGCAAGCCAGGGTGAATCATTGGAAGCAATTGGTGGTGCAACTGCTTCTCACACTTCAGCCCCTGTGTATGTGACTGAAGATGCATTCTCCTCTGCCCTGTTGGGCTTAGTAGGAAGATTAGAGGCTTTAATCGCATTCTCCATCCAAGAGGATAGGAAGCATGCTAGATCCCCCTCCCCCACCTCAAACCCCTTTTTCCAAGGGAACAGTGGGCACAGGATGAGGTGTTATCCTCAGGTGTTCACGGGGAAAAACAAGCCAAATTTTCCTCTGTGGAGGAAACAACAGTTGATGAACCTTATGCAACCTCACAATCTGACAGATTGATGGTACAAACTCTTACAGAGATGGTTCATTCCACTTTTTATACTACTCCTAACAGAGTAAGCTGAAGGTCCAGGTCCCTTCTTTGTTTTTAAAAAAAAAAAAAAACCTTTTACAGCACTTATTTATGCTGAATGGGATCATCTGGATAAGCATTTTTTCCCTCCAAAGAGTTTCTCAGTTCTCTATCATGGAGGAAAAAATTCACAAAGGTTGGAAAGTACCAGCAGTAGAAGCTGCGATTTCCAGCATCAATAAAGATGTATAATTGCTTAAGCATTTAACAGATAAGGAGTTGGAATTTTTTTTGGTAAAATCTTCCTAGCAATAGCGCTATGTTTCGCCATTGATGCCATAAAAGACTCTATCCACCAGGCGTCTCGCCTTGTGCTTGTGCTAAAACACATGCTTAGGACCCTGTGGTTAAAAGGGTTGGTCAGCCGAAGCATCTTGCAAAAAAGGGTGTCTGACTAGTTTCCCTTTTCATTGGGGAAGGTTTGGTGAAATACATCCAAATGATTTCTAGCAGTAAAGCTCTTTTGTCCAGTAGAAGGTATAAATGTCCTTTTATTTAAAGTGAAGCCACAACAGCTCACAGGTTAAGTACTCTGATGGCCAGTGCAGCCATGGGAGACTTCCTGACAGACATGAGTTCAGATCCACATGCCAGTGTTCACTAGTGAAGGTATTTCCTCCGCCCTGCAGGGCCTAGAAGGAAAATTAGCGACTTTAATTGCATCTGCTATCCAAGGATGGGAAGCATGTTAGATCCCCCACTTGAGATCCCTTATCAAGGGAACAGTGGGTAGAGGATGAAGGATTACTCTCAGGTAATCGGGAAGAAAGGCAAACCGAGTACTCTTCTGCAGAGGAGACAACTAGAGTTGAACTTTTTTTCAGCCTCGCAATCTGAGAAATTGCTGGTACAAACCTCTTGCAAAGATGATTTGTGCCTCTTTCAAGCTACCTCTAGTAGAGTCAGCTGATAGTTCTGTTTTTTCTTAGGTTCCTTGGAACCTTCACTGCCTTTTTCATGCATTTCCTGTACATGTACAGAGCCACGCAGAAATTCAACAGATCCATTCTAGATCTAAAAGAATCGAAATCAGTTCCTGAAGATCCGCTCCTTCTATGGAGTCGATCAAGTCAGTAGTTTCTATACTGCATATCTGCATGTCCATATATTTCCTGCTCACCAAAGGTTTCTGCGGTTCGAAGTAGAACAGCAGCATTTCAGTTTATAGCCTTGCCCTTCGGGCTAGCTACAGCACCTCGAGTTTTCACAAAGGTGCTAGCCCCACCTGTAGCCAGGTCAAGGGCACAGGGCTTAAATAGTCTTGGCATACCTAGACGATCTATTGCTAATAGACCAATCGCTGTTCGAAGTAAGGTGTACGCATTACAACCAGTTATCTGGAAAGGTCTGGGTTGCGTTCTCAACCTAGTAAAGTCTCCATTAAAATCGCTAAAAAAGGGGCTGCAGTATTTGGGTCTGATCATAGATACAGCCCAGAAAAAGGGTCTTCTTGCCCAGAAAGAGAAAAAAAAAAAAACACAACTCCATAAAAGAGTTGGTGCGGATGGTCAGTTTAAAAGGAGGTCCCTCCATTCGCCTTTGCATGAGGTTGTTAGAAGGGATAGTGGCTTCATTCAAAGCAGTTCCCTTTGCCCAGTTCCATTCAAGAATGTTGCAAAACAGTATTCTATTTGCTTGGAACACAACGATCCAAGCTTTGGACTTGCCAATGCGGCTGTCCCCAAGGCTGTCCCAAAGCCTCAATTGGTGGTTACTAAAGAATGTCCTAAAGGGTAAATCCTTCAGACCACTTATCTGGTAAGTGGTAATGGCAGAAGACAACTGTCCAAGGACAGTGTTCAAGTACTGAAAGAGCCTTGCCCAGCAACATCCTAGAGATTCGGGCAGTGCATCTGACTCTAAAAGCCTGGACTTCCAGGTTAAGGGATTGTCCCAACAGGATCCAATCCGTCAATGCCACGGACATTCAAACACCAAAAGGGGCACCAAGAATCTCTCAATGCAGAGAGAAGTGAACCATATTCTAACTTGTACAGAAAGAAATATTCCGTGCCCATTGGCAGTCTTCAGTCCGGGAATAGAGAATTGGCACGCGCACTAAATGCGCCGCCAGCAGATTATTCCCAGGGGAATAGTCTATTCACCCCGACATGTTTCGGGCTGTTTGTCAAGGATGGGGGACTCCGGATGTAGATCTTCTAACATCCAGTGCAACATAAAGTTAGTCAACTTTGTGTCCACGACAAAGGATCCATTCGCATGCAGAACAGATGCGTGGGTGATACTGTGGGATCAGCTTTTACTGATCTATGCATTTCCCCCTATTCAGTTGCTGCCTCGATGACTTTGCACTATCAAGCTGGAAAGAAAACTGATAATTCTGGCAGCACCAGCATGGCCCAGAAGGTCATGGTATGCAGAGGTCATAAAGATGGCAGTGGAAGATCTGTGGTCCCTTCCACTAAGGCCAGACCTGCTCTCACAGGGGCATATATTCCATCCTACTTTACGAATGCTAAAATTAACGACTTGGAGATTGAGACCCACATTCTGAAAAGACATGGGCTTTCCAGTGCAGTTATTTCTACTTTAATTAATGCTAGGAAGCCAGCTTCTAGAGCTATATATTGTAGAGTCTGGAAAGCTTATGTTTCCTGGTGTGAATCCAAGGGTTGGCACCCTCGGAGATATATTAGAGGCAGAATTCTTGCCTTTCTACAAGTAGGTGTAAAGATGAAGTTGGCCCTGAGTACTATTAAGGGCCAAGTCTCAGCTTTATCAATTTTATTTCAAAGACCACTTGCTACGCATTCTTTAGTCTGGTGTTTCATGCAAGGAGTGATGCGGATTAATCCGCCAGTTAAATCACCCTTAAGCCCTTGGGACTTGAATTTAGTTTGGTCAGTGGTACAAAAACCGCCATTTAAACCATTACAGCATGTTCCCTTAGTCCTTCTGACTAGGAAGCTGATATTTTTGGTTGCTATATCCTCAGCAAGGAGGGTTTCAGAATTGGCTGCTCTTTCCTGTAAAGAGCCTTATTTGATTATTCATGAGGACAGAGTGGTGTTACGCCCTTGTCCAGGCTTTTTGCCAAAAGTGGTTTCAGGCTTTCATCCGAATGAAGATATTGTCCTGCCATCGTTTTTTCCAAAACCATGTTCCAAGGTAGAAAAGTCACTACATTGTCTTGATGTGGTGAGAGCAGTGATGATCTATTTAAAGAAAACTGCTCAGATTCGTAAGACTGATGTCTTATTTATTCTACCAGAGGGTCCTAAAAAAGGACAGGCAGTGTCAAAATCCACTGTGGCTAAGTGGATTTGGCAAATTATAATTCGAACTTATGATTTAAAGGGAAAGATTCCCCCTTTTCAAGTTAAGGAGCACTCTATCAGAGCGGTTGGTGCTTCTTGGGCAGTGCGTCACCAGGCCTCCATGTCTCAGATCTGCAAGGCTGCGACTTGGTCTTCAGTACATACATTTACAACATTTTATCAAGTAGATGTAAAATGGAATGAGGATATCGCCTTCAGGCGCAGTGTGCTGCAAGCAGCAGTATAATTCCTCAAGGTCTGGGGGTGCCCTACGGGTTGTGTCTCCCTCCCCACAAGTAGCATTGCTATGGGACATCCCACCAAGTAATTACTTGAGGCTCTGTGTCCTATGATGTATGATAAAGAAAATAGGATTTTTAAAACTGCTTACCTGTAAAATCCTTTTCTTGGAGTACATCATAGGACACAGAGCTCCTGCCCCTCTGTTTTATGGGGTGAGAGTATATTGCTTGGCTACAAAAACTGAGGACTCCTGGAAGGAGGAGGGGTTATATAGGGGAGTCAACTTCCTGTATTGGTTATACCAGTGTCAACACCTGAAGGTAGGCCCATAACCCACCAAGTAATTACTTGAGGCTCAGTGTCCTATGATGTACTCCAAGAAAAGGATTTTACAGGTAAGCTGTTTTAAAAATCCTATTTTTAGGCCTCTGTGTGCTGCTTTATTTTATTTATTTATTTTTTTGCAACAAGATGTCATTTTATGGCAATAATAGTTTTTAGATGCTAAAACTTTCACACAAACCAATTAGTATACACCTATTGGGTTTTTTATTACCAATGTAGCAGAATACATTTTGGCCTAAATTAAGAAATCTAAGAAATTTGACTTAATAAATTATGTTTCATAAAATTTTTAAAAATGTAAGAAATTTTAAAATGATTTTTTTTTCAACCATTTTTAGTCTTTTTCATTTATATAATAAAAAATAAAAAACCCAGTGGTCATCACATACCACCAAAAGAAAGCTCTTTTTGTGTGAAACTAATTATATATATTTCATTTGCGTACAGTGTTGCACGACCATGCAATTGTCAGTTAAAGTAACATTAATGGAGTAAAACATTCTGGAGCTCAAGTGGTTAAATAGCTTTGCTTCATATAGTTCCAGCCCCATCTGTCTGGATTCCTTGTTGTGATTGCAAGGTTGCAATACATGAAATGTTGAATTCGCTTGTACCCTACAGCAGGCTCTGGCTGCAGGAAATGTTTAATTTCCTATAGTAGAAAAATGCACACAATACACTAGAAAAACACACACACACTTTTGTGACAGAGAATATTCTTTTTACTCATGTACATTTCAGTTTTATTTTATTTTATTTATATGATAACTCTATAAACAATAAGAAAATTGTTCGTTCTGATAAAAAATTTCAGCGTGTCTGTTAAGCCATTTTCCAATTGACTGCATGAAAATCATCTGTCGCTGTTGCACACAATTTTCAAAAATTGGTCTTTCAACATGAATCTTTTTCATGTTTTGTGACAGACCTAGCCGGGACAGAGGCTGTTGGAGGGGACTGTATGCTAGCCTCTTGCCGATCGACGTGGGCCCTGGCATTTTGGGGAACGGTGCTCTTTGTGAGCTGTATGCCTGGGGACCCTTGAGGCGGTATTACTGTGGATTCGGGTCCTGGTCCCCCAGGACACACAGACTCCGGGGACCCTGGATTTGCCATATTGGAATAGTGACTGATTCATACCGTTGGGACTCCTACTGTTAAATGCTAATGTCATCAATTCCAGCTACCTGTCTGTTGTCTACTAAAATGTGTATTGTAAATAAGTCTCTAGTATGGGATCTAAGAGTCATTAGATCCCCATTGTTGTTTGTGTTAATTAACTCTGTTATTGTGATAATGTTGATTGGGGGTTCTAAGCTACAAGACGGCCAGTCTGGCCTAAAGGTCATGTCTGAGTCATCTAGGCTGTCTAAAGGGATTAGTTAATTAGCTCATGTTAATTAGGTTAATTAGGTTACAGCTGTATTGTTAGAGTAATATGAGTCGGAGGTATGCACCTCCACTTTTAGTGTATAAAAGAGCCTGTATATTGCAATAAAAGAGATTCCTGGTTGAACTTACATACAGCCTGCCTGGTGTTTGTTCTGAGCACAACTGGACTAGAACGGCACAGAGCTGTAGTTCTAGTCCCGGAGCATCGGATGACCGAAAAATCAGATGTTGCGATCTGCAATCTGATTCTATAGCTGCAGAGGAGTGTCGGGAGAGTGGAACCGAGCGAGCAAGGGGCTCGTTACATGTTTGTTTTCAAATGTTTTTTGTTGAAACTTAGACCATGTGATAAACATGCATTCTATAGTAAAATAAGATGTAGAATACATGTAAGCATTAGAAATCATAACATATCAAGGTTTACACTGCTTAAAACAAGAGCACTGATAGATCCCATTAGGCAAGCACCTTATTGCTTATTAGAAAAAAGCGAAACTGCACGAAGGAATACATATACAGTTAATAACAATAAAATTATAGAAAATAAAACAGTAACGCATTACAGAGAGATACCATTGGGGACCACCTTTAAGGAAGTCTAAGCTTGGGTCCTATCTAATCGTCCATAAAGTTACGGGGTGAAGGCACCAACAACACCCAAAGACCTATTTTTTTCCAAAACTGTGTGATAGGGGCATCAAATTTAATTTTTTTTTTTTTTTACAGAAAGGCCAATTCTTGCTTTCATCAAGACTACCTCTGGAAGGTTACAGGGTGAAGGCACCAACAACACCCAAAGACCAATTTTTCTGCAACTGTTTGACAGGGGCGTCAATTTTTTTTTTTTTTTTTTATAACAAGGCCAATTTTTGCTTTCATCAAGACTATCTCTAGAAGGGTACGGGGTGAAGATGCCAACAACACCCAAAGACCAATTTTTACACAACTGTTTGACAGGGGTGTCAAATTTAAACTTTTTACAGCAAGGTCAATTCTTGCTTTCATCAAGACTACCTCTAGAATGTTACAGGGTGAAGGCACCAACACCCAAACACCAAATTTCCCATAACTGTTTAACATTGGCATCAAATTTAATTTTTTTACAGCAAGTCCAATACTCGTTTTCATTATGACTACCTTGAGTAGGATGCAGGGTGACAGTACCAACAACACCCAAAGACCAATTTTTCCTCAACTGTGTGACAGGGGCATCAAATTTAAATTTCTTTATAGCAAGGCCAATTCTTGCTTTCATCAAGACTACCTCTGGAAGGGTACGGGGTGAAGACACCAACAACACCCAAAGACCAATTTTTCTGCAACAGTCTGACAGGGGCATCAAATTTAAATTTTTTACAGCAAGACCCGTTCTTTCTATCATCAAGACAACCTCTAAAAGGTCATGGGGTGAAAGCACCAACAACACCCAAAAAACTATTTTTCCACAACTGTGTGACAGGGGCGTCAAATTTTTATGTTTTACAGCAAAGCCAATTCTTGCTTTTATCAAGTCTACCTCAACAAAGTTACAGGGCATACACTTGTTCTTAGTGCACTAAAATGTGGCCTCATCATACAGATTGACTCCCCAAGCCGCTGCTTACTAAATACAGAAAGCTTGCAGGGAAAATCATTTTAAATGTCATTTTTTTTTCTTTATAAAAGTTTTTCTGCAGAAGGTTCTTTACATGGTACAGATGTGTCACTTTACAGGCAGACTAAGGGGACCCCCAGGCACTATATTTAAAGGATTTTTTTATTTTTATTGTTTCACTTTAACTTCCCGATTGGCACACGCCGATGCATGTCAGCAGAATGGCACGGCTGGGCAAATGGGCGTACCTGTATGTCCCTTTGAATTTGCAGCTGTGCCATCGCGTGCGCGCCGCCTGGGAGCTCCGTAAGTAGGATTGCGGGTCCCGCAGACTCGATTGCCACAGGGATACCCGCGATTGTCTCACGGAGAGGAAGAACGGGGAGATGCTAATGTAAACAAGCATCTCCCTATTCTGCCTAGTGACAGTGTCACTGATCATCGCTCCCTGTGATCGGGAGCTATGATCAGTGATGTGTCACAGCTAGCCCATCCCCCTACTGTTAGAAACACTCCCTAGGACGCACTTAACCCCTACAGTGCCACCTAGTGTTAACCCCTTCACTGCTGGTCACATTTACACAGTAATCAATGCAATTTTAATCGTACTGATCGCTGTATAAATGTGAATGGTCCCAAATTTGTGCCAAAATTGTCCGACGTTTCCACCATAATGTCGCAGTCATGATAAAAATCGCTGATCGCTGCCATTACTAGTAAAAAAAAATATATTAACCACTTGCCGACCGCCTCACACAGAATGGCACGGGCAGGCAAAGTAACGTCTTTCTCTGCTGCTGTATAGTAAACAGCGGCAGAGGAAGTGATGTCATCGCTCCTCGGCTCGGTATTTTCCGTTCCGGCGCCAAGGAGAGAAGACATGGATGTGAGTGCACAACACACACACATACAGTAAAACACACCAGGCACACTTTAGACCCTCCATCACCCCCCGATCACCCCCTAATCACCATCCCCGTGACACCAAGCAGTTTTTTTTTTCTGATTACTGCATTGGTGTCAGTTTGTGACAGTTAGTGTGGTAGGGTAGTTAGTGTTAGCCCCCTTTAGGTCTAGGATACCCCCCTAACCCCCTTAACCCCCCTAATAAAGTTTTAACCCCTTGATTCACCCCCCGTCGCCAGAGTCACTAAGCAATCTTTTTTCTGATCGCCGTTTTAGTGTCACTGGTGACGCTAGTTAGGGAGGTAAATATATAGGTTCGCCATCAGCGTTTTATAGTGTCAGAGACCCCCATATACTACCTAATAAAGGTTTTAACCCCTTGATTGCCCCCTAGTGTTAACCCTTATACCAGTGATCACCGTATAACTGTTACGGGTGACGCTGGTTAGTTTATTTTTTATAGTGTCAGGGCACCCGCCTTTTTATTACCTAATAAAGGTTTAGCCTCCTGATCGCCCGGCGGTGATATAACTTAGGTTTTAGGGTCAGATAGGGTCTGTGTCACCCCAGGCAGAAGCATGCACCTCCCTTAGTGGTATAGTATCTGAACGGATCAATATCTGATCCGATCAGATCTATACTAGCGTCCCCAGCAGTTTAGGGTTCCCAAAAACGCAGTGTTAGCGGGATCAGCCCAGATACCTGATAGCACCTGCGTTTTGCCCCTCCGCCCACCCCACCCAAGTGCAGTATCGATGGATCATTGTCACTTACAAAACACTAAACACACATAACTCCAGCATTCGCAGAGTCAGGCCTGATCCCTGCAATCGCTAACAGTTTTTTTGGTAACGTTTTGGTGAACTGGCGAGTACCAGCCCCAGGCAGCATCAGGTTAGTGCCAGTAGCGCTAACTCCCACGCATGCACCGTACACCTCCCTTAGTGGTATAGTATCTGAACGGATCAATATCTGATCCGATCTGATCTATACTAGCGTCCCCAGCAGTTTAGCGTTCCCAAAAACGCAGTGTTAGCGGGATTAGCCCAGATTCCTGCTAGCACCTGCGTTTTGCCCCTCCGCCCAGCCCAGCCCACCCAAGTGCAGTATCGATCAATCACTGTCACTTACAAAACACTAAACGCATAACTGCAGTGTTCGCAGAGTCAGGCCTGATCCCTGCGATCGCTAACAGTTTTTTTGGTAGCGTTTTGGTGAACTGGCAAGCACCAACGGCCTAGTACACCCCGGTCATAGTCAAACCAGCACTGCAGTAACACTTGGTGACGTGGCGAGTCCCATAAGTGCAGTTCAAGCTGGTGAGGTGGCAAGCACAAGTAGTGTCCTGCTGCCACCAAGAAGAAGACAAACACAGGCCCATCATGCCCTTCCTGCTGCATTCGCCAATCCTAATTGGGAACCCACCACTTCTGCAGCACCCGTGCTTCCCCCATTCACATCCCCAACCAAATGCAGTCAGCTGCATGAGAGGCATTTTCTTTATGTCCTCCCGAGTACCCCTAACCAACGAACCCCCCAAAAAAGATGTTGTGTCTGCAGCAAGCACGGATATAGGCGTGACACCCGCTATTATTGTCCCTCCTGTCCTGACAATCCTGGTCTTTGCATTGGTGAATGCTTTGAACGCTACCATACACTAGTTGAGTATTAGCGTAGGGTACAGCATTGCACAGAGTAGGCACACTTTCACAGGGTCTCCCAAGATGCCATCGCATTTTGAGAGACCCGAACCTGGAACCGGTTACAGTTATAAAAGTTAGTTACAAAAAAAAGTGTAAAAAAAACCCAAAAAAATATATAAAATAAAAAAAAATAGTTGTCATTTTATTGTTCTCTCTCTCTCTCTATTCTCTCTCTATTGTTCTGCTCTTTTTTTTGCTGTATTCTATTCTGCAATGTTTTATTGTTAGGCTTTTATCATGTTTGCTTTTCAGGTATGCAATTTTTTATACTTTACTGTTTACTGTGTTTTATTGTTAACCATTTTTTTGTCTTCAGGTACGCCATTCAGCTGCAGCGCGGATTTATTTATCTTGACAGCAACAGCGTTTGCTCCCACGATATATAAAGCCATGACTCCAGCAGAGGTGATATATGCCGAAGCATGGGGGCAGCAGGGGGGGAGGAGCGATGTGCTCCTAACTTTTGGGGCGGATGCCCATGTATGCCCATCATTAGAAGTGGGTGGATGAAGGGAGGTATTCTAATGGTGGGCATATCCAACGATCAATCTCTTTTTTTCATGGGCTGCATGAAAAAAAAAAGATTACAATATATGCCCAACAAGGACCAGCAACGTACTGGTATGTTGCTGGACTTTGAGTGGTTATACCAGAATGATGCCTGCAGGTTTAGGTATCATCTTGGTATCATTCTTTTCAGCCAGCGGTCGGCTTTCATGTAAAATCAATCCTAGCAGCTAATTAGCCTCTAGACTGCTTTTACAAGCAGTGGGAGGGAATGCCCCCTCCACCGTCTTCCATGTTTTTCTGTGGCTCTCCTGTGCCAACAGGGAACCTGAGAATGCAGCCGGTGATTCAGCCAGCTGACCATAGAGCTGATCAGAGACCAGAGTGGCTCCAAACATCTCTATGGCCTAAGAAAACGGAAGCTACGAGCATTTCATGACTTAGATTTCGACGGATGTAAACAGCGCCATTGGGAATTAGGGAAAGCATTTTATCACACTGATCTTGGTGTGGTCAGATGCTTTGAGGGCAGAGGAGAGATCTAGGGTCTAATAGACCCCAATTTTTTCAAAAAAGAGTACCTGTCACTACCTATTGCTATCATAGGGGATATTTACATTCCCTGACATAACAATAAAAATGATAAAAAAAAAATGAAAAGAACAGTTTAAAAATAAGATAAAAAAGCAAAAAAAAAAAAAGGAAAAAAAAAGCACCCCTGTCCCCCCCTGCTCTTGGGCAAAGGCGAACGCAAGCGTCGGTCTGGCGTCAAATGTAAACAGCAATTGCACCATGCATGTGAGGTATCACCGCGAAGGTCAGATCGAGGACAGTAATTTTAGCAGTAGACCTCCTCTGTAAATCTAAAGTGGTAACCTGTAAAGGCTTTTAAAGGCTTTTAAAAATGTATTCAGTTTGTCGCCACTGCATGTTTGTGCGCAATTTTAAAGCATGTCATGTTTGGTATACATGTACTCGGCCTAAGATCATCTTTTTTATTTCATCAAACATTTTGGCAATATAGTGTGTTTTAGTGCATTAAAATTTAAAAAAGTGTGTTCCCCCCCCCCCCAAAAAAAAAAAATCGCTGCGCAAATAATGTGTGAAAAAAAAATGAAACACTCCCCATTTTCATTTCAATAGTTTTTATTTAAGAATAAAAGGTATTCCATTTTTGACAAAATAAAGTTAACAGTATATGTATAATAGTACAGATACAGTGCATTAGGAATATAAAGAATACATAAAAAGTTACCAAAAATAAAAGAAATATAAAGAAGAAAGAAAAAGAAAATGTAGATAAACATAAAGTTAGCAAACAAATTGCCAAGTTAATAACCATTATATTACACAAGATTACTCGTAGCAGTGTTTAGATAAACTTATTGAGCTAAACTCGCAAAACAGATCATTAATCTTAAACTTAACATAAATACCATCACCAGATACATCAATATTGACCTCCATCTATAAAGTCCACACCACTATAAGGTGGCGACTTCCTCACTATAGTATGTTTATCCAGTGTGGCCCCAGGCACCGAATGCCCCAACGGGAACTTGCTGCATCCAGCGCTGGGCCCAACCAGGTCTACTCCTTCATTCTAGGAAGTCATACTAGTGTACCTAGCATAATTATAAAGGAATCTCTTCACATATGAACATTTAGTATTAAAGCCAATACCTCAATGAGCCTTATGTTTTTGTAACCAATCTAGCCATGGACTCCATGTCTTATATTTTAATTGGTAGTTACCTTGGGAGGCAGCGAACATTAATTCGTAATTTATATGCAAGTTGGTGGTTCTTATTACTTCTATGAAGGATGGCGGTTCTCTATTTTTCCACTTTCTGACTATTGTCAATCTGGCGCTCGCTAGAATATGAAAAATTATATGTTTATAAGCTGGAGGGATTTTCTCTATTCCTATTGATAGTATAGCAAGTTCTGGAGCTTCAGGGACAGATATATTGGTGATTTTTCTGATTAGGTCGAAGACACTAAACCAAAAGGTCTTCAACATCGGGCATGCCCACAATATGTGTGTGAGTGAGCCCCTAATACCGCATTGTCTTCAACAAAGTGGAGATGTTTGAGGATGAAATCCAGGTATACTTGTGGGTGTTAGATACCACCGCAAGAGGATTTTGTTGTAGAGTTCCCATAAATTGACACTTTTGGTGGCTGAAAAGGTGATCTTAATTGAATCTCGCCATTGTTCTATGGAGTATGAGGACTTTAATTCTAGTTCCCAGGTTTTCATAGATGGAGATTTGGTAAGTTCTGATTTTTGGTGTAATAAATTGTAAAAGAGGGAAATGCCTTTAATAGATGTAGTGGGGTTCGTGAAATATAGGAAGGACCTACTTGGTATGGAAACAGTATTTGCATGAGTGGTAGTTATTAGATGTGCTATTTGATTATAAGTATACATGTCTTTAGATTCTAGTCCATACTCTATTTGGATTGTTCTAAATGTTTTAAGTGATGGGCCAGTTGTGATATCTTCTGTAGAAGTAATGCCTTTTAGTGACCAGTTTCGAATGTTTAGATCAGGAATTAGTAATTGTAAACTCGAGATAGTTAATGGTATTGTTTTAATGATTTGATTGGACATAGGGGATTTCAGAAGTAAGGACCAGGCTTTAAGCGTGATTTCCATAGTAGGGGACATGCGATTTGTTTTACTGGGTTTGAGAGTACTTGTTATCAATAAGTCATATAGATTGTGGCTAACACATTGGGCCTTCTCTAGTTCTATCCACCTAGGTGATTGGGGTTGAGGGGACCACTGTTTTGTTTGAGCTAGGATGGTTGCTAAGTAATAGTCCTTCAGCAGTACATGCCCCACCCCACCAGCTCTCCTAGTTTTAATCAGTTTATGAAATGCACAACTGGCCTTTTGCTTTTGCCATAAAAATTAGTTAATTACCGATTGGGATTTAGCGAAGAAGTTTTCAGGGACTGGAATTGGCAAGGCTCTAAATAAGTAAATAAATTGCGGTAGAATCATCATTTTAAAGGACGCTAGTCTTCCTGCCCCTGAGATTTCTTTTTTGGATATGTTGCTTAACTTGGAATAAAGGTCTTGGAGGAATGGTGTGTAATTTGCATTGACTAGATGATCGGTCTTTTCAGTTAGTGTTATACCTAGATAATTTATTCCTTTGGAGCTCCAAGCGTATGGAAATGTTTCCTGAAGTCTAATCTGTGTGTGAACATCTATACCTAGACCTAATATCTGGGATTTGCTTTTATTGATTTTATAGTATGACATGCGATTAAACAAAGATAAAGCTTCATGCGCTGCAGCCAGGGAAGATTCCACTTCTGTTAGTATCATGATAACATCAGCAAAAAGGCTGATGATGTGTTCAGTTCCTCCTTCTGTGAAACCTGTTATATTAGTATGGGAACTAATGTGGATAGCAAGAGGTTCCATTAATAGGTTAAAGATTAAAGGGGATCGGGGACATCCTTGCCTTGTTCCTTTGGATATGGAAAATGGGGATGACAGTATTCCTGACATGTACACTCTGGCAGAAGGTTTAGAGTATAGTGCCATAATGGCCGATAGAATATTGCTATTAAATCCAAAAGTTTCTAGTACTTTGAGTAGATACTGCCAGTGTATTCGGTCAAAGGCCTTCTCTGCATCCAATGTTAGGAGCAGAGAAGGCCTTTTCTTCACTTCCGCCAGGTGTATGATGTTAATTAATCTTCGGGTAGCGTTAGATGTCTGTCTATTTTTGGTAAAACCCGTTTGATCGGGATGAATCAATGTGGGCAATATAGCTACCAATCGGGCTGCTAATAATTTAGCGTATAATTTTAGATCTGTATTCAAAAGCGATATCGGTCTAAAGTTCGAGGGGGAATTGGGCTCCTTCCCTGGCTTAGGCAACGTTATAATAAGTGCTTCTAACATCTCCGGAGGGAAAGCGGCAGAGGCTGAAAATTCTATTTAAATATGGTGATGGTGTATGTTTGAATTCTTTATAGTATTCCCCACTAAATCCGTCAGGGCCTGGAGATTTATATAAAGGCAAGGAATCAATTATCCTATGTATCTCAGTTTCAGTAAATGGAGTGTTCAGGGTTTCTAATTGGGCATCTGTCAGTTTTGGTATTGGTAGTTGGGAAAGAAAATTATTAATTATTTCTGGGGTGGGTTGAGGAGACTTGGGATCATTTTTCAGGTTGTATAAAGAGCTATAGTAAGAACTACAAGCGTCTGCTATTTTTTGGGGATGGTATTCCTTCTGCTTAGTGTTGGAATGTATAATATAAGGGAGTTTTGCTTTGATTCTATGCCCTTTTATGGTTTGAGCTAATAATTTACCCGCTTTGTTCCCGCTAGCGTAGTATGTCATTTTAAGTCTCTTACTGTTTTTTTCAAAATTTTCAAGAAGTAGTAATCTAAGGTCATATCTCAATTGGATTATTTTTTGGGAGATAGATTGTGATGGGTTAATTTTGTTTTGATTGTCTAGTGTGTGAATCTTGGTTGTCAAGTCCTATAGCCACCTTTGCCTCTGCCTCCTTTCCCTCGCCCCCATTTGTGTGCATATCCCTCTCATAAAAGCCTTGTGTGCATTCCATAACACAAATGGGTCTTTAACAGATCCTGCATTGTTAGAGAAGAACTCGGACAATCTTGCTTGAAAAATTTTTTTACATTCCTTTTGTTGTAGGAGAAACATATTAATTCTCCATATTGGCCTCGCGTTAATTGACATTGAGTCCGACATGGAGAATACCATTGAAGCATGGTCCGACCACGTTATTGGATTAATTGTTACTGATGATGTTCGTAGAAGAGTCTGTTGGTCGACAAAAAATAAATCAATTCTAGTATAGATACTATGAGGTGATGAAAAAAAGTTAAATCTTTTTCAGTGGAGTGCAAACAATGCCATGCATCATGAAGACCATGTTGTATTATGGAGGGGAGAAGAGCTGGGCTTGTTCTTTTGGGTTGAGAGGTGGAGTCCAAAGCAGGGTCAGGAGTAAGATTGAAGTCTCCGCATAGCACCAAAAGTCCTTTTTGGAGGTGTTTCACTTTTTTAAATAATCTGTTGAAAAACTGAATTTGGTGGTTGTTGGGTGAATAGACATTAACTAACGTATAAGTTGTAGAGTTTAGGTCACAGACCAGAATCAAAAATCTTCCTATAGGATCACATACAACTTTGTAGGACCTTGAATGCCACCGTGTCCCTTATAGCTATTAGAACTCCCTTGGTCTTAGACTGCGCATTCACTGTAAAGATATGTGGATAGTTCTTGTGGGTAAATTTAGGGGGGTTGGAGGCTAAGAAGTGTGTCTCTTTTGCGCATACAATATCAAATTGGTGTGTAATGGCCTCTTTCCATAATGAATTGCGTTTTACGGGGTGGTTGAGCCCTTTAGTGTTCATAGATAGTATATTCAGTGACATAGTTGAGGTTGGTGGTAAGTACTGCTATTGCTGCGCAGGGTCTCTGCACCAAGAAGGTCCTGTCCCTCTGTCATCCGCAGGTAGTGCCTCAGGCAACATAGGGAGGTGATGGTAATGTGTATAGTTGGATACTCACTGTTGAAGGTACAGTTGACAGGTTTATTTTTCTTGTGTTGGCTAAATCCACAAATGACCGCATACTGTTCAGCTGTGAATGTGTGTCCCGATTCTGGTTTTCCGGCTCTATCAGTATCTGAGGAACTCAGCAAAAAAGAGAAAAAAAAAGATAAAGAAAACAAAACAGAGTAACTGGTGAAACATTGCACACTTTGAGGAGTGTAAGTTGAACCCATTAGGTGAAAGTCAACTGTGGGCAGCTTAGGCTGCTAGGTTTAATTGGGGGGAAAGTTTGGCCTTTAGGTTACTAGGGTCAGAGAACACTAGGACCCTAAGATGTAAAGGTGATATCCGAGCGTTATTACGCATATGATTTGGCATTCTTTGCCGTTACTGTCTTCCATTCGCGATTAACTTGACTTCACTTCACCTCACTTTTTTGTCACAAAGTTTTGAAAATTGAAAAAAGAAAAAAAAAATTTCTTGTCTGTCTTCATTTTCAAAAACAAATGAGAGCTGAAAAATACTCACCATGCCTCTCAGAAAATAGCTTGGGGTGTCTACTTTCCAAAATGGGGTTATTTTGGGGGGGGTTGTGATATCTTGGCATTTTATGGCCTTCAAAACTGTGATAGGTAGTGAGGAGTGAAATCAAAAATTTACGCCCTTAGAAATCCTGAAGGCGGTGATTGATTTTCGGGGTCCCGTACGTGGCTAGGCTCCCAAGAAGTCCCACACATGTGGTATCCCCATACTCATGAGAAGCAGCTAAATGTATTTTGGGGTGCAATTCCACATATGCCCATGGCCTGTGTGGGCAATATATAATTTAGTGACAACTTTGTGCAAAAAAAAAAATTGTCACTTTCCCGCAACTTGTGTCAAAATATAAAATATTCCATGGACTCAACATGCCTCTCAACATATAGCTTGGGGTGTCTGCTTTCCAAAATGAGGTCATTTGGGGGGGTTTGTGCCATATGGGCATTTTAAGGCCTCCAAAACTGTGATAGGTAGTGAGGAGTGAAATCAAAAATTTACGCCCTTAGAAATCCTGAAGGCGGTGATTGGTTTTCAGGGCCCCGTATGCGGCTGGGCTCCCAAAAAGTCACACACATGTGGTATCCCCATACTCAGGAGAAGCAGCTAAATGTATTTTGGGGTGCAATTCCACAAATGCTCATGGCCTGTGTGAGCAATATATCATTTAGTGACAACTTTTTGTAATTTTTTTTTTGTCATTATTCAATCATTGGGACAAAAAAATTAATATTCAATGGGCTCAACATGTCTCTCAGCAATTTCCTTGGGGTGTCTACTTTCCAAAATGGGTTCATTTGTGGGGGGTTTGTACTGCCCTGCCATTTTAGCACTTCAAGAAATGACATAGGCAGTCATAAACTAAAAGCTGTGTAAATTCCAGAAAATGTACCCTAGTTTGTAGACGCTATAACTTTTGCGCAAACCAATAAATATATGCTTATTGACATTTTTTTTACCAAAGACATGTGGCCAAATACATTTTGGCCTAAATGTATGAATTAAATTGAGTTTATTGGATTTTTTTAATAACAAAACGTAGAAAATATCATTTTCTTTCAAAATTGCCGGTCTTTTTCCGTTTATAGCGCAAAAAATAAAAACCTGCAGAGGTGTTCAAATACCATCAAAAGAAAGCTCTGATTGTGGAAAGAAAAGGACGCAAATTTTGTTTGGGTACAGCATTGCATGACCGTGCAATTAGCAGTTAAAGTGATGCAGTGCCAAATTGTAAAAAGTGCTTTGGTCAGGAAGGGGGTAAATCCTACCGGGGCTGAAGTGGTTAATAAAAATGCCATAAAACTATCCCCTATTTTGTAGATGCTATAACTTTTGCACAAACCAATCAAACTCTAATTGCGATTTTTTTTTTTTTTTTTTACCAAAAATATGTAGAAGAATAGGTATTGGCTTTAACTGAGGAAAAAAATGTTTTTTTATATATTTTTGGGGGATATTTATTATAGCAAAAAGCAAAAAATAATGCGTTTTTTTAAAAATTGTCACTCTTTTTTTTGTTTATAGCGCAAAAAATAAAAAACATATTTCAGACAGCTTGACCTGGCAGATGTCTCACTTCTGGATGGATAAGGACCTATTCCGGTACAGTCAGTTGATAGACCCCAGAACCAGATAGCTAAGATCCTTCCAAGATCTGCAAGACACCTTTAATATTCCCAGACAAGCTGAACTTAACTGATTTAGAAAAACTATGTCTAGAGGGCTCGTCCCCTAAAGGTATGATCTCGCACACCTATCAGCTCCTGACTATGGATTTATCACCAGCCAGGCCACGGCATGCCTATATGGGTAAGTGGGAGCGGGTCCCGGGTCTAGACATACCTCTGAATGCATGGCAGCTCATATGGTCGCAGGCCTCTAAGAGCTCCATCTGTACGCTCTATAAAGAGAATCCATATAAGATTCTATTTCATTGGTTTCAGACCCTGACCTGCTCCACTCCATATACCCCTCGGCTGATCCCCGATGTTGGCGATGTTGTAAGGATAGGGGGATGTTATTTCATATCTACTGGACTTGCCCTCTACTCATCCCCTATTGGCAAAAGGTGCTTCAATCCTTATTTGATACTGAAGTGCTCTTTGACTCGAGAATCTTCCTTCTGGGCCTTCCATTGACCTCCTTCATTAAAATGTCAAAAAAAACTCTTGGAACACGTGCTAACTGCAGCGCAGTGTTTGGTGGCCTAAAGTGGAAAAAGAGGGAACCCCCTCAGTATCTGAGCTACACTCCAGGATCAGTGATATCAAAAGAATGGAGTACCTGACGGCCTTTCTAAAAGACACTCTTGAAAAACATAATCGAGTATGGGATTCTCGATAATCCTCGATCACCTTTGATTGGTCCCTCCCAGGTGACGCTGGGCTCTGGGGGTGGGTGGTTGTCCTCTCTTCTTCTCTCTCCTTCACTACTTTCCTACTCTTCCCAACCTCTTAATTTTATCTTTCTCTTCTTCCATTTGTTTTTGTGCCTTTTAAACAGGGTAGAAATTGTTGTACTATCTGAGAAATATGATGATTCTTCATGCAGCCAACGGTTGTAAGTTGTGCACGTTTGCATTGAACTATACCATTGGCCAACTGTCTGTTGATTATATACCAGATGTACCTACTACAAAATGTATGGGAAAGAGATAGAAATGGGACTTTAAATGAGGCCCGCCATAAACAATTTTAATAGAAATGGGTACACGCATGTATGTACAATGAATATATTTATTAGTCACAGTCTGAAAATTAATTTATAACTGTTGAAGATACATTAAAACAAATAATTGGTAGTCACATGACTTACACTAGAATTATCTTGCTCATAGCATATACAGTTAATAAAATGACATAATAGACATGAAGAACATTTATTTGTTTATTCTTAACAGATAAATGGTTGTTACAAAAAGTCTCTTCTGCACAGATACATGACATTACATGGTCTGATCATGCAGCTATTACTATTACTGTTAATGACCAGGTTGTCTCCTCTTCCCCACCCATCTGGCGCTGTAACGTTAGACTATTGCAAGAACCCAGTACTTCGGCAGCGATCTCCCAACACCTTAGTGACTTCTTTCTCAACAGTGTGTTATCTGTGGAGAACCCTTTCATCCTCTGGAATGCCCATAAGGCATACATGAGGGGCATATTAATATAGATAGGTGCTAGAGAAAAAAAAAGACACGCAGCCCAGATTAACTCTATACTAACTAATATTCACTCTGCAGAATCACAAAACAAATGTAACCCTACACTTACTCACAAACTGTCTCAACTGAGAGAAAAACTCAGAGAATTACTCTCTCAACAATATGATTATCACCTACAACGCCTAAAACTAACCTCATATGCTAATGCCAATAGAGCAGGTAAATACTTAGCCAACAGAATTAAAACCGCACATACTAAATCAAGAATTGCCCATTTGATACATCCCTCTCTAAAACACAAAATCACTAATCCACAGGACATTGCCAGCCAGTTCGCTACTTACTACAGCAAGCTATACAACATCAAAGATGATCATTCCACATACTAGCCTACTCAAGAAAACATTCAAGGCTTCCTCCAACAACTACATCTGCCCTCTCTATCGTAAACCCAACTCCTCTAATTGAACTCTCCATTCACTATACCAGAAATAGAGGATGCAAAAGCCTCATTACCCAATGGCAAATCGCCAGGGCCTGACGGGTCTTCAAATGAATATTTCAAAACATTCAGATCCCACCTTGCACCACATATGCAATCTGTCTTTACCAGAGCTGCGGACACAGCGTCTTTTCCCCCAGAAATGCTCAAAGCATACATATTCACCCTGCCCAAACCAGGCAAAGAACCTACCACCCCACCTAACTTTCACCCGATTTCTTTGCTAAATACAGACGTCAAAGTTTATGCTAAACTCATAGCCAAACGACTAGCAGACTTTATCCCGTCCCTTATAAGACGCGATCAGATGGGCTTCATGAAGGGGAGACAAACCTCAGATGCTACCAGACGGATCACTAATATAGTCCATCATGCTGAGCTAACCCAAACGCCTTCTTTGCTGCTTTCTATAGATGCAGAGAAGGTGTTTGACAGAGTACACTGGAATTACATGTCAATAACTTTGTCCAAATTTGGTTTATTTGATTGTATACTGAATGCAGTGCTGGTCCTGTACTCCTGCCCCTCGGCACAGGTGTACACATCTAGCATGCTCTCCATTCCCTGTCAGATAACTAATGGAACCCGCCAGGGTTGCCCTTTATCCCCGACAATATTCAATCTCATGATTGAACCCCTGGCGGAGGCCATTAGAACGCAGGTCAATGTTACTGGTTTCCAATTTAAATCTACTCACCACGTTATCAATTTATTTGCGGACGATGTGATATTGATGTTAATGAAACCACTTACCTCACTTCCTAAGGCACATGACATACTGAAATCCTTTGGTAACATTTCATACTATAAGGTGAACTTTTCCAAATCCCTCATCCTCAATCTAGGGGTACCAACGAATGATTGTCTTCAGTTAAAACAAACTCTTCCGTATTCATGGAGCGATAGTGGTATACCATACTTGGGCTTTACCCTAACAATACTAGCTCACTAGCAGATACCAACATAAAGCCCCTTATAACTAAAATAGAAACCCAATCTAACCATATAGCCAAACGGGAAATATCTTGGTTGGGCAGATTAGCAGCCTTTAAAATGCTAATACTCCCGCAAATCCTCTATATTTTTAGAGTGCTCCCGATAACCATTCCTGCTCTATACCTAAAGTCCCTTTCAAGTACTCAATGGAAACTCCTGTGGGGAATGAAGAAAGTGAGATGCTCACAAACGAATTTACTACCTCACAAAATGGCAGGAGGTGCAAGCTTCGTCGATATACACGATTATGTGGGCCACTAGACTTGACCAACTCAAATATTGGTTTTCCTCCACTGAGGTACCACTGTGGGTGGAAATAGAACAATCACTAGCCCCTATACCAGATTTGCCTGTGGTTCTACTGGGAGACAATTGGTTACCATGGAGTACCAAGAACTTGCCCCCAACTATCTCCATATCTCTACAAGCTTGGAGATTCCTCCTAACCCGCAAACTTAGCAATACTAAGGCTGTGGACTTTGCCCTTCCCTTAAGTTTGATTGAAGTCAATGTTCCAATGCTATCTTTGAAACAGTTCCTCTCTTATGGGTTTAAAAAAGTTCAGGACTTAATACAAAACAATAGTCCAAAATCGGCAGAACGTTTATTAAAGAATCACACTATGCCACACCACATGCTTTTTACCTGCATACGAGTAGCACACTTTATGAAAGATAACCCATTAGGCACTACCCACCTTCCAACCCCCGTATGGCAACACATTACACGAGGCCCAATATGCAACAAAGGCATTTCACTTTACTACAATTTACTACAAAATAAAAAAGTGTTTAAAAAATCAGCAGCACACATGAAGTGGGACAAGGATATAGGAACAATGACCACAGAAGATCAATGGAAGTTCGCGTTTCAAACTATACTAAACACATCACACTGTATTAGCCACTGGGAAACATCGATCAAGATTATTAAACGTTGGCCATATACCCCATATAGACTAGCCAAAATGTTCCCTAACACTTCGCCTCTCTGTTGGAGAGCTTGCTGCCATACAGATCATCTTCTACACATGTTCTGGGAATGCCCATGCCTAACTAGCTACTGGAATCAAATATTTAAACTCATCTCATCCATTACTGGAATAATCACACATCCAAATCCAACACTGGCAATACTAATGATTGGACTAGAGAACTTCCCATACAACATGCGACATATGGTATCCCATATACTATTAGTTGCTAGGTCCTTGATTCTTCAAAAATGGAAAAACGCCTCGACAGTTAACATTTCTGATGTTATTAGAAATGTACATCAAAACTACACGTTTGAAAGACTCCTAGCAATCAATTCGCTTAGGTGCGATAAATTTGACAAATTGTGGGCAATATGGACTGATAAATACCATACTACATAATTACATCTATGTATAACTTGTAGAGTTTCTCATAATTTTGGATATATGTATATGATTGCTCCGGTTATGTGCTTCTTCTTGTTCTTTCTCTCTTTAATGTTTTTTTTTTTTTTTTTTTTTTTTGTATTATCCCTTATATATTCGTTTGCATTTTCTGTTTTCATCCCATTTTCTGTAGCTCACTGAAAATCAATAAACATCTTTTAATGAAAAAAAAAAAAAATGTTTATGGTGGGCCTCATTTAAAGTCCCAATTCTCTCTTTCCCAAACTATTTCTAGTAGGGATGGAGGCCTGCCATTTGGCTGTACCAGGTCACACCCCCATTTTACCTATTTACTACAAAATGTATTTTCCTGTACTCTATGTTAAAAAATCCTTTTTTCTTGAAAAATCAATAAAAAATTGTCAGTTATAAAAAAAAATAATAATAAAAACTGCAGAGGTGATCAAATACCACCAAAAGAAAGCTCTATTTGTGGGAAAAAAAGGACGTCAATTTTGTTTGGGAGCCATGTCGCACGATCGCGCAATTGTCAGTTAAAGCGACGCAGTGCCGAATCGCAAAAAGTGCTCTGGTCTTTGGCCAGCAAAATGGTCCAGGGCTTAAGTGGTTAAGCATCAATAAAATCACTGGTCCTTTAACCACTTCAGCCCCGGAAGGATTTACCCCCTTCCTGACCAAGCCCTTATTTGCGATACGGCACTGCGTCACTTTAACTGACAATTGCGCGGTCGTGCAACGTTGTACCCAAACAAAATAGATTTATGGCATTTTTATTATTTTTTTATTATTAATGGCGGCGCTCTTCTGCGATCTTTTTTTTTTATCGTGACTGCGACATTGCAGCGGACAGATTGGACACTTTTGATACTATTTTGGGACCATTGGCATTTATACAGCGATCAGTGCTATAAAAATGCACTGATTACTGTGTACATGTCACTGGCAGGAAAGGGGTTAAACACTAGGAGGCAATCAAGGGGTTAACTATGTTCCCTCAGCATGTTCTAACTGTAGGGGGAATGGGCTCACTAGAACATGAGAGAGATCACTGGTCCCGATCACCGGGAGCAGTAGATTCCTGTCATGTTGCTAGACAGAACAGGGAAATGCCTTGTTTACATAGGCATCTCCCCATTCTGCCTCTCCATGCCACGATTGCGGGCCAACGGCGGCGATCAAGTCCGCACAGGACCCGTGGGCCCGCTCCCGCGGCACATGGTGGGCATGCGCCCGCTAGCCACGGATGATGCAGTGACATACAGGTACCTTGTATTGCTCCCCCGTGCGACTTTGCCAACGTATATCGGTGTGAGCTGGTCGGCTAGTGGTTAAAAGCAAACTTTTTTAAAAGTTTTTTTTTTGCATTGGTACAAGTTCCATAGGGCAGCACCCAGGCCCCATACCCTTTGTATGGCTAATAACTTGCATATACGTCTTACAAATGGGGTCTATTGATTTTTCCTGTTTGGGTCCCATAGACTCAATAGGGTCTGTCTTTCGGTTCCAAACCCTTGCAATGTTTAAGAGTTCTGGTGTGAACTGAACTGGGGGAGCGTTTGGCCCATCTCTAATGCACACCAGTCATAGCATCTCCTGGTTGTCCTAGAGGACCTTTCCCTCCTTCCCCTCTTACATGTGAGTTTTAAGGTCCATGTACGCTGGCTTTAAAATTTCTGCTTCAACAGGAGTTTTGTGTTTTGTCTGTAAAAGCAGCTCAATGTTATCCTATGTGTCCATACACATTAGGATGATTTGAGGCATATTTTGAGCTTACGTTTATGTGCAGGTAAAAAACTCTTCTTCTTTACGTTTTTTATTGGAGTTTTCTGGCAGAAAAATGCTAAACACACTAAAATCACTTAATGCTCTATATGAGCATTTTTTTCTGCCAAGGGAACAAGTTTTTTTAAGCCCAGTGTGCATGGAGCCTTAAAGGGATGACAGGTATGTTGAGTAACATGAATGGATGGTGAACGCAATATTGAAGGTGACTGATTTATTGGCATAAAAAGTTATATATGAAATGAGGTAAAGACAAATGTATATCCCAAACTTTAAGAAAAATATGGGAAACTATTATGCACCCAAATCATCATACATTTTATTACTGTTAAATACCCTTATAAATACATTAATCCTCCTTCCCTATAACACTGAATTCAAACAGACAATTGTCATAATTCTCCCAGGAGACTCGCTTGCAATTCATAATAAAAAAGTGACCTATATATCTAGGCAGCTGTGTGGATCAATTGGCAAAACAAATTGTAATATATGGTGTATTCAAAACCAGATTTCTATACCACTATATTATTTTGCACCAACATAAACATGACAAGACTACAGTATTTACGGATGAGAAAAAAAGGGAATATGTGGAGAGTATAGCCGTCTCACGACTCACGTTTTTATTTCCATCTATATGTAGTAGAACTGCTTGAGCCCTTGTAATTTTTCAAACAAATGCTGAAATCATGTAGACACTAACATTTTTTACATATATAGTATAGAAAATATAACAAATCAAATCATTATTATTCAACCAAAAAATAAAATAAAAGCCTCATGCATGTGTCCTGCTTCTTAATATAGGGGGTCAACAATGCCAAGAGTTGGTGAAAGCAGGGGTCCGTAACCCGGAGATAATAATGAAAAAGATCTGGATTATTCTCCTGGAGTTCTCGTGGCAAAGGCATATGACATAATTGGTCACGATTAATAAAGCAACCAATTTTTGGTTCAAGAAATCCTCCTCCTCCTGTTCCTGGACTGGACTTGGGTCAAAGCAATAACTCCAAGGCCAATGATAGATAACATGTTATCTCCTCCAGTTCCGCAACATGTCTGGTTAATGAACAGTTCAACCAGTTCAGTTCAGAAACAAACTGAAAAGCGCTAAATGAAAAGTATGAAATGAAAAGCATGAATAAACACTCACCAAACTTCTACTAACATGAAATTAGCAGAAGGAGCCCAAAGGGTGGTGCTATAGAGCTGAAAAACCACGTAGTACGTCACTACGTTTGTGTTTGTTGGCCAACAATTCCTTGCCGTTTGTATGCAAGACAAAATCCAGGCACACGCCTTCGGACAAAAGTCTCAGGTTTTGTCTGCGGAAAATCTGATTGCATGTACGAGGCTTTAGAATCACTCCCTAGGACACACTTAATCCCTTGATCGCCCCCTAGTGTTTAACCCCTTCCCTGCCAGTGTCATTTACACAGTAATCAGTGCATTTTTATAGCACTGATCGCTGTATAAAGGACAATGGTCCCAAAATAGTGTCAAAAGTGTCCGATGTGTCCACCACAATGTCGCAGTCATGATAAAAATCACAGATTGCTGCCATTACTAATAAAAAGAATTAATAATAAAAATGTCATAAATCTATCCCCTATTTTGTAGATGCAATAACTTTTTGCACAAACCAATCAATATACACTTATTGCGATTTTTTTTTTTTTACCAAAAATATGTAGACTAATACATATCGGCCTAAACTGAGAGACATTTTTTTTATATATTTTTTGGGGATATTTATTAAAGCAAAAAGTAAAAAAAAATGCTTTTTTTTCAAAATTGTTGCTCTTTTTTCGTTTATAGCGCAAAAAATAAAAACCGCAGAGGTTACATACATAGTTACATAGTAGGTGAGGTTGAAAAAAGACACAAGTCCATCAAGTCCAACCTATGTGTGTGATTATGTGTCAGTATTACATTACATATCCCTGTATATTGCGGTCATTCAGGTGATTATCTAATAGTTTCTTGAAGCTATCAATACTCCCCGCTGAGACCACCGCCTGTGGAAGGGAATTCCACATCCTTGCCGCTCTTACAGTAAAGTACAGTGTACAGTACAGTGATCAAATACCACCAAAAGAAAGCTCTATTTGTGGGGAAAAAAAGTGTCAATTTTGTTTGGGTGAAACATTGCATGACTGCGCAATTGTCAGTTAAAGCGTTGCCGTATCGAAAAAAGTGCTCTGGTCAGGAAGGAGGTAAATACTTCTGGGGCTGAAGTGGTTAATGACTCAAAATGTTAAATTTGCTCCACAGTTTACCTAAGAATAAACTGTATCCTTTTTTTAAAAACAATTCTAAAATTTCAAGTAACAACAATATAGATTGGTTAACTGCCAATGTACAATTCTTGTCCATCTCTCTCCCGGTCTGTCCAATTTATTACATGAATAGTGAGAGTTATGAAGCAAAGGAGAACAGACATGTATATTGCAGATGCAGATACATAATACCCTCTAACTTGTGACAGAAGGATGAAGAAAAACAAAAATTATCTGCAAGATCCAGTTGGAATTAGAGTTTGGGGTAAACAGACAAACAAGCATTGTGTCAGCCCCTGTGCAGAGTATAAATGTGAACAGATGTCACACTGAGAGCGACATCAGGCATAATGAACAGAATCGTCTTTGAACAAAATCCTGAAGAATAAAAATAGATTTTTTTTTCAAGCTTCCCAAGGGTTGTGTGCAGTTCAGAATTAATTTGCTCTAGTAATCTTCATCTTGACCAGTAAATAAGATACAGGTTAAGAAAAGATTTCTTTTTTTTAACAGTTTGTTTAATTATTGAATGGATAGCAGTACAGATTACAAGTAGTGTGCAAGTAGTTGACAAATAATAAATTATGCAAAATGTTCATAGGTTTCATAAATCAATGTTATTGTGCTGAATTAATAAACACCCACATGTTGGCAGATATTATGAAAGTGGAACATGTGTTTGTGTTTTTTTTTTAAAATAGATTTTTATGAAGTATACATCATACAAGGGATAATAGCAATAGTATCAGAAACATTTTTTTTTGTACAAAATGGTATTTATGACAAAAGTAGCAAGGTACATAACAAAAAAAAAAGTAACTGGATGGATCTAAGGAGGGGAAGGGTCCCTAGGGTTACCTACAGGGTACTATTGAATGATTCCTAAAGGAAGTGGGGGGGCGGGGAGAGGTGAAGAGAGGGTGGGGGAGGAGGGAAAGAGCACCAAGTTCATAGAATAGATGTAGAATGGGGGTAGACAGTGAGGTTGTGGCTTCGGTTTCAAGGGTGACGTTTCCTGTCATTGTGTTTGAACGGAGAGAAGAAGTCCGGGGGGTGAGATGTGGTCTCGCACTGTGATTTACGACTTGACAGGAGTTGGGTTCCTTATGTTGTTGGTCTTTTAGTTTGAAGAGAACAGCTTCACCTATGGTGTGGGGGAAGGCCCATAATATGAAAATGAGAGTTTCTCAAAGTTCGTCAAATCCATAGATGTGAGTGTTGAAGCCATAAAAGCTTGCCATTTGTGGTAGAATCGTGATTTAGTCTTTTCATGCGTTAAGTCTGTATTAAGCTTGTAGAGTAGTTGTAGGAGGTCTCTTTTAACTTGTGAGGTGTTTGGGTGAACGTTGGAGATCCAATTTTTCAGGATGGATCTTCTAGCGAGTAGGAAGCATATAAGGGTCCAATCTTTGCCTGGAGGGTAGAGTTGAGTGACCAGGGTAGTAATTGGGGGTCCTAGTGGCCAAAGATGAGAAGTAATGGGTCTTTAGGTAGTTTCAGCAGAGTTACCTCAAAGATGTATGAAAGGACTTGATCCCAGAGGGTGGAGATGAATGTACATGACCAGAAGCGATGGGTCAGTGTAGGCCTGGGGTACAGAGAGGGCAGACGGGTACAGTATGAGACTGTTTGTTCGATAGAAAAGGGATGTGAGCTCAGTGTACAATTTTCAATTGTGTTTCCCTCCAGTATTCGTTGGGAACCAGTTTTTGGGTGGTAATGAGGCCTTGTAGAAGTTTGTACACTAGCTCGGCGTCTGGGAAATCTTTTGCCCAGTTGGCTGCTGATGAGGATGTTAGAGAGGGAGTAGTTTCCAGGAGGAGAGGTTTGTAAATGTCCGATAACTTGTATGAGCCCTCTAAGAGAAGAGTATCCGAGAAACGATTTGAATCTTTTGCGCTCTTCTGCACAAGCGCTTTTTATAAAGCTGATACATTGTCTGTATTGGAAGGCATGTGTTTGAGGGAGTGAGAACTTTTCAGCTAGAGATTGGAATGCGATGGGGCAACCAGTCTCCATATCACATAGGGAGGAGAATGTTGTGAGGCCATTCCGTTGCCAGGTGGCGTAAGGCTGATGTTCCAGACCAGAGAGGAAGCTCGGGTTTCCTTGTATTGGAAGGTGGCTGGATATGAAGGGTGAGAGTTTGAGGCTTTTCCGGACTTCTCTCCAAGCAATGGCTGTGTGTCGTAGCAGGAGAATATGTTGAAGAGGCGGTGGGATGGACTTCCACTTGCAGTGGAGTATGGCCACCAAGGAATATGGGTGAACCATCGCGGTTTCAAGGGGGAAGTTGTAGTAGCGAGATGTTTGGGCTACCCAGTCTAATCCTGTCCTCAATAGGCAGGCTAGGTTGTAGGTTCCGACACTAGGGAGACTGATACCCCCTTCGCGTCTCGGAAGATATAACTTTGCAAGAGCGATACGCGGTCTTTTGTTTCGCCAAAGGAATTTGGAGATGGCAGTATTGAGAAATTTTGTGTCTTTATGGTGTAGAAGCAGAGGAATGGTTTGAAGTGGGTAGAGTAAATGGGCAAAACTGACTCACTAGATGGCATCTTCCCAGAAGCGAAAGGGGCAGATCCATCCAGTTATCTAATTCCTGAGAAATTTTTGAGAGCAAGGGGGGGTCATTGAGGTGGTACAGAGAGGAGGGTAGTTTCCCTATTTTTATTCCTAAGTAGGTGATGTGAGATTTCACTACTGAGAATATGGAGTTTTTAGTCCAGGGGGTGTTGGACAGGGTACCTAATGGGGAGGATTTTGCTTTTATTGAAATAATGCGAAGGCCCGAACATAGTCTAAATTGGTCAAATATTGATTTGATCATGGCATGTCAGAAGAGGCATTTACTGAGAATAAAAGGACATCATCAGCGAAGAGTGAGGTGCGTAGTTCGTGTTTACCGATGTTGATGCCATGTAATGGGGCTATATGGGACAGATATCTAAACAGGGGTTCTAATGCAATGTTGAAGAGGAGAGGGGATAAGGGACAGCCCTGTCTTGTACCTTTGTGGAGATGGAATTCATTTGTTAAGAGGCCTGCCGCAACCAGCCTAGCTGCCGGGGCGGCATACATGGTGTTTATAAGGTGGGCAAAAGGGCCGGAGAATCCCTTTTTGGTCATGACCATGGAAAGCCATTCAAAACTTACGTTATCAAAGGCTTTTTCTGCATCTAAGGTGATAATAGCGTGATCTCCCTCAGGGTTGCATTTGGCGTGTTCCAGGGCCATTATCATCATTCTGATGTTCATGGTGGCTGTCCTGCCCTTCACAAATCCTGATTGGGCAGGGTGTATCAGAGAGGGTATGATGGCGGCTAATCTGGTTGCGATCATTTTGGATCTTGACATCAAGGTTTAAGAGTGAAATAGGTCTATATGAGCCTGGTTCTTGTGGATCTTGTGGATCTTTACCTTTTTTTGCTAGTAGTTTGATGATGGCTTGGTTGCCCGTGGGTAGGTATTATTATTATTATTATTATTCAGGATTTATATAGCGCCAACAGTTTACGCAGCGCTTTACAATATAAAAGGGAGACAATACAGTTATAATACAATAAAATACAAGAGGATTAAGAGGGCCCTGCTCAGAAGAGCTTACAATCTAATAGGGTGGGGCAGGTGGTACAAAAGGTTGTAACTGTGGGGAATGAGCTGGTGGAAGTGGTAGGAGATTAGTTGGAGACGTGATAGGCTTTCCTGAAGAGATGAGTTTTTAGGGATTGCCTGAAGGTAGCAAGAGTAGGGGATAGCCGGATAGATGGAGGTAGCGAGTTCCAGAGGATGGGAGAGGCTCTGGAGAAATCCTGGAGACTAGCATGGGAGGAGGAGATGAGAGCTTGAAAGCAGGAGGTCTTGAGAAGAGCGGAGAGGTCCATTTGGGTGATATTTGGAGACAAGATTAGTGATGTAGCTTGGGGCAGAGTTGTGAATGGCTTTGTATGTTGTGGTTAGAATTTTGAATTTAATTCGCTGGGTGATTGGGAGCCAGTGTAGGGATTGTAGTAGAGGGTTGGCAGACACTGAGCGGTTGGTAGGGTGGATAAGTCTGGCAGCAGCATTCATGATAGACTGAAGAGTGGATAGCCTATGGAGAGGTAAGCCAATGAGAAGAGAGTTGCAATAGTCAAGGCGAGAGATAACAAGGGAGTAAATGAGGAGCTTGGTGGTTTCATTTGTTAAAAAGGGGTGAATTTTAGAGATGTTTCGGAGGTGAATTCTACAAACTTTTGACAACGATTGGATTTGAGACTGAAATGACAAGTCAGAGTCTAGGATTACACCTAGTACCCTGGTGTGAGGGGAGGGACTGATGGTTGCATTGTTGATTTTGATGGAAAAGTCATGGAGGGGGGCACGGGCGGGGGGAATATTAATAGCTCAGTTTTAGAGAGATTTAGTTTAAGGAAGTGGTGCAACATCCATGCTGATATGTCAGTTAGTAAGTTAGTAATGCGAGAGGAGACTGAAGGAGTGAGGTGAGGAGTAGACAGATAGATTTGGGTGTCATCAGCGTATAAGTGGTATTGGAAGCCGTGGGCAGTTATTAAGTGACCAAGGGAGGAGGTGTAGATAGAGAAGAGAAGGGGTCCAAGAACCGAGCCTTGGGGGACCCCCACAGAAAGGGGCAATG
The DNA here is from genome assembly GCF_042186555.1 of Aquarana catesbeiana. NCBI lineage: Eukaryota > Metazoa > Chordata > Amphibia > Anura > Ranidae > Aquarana > Aquarana catesbeiana. Next base: position 175,340,622 of record NC_133332.1, on the reverse strand, counting down.
GAGAGGAGGAGACAGAGTTGTAGGTGACACTGAAGGAGCGCTGTGATAAATAGTCAGAGAACCAGGATAGAGCAGAATCTCGGAGGCCAAGGGAATGTAGTTTATTGAGAAGGAGCGGGTGGTCAACAGTATCAAAGGCTGCAGAGAGGTCAAGTAGTAGGTAGGAGCCGCCTGACCATATGTGTTGGTAGACTTTGTGGAGGGTGGGTTCCAGGAGTGTTCGCAAGGATTTATAAAATTCACCGTGAAGCCGTCTGGGCCTGGGGCTAGGTTTCTGATGGCACTGGAGATTTCAGGAAGGGAGATGTGTGTGTTTAGAGCATCTGGTTGAGAGGGAGAGATTTGGGTTAAGGTTGTTTTCTCAAGAAAGGAGAGTGCTGTTGGTACATCTATTGGGTCAGCCACGTAGAGAGAGGAGTAGTAGTGTAGCATGGCGTCATTTATGCCTTTTTGAGTGGATTTAATGTTACCTTATGCGTCTCGAAGGGTAGTGATATAGGTCGGGCTGTAGGGGCCCTCACAGAGTCTCTAAAGTAACTTGCCTGCCTTATTGCCAAACTTATGAAGGGTGGCCTCCATGTGTGTTTTTTTGATTTGTTCAAGAGTTTCAGCCCAAGTGTCAAAAGATTGCTTGGCTGACAGCCATGTCTTCCTGTTGTATAGGGATCGTTGGGCTTGGTGCAGTCGGGAGCTGGCCAGTTTATAATTTTTGAGGGTATTCCTTTTGAAAGAGGCTGCGTAAGAGATTATACGACCTCTGAGGAAGGCTTTGCCTGCTTTCCAGAATAGATTAGGGCTGTCAGAGTGCAATGCATCGGTTGAAGTGTATTCAGACCATGCACGCTCCATGTACTGTCAGAAGTCAGAGTTGTTTTGAAGGTAGGATGGGAAGCGCCATAGTTTGGGGCTCGGATGTATATCAGGGTTGTCAAGCATTATCGAGATGGGTGCGTGGTCAGATATAACAATGTCGTGAATGTCAGCGTCAGATATCAGTGGGACAAGGTCGTCTGAGCAGAAGAGGTAGTCTATTCTGGTGAAAACATTATGGGGGTTAGAGTAGAATGTGAATTCTCTGTCAGCTGGGTGCTGGAGGCACCAGATGTCGTGAAGATGTAAGGAGTCCATTGTGGAGGCCAGAAGGGTCTGAGCGTTTTGAGTCTGGTGGTGTGCGTGAGCGTTTAGGAGAAGATCTGTCATCAATGTATTGTGGAGTTGAAGTCCCCGCCGATTATGTCTGGGAGGTGTGGGTCGCAAAGGAGCCAGGTCGAAAGTTCACTGAAAAACTGTTTAGTGGGGTTATTGGGTGCATAGATGTTCGAGATTATCAAATCCCTGGTCCCTATTTGAACATGGACTGATAGAAAACGTCCCTGGGGATCTGAGTCAACAGGTAGGACCATGCAGGGGAGGTTTTTATGTATGAGAATTAGAACTCCTGCTTTGTGTCCATCGGGTCTAGAACCTAGAACTGTGCCTACCCGCAATGTCGGTTTTAAGTCTTTTAAGGTGGCGTATAATTTTCATTCTTTTATTGGGAGAGTGAAGCCCTTGCACATTCCAGGAGACTAATTTCATATCGGGGGGCCATAAGGGGGATAGGGGCTGGTGTTGTATTGGTTGAGTGCAATAGCGTTTGGCGGATAGTTGAAAGTATATTTGGAGATTTTAAAGAACCTAGGCTGAGCGTGTAAACTGAAGGTCATTTGGTGCAAGCGTATCACAGGATGAGAGCGTTTGGGATAGGAGAGGGTTCAGGAGGAAAGGGGTGAAAAGAAGAAACCATAAAACATTTGAGAAACGTAACTGGGTAGGTCAGCTCCCATTACAAGACCCATTGGATTTCAGCACTTAAACCCACGGTATAGAAGGTGGTATATGCTGACAGATTCGGTTGTGCATGGGGAGAGTGGACCGAGGTATACAGGGACGCCAGGGGAGAAAACTTTGGCATCAGAATAAACGATAGACAAATTTTAACATTTTAGTATTATGTGAAACATGTAAAAACAGTAAAAAAAAGAAAAAAAAACATTTTTGCCTACCAGTATATGGAGTACCTGCTGAGGTGGAAAGAGCATAACTGTTAGGGGAGATTCGGAAAAACTTGTGAGAGCCATCTCAGCTAGGGTTGAACCGGTCTGGCCGGTGGAAGAGCAGTCACATTTAAGACCAAAATGGTGGTGTAAAAGCACTCTCAATGGGGTGTGGATCGGTGTTGGTCAGGACCAGAGGCTCTGAACCGCTTTGAAGAGTCTTTGTGTGGTCTAGAGCACGGTTGATAGGAGGTGTTCTGGAAGAGGGGCTGAGGTGCAGACCTGAGCGTATTGATCTTAGGAAGGCCTCCGCCTCGGATGGATCATGGAAAGAGAGCTGGTCGCCATTAGGGGCTTTGAGCCATAGAGTGGCAGGGAAGGCCAAGGTAAACTTGAGTTGTTGCTGGTGTAGCTCCAAGCAGATTTGTTGGAATGCTTACCTTTTCTTGGAGAATTCTATGGAATAGTCTGCGAAGATCAGGATTTTCAGTCCGTCAATCTGGAGGGATCTGGATTACCTGAATTTCTGTAGAATGAGAGCTTTGTCCAAGTAGTTGAGGTATTTGGTGATTATAGGTTGGGGTGATTTGCGGTCGGAGTTGAAAGTTCCCATGTGGTGGGCATGCTCTACGGTGCAGGGGCCGTGGAGGCCTAGCGCTTCGGGAATGCACCTCGTGCAGAGGTCCGTGAGGGCTGAAGATTACTCATTCTGGACCTATTTTCCAAATCGTCCAATTTCTCTAGGACCTATTTATTTAGTTTGTCTTGGGCTTGTTCTGTGGCTTGTGCCTGATGCAGTTCCTCCTCTATATTGGCTATGTGGTGTTCAGCTTCATTTAGTCTGGAGGCATGTTCCCCCAGCTGGGCCTGGAGCTGCTGCATGCCTGCGCTGACAGCTTTCTCCACAGAGGCCGTTATCATTGGGGAAAGCAGAGCTGCCACAGCCTGAGCAATAAGGTCTGTGCTATGGTCACCTGTGAGCTGAGTTGCAGTGTCAGCTCCTGGGAGGGAGGGGGCCGAGCCGCCGCTTACCTCCATGTCAGACGCCAGCTCCGTGGAAGAAGTCGTGTAGGCCAAGCCGGGGCCTCGATTTGCGGCTGAGCCGTGTGGGCCGTCATGGCCTAATGCAATCGCGGGCTGGTTTTCTCCACTAACCTCTCCATAGCGTGGCCAGGAGCTAGGTGGAGGTGTTGCCGGTGAGTGTGGCGGGTTTTGCAGGCTTTATAGGCCGATTTGATGAGTCTGGCTGCGGGAGCTGATGTGGAGATCAGCTAGTCCATGTGGCGCCAGAACCAGAAGTGTGTGTGTTTTAAAGGTAACTTCACTTTTGCTAAAAAAAATATAACTTGTATAACTGCAACCATAGCCAACTCAATTCAACCTAATATTAAAAATTACCACTCTATTTCTTATTCAATATTTTTAATGTTAGAAATGTACTATTCGTAGGGGCACACAGTCCGATGTCAAATATAAGTTAATGACAATATTTAAACTTCACAATATATAAAATATATAAATCACATCAACAATGTATTACACATATATACAGTATGCATACATACTGTGGCCAGGAAAAACTGTTGGTTGTGTGTCCAGGATGGGACATAAAAAGTATTTGTCCCAGATTCAGGCAGTATGCAGATACTCTAATGTGTTGTGAGCCTTCTGGGCTGGCTGAGGGGTTAACAAGTCAGCTAAAGCAGGTTTGAGTAATCTAGTCTTCATAAACTCCCCTGTTTGCTTAGGTAGGATGCTCCACCCTGGAATCCAAATGTATGTGCATGTCAGACTGCAGAGCAGAAAACTACCTGTGTGGTGACAACTAGATGCTGTGTGATGAGACTAAGATTTTGTGGCTAGGACAGTTAGGTGCCTGGACAGCTAGTCAAGGCCAAGTGTGTTAGTAAATTGCCCATTATAGATTCATTTTCTGGTTTTGTTTTACTGTTTTGATGTCTGTACATCTTGGAAATAGACTATGTGAATAAGTTGCATGTGCATGTTCACCATGACCTGCTGTCTGCTGTGTCTATTACCGGTGCTGTAGACCCATCCAGGGAGTCATGCACAACCCACGGCTACTTGCGGCTGTGGCGAGGCAAGCTTTTGTTCGTGGCACAGCTACCAACACACATACACAGGGGCCGTAGATTGGGAACACCATGTAACAAGTGCAGTGCACATTCCATTTCACATATTCAGGTAACACATCTTGTACTCATCCAATTTTTATTTGCTTTCTTTATACTCTTGTGTTTTTCTACTCTCACCGATAGTGTTCACTATGTTGGAACATGCCCATTGTTAGCAACACAGTTTCACTATCACACAATTGAGTCCTCTCACCTCTAAATGATAGTGTTCACTAGATTGGAGTATTCCCATTGCTTCCAACACTGATTCACTGTCACACATTTTTTGTTTTTTCACATTTTCTTTCCCTTTTTTCTCCTTTTTCTTTTTCATGTCATCTTTTTATTTTATTTTCTCATTCTTTCTTTTCTTTTTCCTCTTTCACACTTTTTTTCATTTTATTTTTTTTTTATTTTTCACTGATTATTGCATTTCACCATTTCAGCACAGGGCTTGCTCTCCTGCTCGGCTGCTTGTGCCGCCTCAGCTCCCGTGTCAGATTCTGTCCCCAGCTGCCCACGTAGCCACTGCCATGCCCTTTAAATTGCCTCACCTGTGAGTATGGGCTGTTGATTCAAGTTAATCCCATCTATTTTTTACTTTTCATATACAAGCCCCACTTATTGCCCGATACAATACTCTCGTTTTACAGACATCCAGTTTACATCAGCTCCTGATGAGCGGCAAGTTTAGCCGCGAAACACGTCGAGCTTCAGATGCCAGAATTTTACAATCATACAGTTTTGTAACACATTTTGTACATACTGTTTCACCAATTTATTAGAATATCATCGTTAATGTGCAATATGCCTTTGTATGTATCAATTAATCATGACGGAAGATGCAATATGTATCAATGCTTTTGATGTATTTAATAAATTTAACATTATCAGACTATATTGCTCATTTTTTGCTTCCAAATCTGCTTGCTTCATGTAAAGTCCCAACTTTTTCTCTTGCTTCATTTTGACAGGGATGGAGGCAATTGTGACGTAACTGTCCTATGCCTCATACAAAGTCCCAAACCTTTCTTCTTTGCACAACCCACAGTTGAGCTCTATTATTATTATTGCCCTCACAATACATATAGATACTGTATATACATACAGTACATAACATCTTGTCCATTGCTGAGCTCTGTGGTTAAATCTTCAGCCCCCTACATCACTACTGTGTCCTGATGTGATGCAGAGATTTGTGAAAGGAAACACAGCATACACAGGGGAACCAGGAAATCAAAACTACCAGTAGTGCTGGATTTCACAGCTTCTTCAACTGGTGATCCATCTTCACCAGAGATCAGTAGCACAGGCAGAAGGAGAGGTAAGTATGCATTTTTTTTACAAGGGCTGCTAAATATATACATTCATTATGAAACAGAGTTACTTTAGAAGAGAAGTTTGAGATTTAAACAAAACCAAGATGTATACTTACCTAGGTGGCTACAGCATTGGTCCAATGCGGAATCTGTCCAACATCATCTCTAGACCGAGAACTGAATAATCAACGACCACTGATCACTCAGTTTTTGGTCTTTAACTGCTTGCAGACTGCCCCACGTACATTTACTGCAGCAGGGTTGTCTGGGAGTGTTCAAAATCACGTACTTGTATGCGATTTCATGCACACAGTTCAGGGGGTGTGCGTGCGCCGCTGGCACTCCGCTCCCGCTGTGATTAGACACAGCAAGAGCCAATTAGCAGGTCCGGCGGCCTCGATAGACACCACAACCCATCGATCATTCACAGGAGAGATGGAGCAGCGGTGTGCTGATGTAAACAAACCACACTGCTGCTCTGTTAGGGAGGAAAAGAGAGAGATCATGTTTCAGCTGAGCTGAATCATGATCTCTTTTCCTCCAGTGAATCCATGCCCCCACAGTTAGAAAGCACTTCCCAGGGAGCACATTTAACCCCTTGATTGCCCCTGTAGTTAACCCCTTCCCTACCAGTGTCTTTTTTACAGGGATCAGTGCATTTTTTTTTTTTAGCACAGATCAAAGTATTGTTGTCACAGGTTCCCAAAAGTGTCACTTAGGATCAGATTTGTCTGCCACAATGTCGCAGTCCCACTAAAAATCGCAGGTTTCTGCCATTACCAGTAAAATCAAGGCCCTAAATCAATACCCTATTTTGTGGATGCTATAACTTTTGCACAAACCAATCAATATACGCTTATTGGGATTTTTTTTTACCAATAATAGGTAGAAGAATACCCCCTTGCCGACCGGCTTACACGGATATACGTCGGCAGAAGGGCACGTACAGGCATATTAACGTACCTGTACGTTGCCCTTTAAGACACGGCATTGTGGGCGCGCCTGCCGCGAGCTCCGTGAGTGTGATCGCGGGTCCCGTGGACTCAAAGCATTTCCCTGTTCTGCCTAGTGACACTGATCACAGCTCCCTGTGATCGGGAGCAGTGATCAGTGTCATGTCACACGTAGCCCAGCCCCCCCACAGTTAGAATCACTCCCTAGGACACACTTAACCCCTGCAGCACCCCCTAGTGGTTAACCCCTTCACTGCCAGTCACATTTACATAGTAATCAGTGCATTTTTAATCGCACTGATCTCTGTATAAATGTAAATGGTCCCAAAATAGCGCCAAAAATGTCTGATCTGTCCACCATAATGTCGCAGTCATGATAAAAATGGCAGATCGCCTCCATTACTAGTAAAAAAAAAATTATTATTATTATAAAAATGCCATAAAACTACCCCCTATTTTGTATATGCTATAACTTTTGCACAAACCAATCAATAAACGCTTATTGCAATTTTTTTTTTTATTTTACCAAAAATATGTAGAAGAATGCGTATTGGCCTAAACTGATATTTGGGGAAATTTATTATAGCAAAATAAAAAAATATTGCGTTTTTTTTTCAAAATTGTCACTATTTTTTTGTTTATAGCGCAAAAAATAAAAACCGCAGAGGCAATCAAATACCACCAAAAGAAAGCTCTATCTGTGAGGAAAAAAGGATGTCAGTTTTGTTTGGGAGCCACGTCGCACGACCATGCAATTGTCAGTTAAAGCGGCGCAGTGCAGAATCGCAAAAAATGCTCTGGTCTTTGGGCAGCCAAATGGTCCAGGCTGAAGTGGTTAAATATTGGCCTAAATTCATGAAGAAATTTTTTTTTTTTTTTATAGATATGTATTATAGCCAAAAGTAAAAAATTAAAAAAATATATATATTTTTTTTTTTTTACAAAATTGTCAGTCTTTTTTTTGTTTATAGCACAAAAAATAAAAATGGCAGAGGTGATCAAATACCACCAAAAGAAAGCTCTATGGGAAAAAACACTAATGGTATTACCTTTCAAAAATGGATTGCATCTCTGTATAAGATACCAATGACAGTTACATTAGAAAATTAAGAAGACTAATAAGACACATTAGACCTCCTAGGAGACATATACATTAAATATATATCATAATTAGTATAATAGTTCCATTCAGCTAAAGGATATGCTGGTTTTCAGAAAGTGAAACTGTGTCATATGTAAATATATAGGTATACTGTACCCAGGATAGTTGGCATTAAAGCGGAGTTCCACCCATATAAAAGTCAGCAGCTACAGAAAGTGTAGCTGCTGACTTTTAATAAACAGACACTCACCTGTCCCTTGGTCCAGTGACATGTCCCAAAAGATTGCAGGGAGGGAGGGAGGGGGAAGAGGTGAACTTCCTTCTGGTGCTGCAGCACCAGGAGAGGAAGTGGGAGCTGGGAACCTGTGAAAACTAGGTACCCACTCCCCCAAATAATGACATGCCAAATGTGGCATTTCAGGGGTCACTAGTACTTAAAGCGGAAGTTCCATTCTTGGGTGGAACTCTGCTTTAAATGTGTGTCTGCAGGGCATAATAAAATGCTGCAACACACCCTTCAGACCTTTTTGATTTACTCCCCATCACTAGAGCCTGCTCCTCCCACCAGAAATACAATTGTTTATGTTCACTGATATGGCCAGAGTGCCAGAAACAAGATGTGAATAAACCATGCCAGCCACTTCCTCCATGCCCCATCCATTTGAAACAATGGATGATCTGGCAAACATAAACTGGGACAATCCAGGAAAAGGATAAACATATTAAGGGCATACCTACAGTCTGGGAGAATGATGAAATGCATAAAATAAGTACACAGGAGCACTAAGGGAAAAAAAAAAAATAACATATCGCTCAACAAAATAACAAAGCAACATAGCTTCCATGAATCATAAAATCATGCTCTTTCAAGATGGCTACATAGATAATACATATATTAATATGCTCCTAAAAAAAAAATAAGACTTAAATGCACATTATATAAAAAACACACCAAGTAGGCCTGACCATGTAAGTAAAGGTGCACAGATAATGGAGACATCACTGATATATATAATGGCTACTGGCCCTTTTATCGCTAATGACAGCTCAGGAAATGGTCATTTGGTGAAGAGTAGCATCATCCACTGCCTTGTGCACCAGATCCATCAAGTTTTTTTTCTTTTGGCACGTAAGCAGATGGCAATTGGCAAGCATCATGACTAATGATGGATTTACAATTTACTTTTTTTTAAAAAGGACATGTCATGGGTGTCTTTATTTATAGTATTTCTAGATTGCCCATAGTCATTCATGTGGGGGAGGAGGCTATTTGAGGGACCCTCATTTTTAAAGGGGGGCCTCCAGATTTTGCTTCCAGCTCACAGACCCCTAAAACCACTGGTTCAAGGTTGTATGAAGAGGCTTTTGTTCTCTTCACGTTGGGGACAAGGTGTTTTGCTGGTTGGTCCCTCTTGGCATGGTACCTCCTCATATTGAAGGCATGTGTCTTGGCATGATTTAGGGGAGGACACACACTCACCCCGCCTTTCCTGGCCTGCCAGGCTGTATGCTTGGACTAGGGGTCTGGCAGGAATTGTTGGGGGACCTCACGTTTTTTCTTCCCCTTGATTTTTGCATGGGGTTTCTTCTTAAAATCCATACCTGACCTAAAAGGCATGGGGTACCTGTTTAAAATCAATACCAGATTTAAGCCCCTATGTCTGCTATTTATTTGGGGGGGTCCTTTCCAGGGAAACAACATTTGCCAGCAATTCAAAAACACTTTGCCAAAATATCAGTGCTGCTGTAACACTTTTGGTACATTATGCATCTCTTAACATGCAGGGTTAGGGTACCCCCAAACATGACATTTCTCCTGGCCAAATGGATTTTTTTTTTATAATGCTACTTGCACTTGTACATCTTCCCAGGGACAACTCCCTTACCTATTAGCCAGAAAATAGGCATTTTTTTATTTGATTGTTTTGGCTCCCATTGGTTTCAATGGAGTTTAAGTTTAGCGCTTGAATGTCGAATTTAAGTGAGGCCAATTTAACTTTTTAATTTTAAGCAACTTTGACTCTCTGAAGGAGCTATATTTGGTGTCAAATCTGTTACAATCATGTCTGGACATGGCAAAATGTGGCCAGGATCAGAAGCCTAGAATTGTTAACCACTTCAGCCCCGGAAGGATTTAACCCCTTCCTGACTAGAGCACTTTTTACAATTTGGCACCTCATCACTTTAACTGCTAATTGCGCAGTCATGCAATGCTGTACCCAAACAAAATTTGCATCTTTTTCTTCCCACAAATAGAGTTTTCTTTTGATGGTATTTGATCACCTCTGCAATTTTTTATTTTTTGCGCTATAAAAAAAGACCGAAAATTTTGAAAAAAAATGATATTTTCTACTTTTTGTTATAAAAAAATCCAATAAACTCAATTTTAGTCATACATTTAGGCCAAAATCTATTAGGTCACATGTCTTTGGTAAAAAAAAATGTCAATAAGCGTATATTTATTGGTTTGCGCAAAAGTTATAGCTCCTACAAACTAAGGTACATTTTCCGGAATTTACACAGCTTTTAGTTTATGACTGCCTATGTCTTTTTTTGAGGTGCTAAAATGGCAGAGCAGTACAAACCCCCCCAAATGACCCCATTTTGGAAGGTAGACACCCCAAGGAAATTGCTGAGAGGCATGTTGAGCCCATTGAATATTAATTTTTTTGTCCCAAGTGATTGAATAATTACAAAAAAAAAAAAATTACAAAAAGTTGTTACTAAATGATATATTGCTCACACAGGCCATGGGCATATGTGGAATTGCACCCCAAAATACATTCTGCTGATTCTCCTGAGTATGGGGATACCACATGTGTGGGACTATTTGGGAGCCTAGCCGCGTACGGGGCCCCAAAATTCAAGCACCGTCTTCAGGATTTCTAAGGGTGTAAATTTTTGATTTCACTCCACACTACCTATCGCAGTTTTGAAGGCCATAAAATGCCAAGATGGCATAAACCCCCCCCAAATGACCCAATTTTGCAAAGTAGACACCCCAAGCTATTTGCTGAGAGGCATGTTGAGTCCATGGAATATTTATATTTTGACATAAGTTGTGGGAAAATTACAAACTTTTTTTTTTTTGCACAAACTTGTCACTAAATGATATATTGCTCAAACATGCCATGGGCATATGTGGAATTACACCCCAAAATCCATTCTGCTACTTCTCCTGAGCACAGGGATACCACATGTGTGGGATTTTTTTGGGAGCCTAGCCGCGTACGGGGCCCCGAAACCAAGCACCGCCTTCAGGATTTCTAAGGGCGTAAATTTTTAGATTTCACTCCTCACTACCTATCACAGTTTTGAAGGCCATAAAATGCCAAGATGGCACAACCCCTCCAAATGACCCAATTTTGGAAAGTAGATGCCACAAGCTATTTGCTGAGAGGCATGTTGAGTCCATGGAATATTTTATATTTTGCCACAAGTTGCAGGAAAATGACAAACTTTTTTTTTTGCACAAAGTTGTCACTAAATTATATATTGCTTACACAGGCCATGGGCATATGTGGAATTGCACCCCAAAATACATTTTGCTGATTCTCCTGAGTACAGGGATACCACATGTGTGGGACTTTTTGGGAGCCTAGCCGCGTACGGGGCCCCGAAATCCAAACACCGCCTTCAGGATTTCTAAGGGCGTAAATTTTTGATTCACTCCTCACTACCTATCACAGTTTCAAAGGCCATAAAATCCCCAGATGGCACAAACCCCCCCAATGACCCCATTTTGAAAAGAAGACACTCCAAGCTATTTGCTGAGAGGCATGTTGAGTCCATGGAATATTTTATATTTTGACACAAGTTGCGGGAAAGTGACAATTTTTTTTTTTTGCACAAAGTTGCCACTAAATGATATATTGCTCAAACATGCCATGGGAATATGTGTAATTACACCCCAAAATATATTCTGCTGCTTCTCCTGAGTACTGGGATACCACATGTGTGGGGCTTTTTGGGAGCCTAGCTGCATAAGGGGCCCCGAAAACCAATCACCGCCTTCAGGATTTCTAAGGGCGTAAATTTTTGATTCACTCCTCACTACCTATCACAGTTTCAAAGGCCATAAAATGCCAAGATAGCACAACCCCCCCCCCAAATGACCCCATTTTGGAAAGTAGACACCCCAAGCTATTTGCTGAGAGGCATGGTGAGTATTTTCCAGCTTTCATTTAATTTTGAAAATGAAGAAAGACAAGAAAAAAAAAATAGTTTTTTCTTTTTTCAATTTTCAAAACTTTGTGACAAAAAGTGAGGTCTGCAAAATACTCACTATACCTCTCAGCAAATAGCTTGGGGTGTCTACTTTCCAAAATAGGGTCATTTGGGGGGTTTTGTGCCACCTGGGAATTCCATGGCCTCCAAAACTGTGATAGGCAGTGAAGAGTGAAATCAAAAATTTACGCCCTTAGAAAACCTGAAGGCGGTGCTTGGTTTTCGGGGTCCCGTATGCGGCTAGGCTCCCAAAAAGTCTCACACATGTGGTATCCCCGTACTCAGGAGAAGCAACAGAATGTATTTTGGGGTGTAATTTCACATATTCCCATGGCATGTTTGAGCAATATATCATTTAGTGACAACTTTGTGCAAAAAAAAAAAAAATTTTCTTTTTCCCGCAACTTGTGTCACAATATAAAATATTCCATGGACTCGACATGCCTCCCAGCAAATAGCTTGGGGTGTCTACTTTCCAAAATGGGGTCATTTGGGGGGGGTTTGAACTGTCCTGGCATTTTATGCACAACATTTAGAAGCTTATGTCACACATCACCCACTCTTCTAACCACTTGAAGACAAAGCCCTTTCTGACACTTTTTGTTTACATGAAAAAATTTTTTTTTTTTTGCAAGAAAATTACTTTGAACCCCAAACATTATATATTTTTTTAAAGCAAATGCCCTACAGATTAAAATGGTGGGTGTTTCAATTTTTTTTCACACAGTATTTGCCTGTGATTTTTCAAACACATTTTTTTGGGAAAAAAACACACTTTTTTAAATTTTAATGCACTAAAACACACTATATTGCCCAAATGTTTGATGAAATAAAAAAGATGATCTTAGGTTGAGTACATGGATACCAAACATGACATGCTTTAAAATTGCGCACAAACGTGCAGTGGCGACAAACAAAATACATTTTTAAAATCCTTTAAAAGCCTTTACAGGTTACCACTTTAGATTTACAGAGGGAGGTCTACTGCTAAAATTACTGCCCTCAATCTGACCTTCTCGGTGATACCTCACATGCATGGTGCAATTGCTGTTTACATTTGACGCCAGACCAATGCTTGCGTTCACCTTTGCGCGAGAGCAGGGGGGTCAGGGGTGCTTTTTTTTTATTTTTTATTTTTTTTTTGCTTTTTAATCTTATTTTTAGACTGCTCCTTTCATTTTTTTAAATCATTTTTATTGTTATCTCAGGGAATGTAAATATCTCCCATGATAGCAATAGGTGGTGACAGGTACTCTTTTTTGAAAAAATTGGGTCTATTAGACCCTAGATCTCTCCTCTGCCCTCAAAGCATCTGACAACACCAAGATCGGTGTGATAAAATGCTTTCCCAATTTCCCAATGAGCTGTTTACATCCGGCGAAATCTAAGCCATGAAATGCTCGTAGCTTCCGGTTTCTTAGGCCATAGAGATGTTTGGAGCCACTCTGGTCAGCTGGCTGAATCACCGGCTGCATTCTCAGGTTCCCTGTTGGGACAGGAGAGCCAGAGAAAAACATGGAAGATGGTGGGGGGGTCATTCCCTCCCACTGCTTGTAAAAGCAGTCTAGAGGCTAATTAGCCACTAGGATTGCTTTTACATGAAAGCCGACCACTGGCTGAAAAGAATGATACCAAGATGATACCTAAACCAGCAGGCATCATTTTGGTATAACCACTCAAAGTCCAGCAACATACCGGTACGTTGCTGGTCCTTGTTGGGCATATATTGTAAACTTTTTTTTCATGCAGCCTGTGGGCTGAACAAAAAAAAGAGATTGATCGGTGGGTATGTCCACCATTAGAATACCTCCCTTCATCCACCCACTTCTAATGATGGGCATACATGCACCGTATATATATGCCGAAGCATGGGGGCATCCTCCCGCAAAAGTTAGGAGCAAATAGCTCCTCCGCCCTCTGCTGCCCCCTTGCTTCGGCATATATGCTGAAGTATGTAACTATGGTGGTGAAATCACCTCCGACATCGCTGGAGTCACAGCTTTATGTATCGTGGGAGCAAACGCTGTTGCTGTCAAGATAAATAAATCCACGCTGCAACTGAATGGCGTACCTGCTAAGCAAATGATGGTTAACAATAAAACAAAGTAACATTACAGTATAACAGTAAGACTTACCATACCTGCAAAGCAAATACAAAAAAAAAATAGTAAAAAATAAAACATTTAACGCAACCTGTGCCTAAAGTATATATATGCAGAAGCATGGGGGCATCCTCCCGCAAAAGGTAGGAGCAAATTGCTCCTCCACCCACTGCTGCCCCCACGCTTCGGCATATATGCTGAAGTATTTAACTGTGGTGGTGAAATCACCTCTGACAGCACTGGAGTCACGGCTTTATGTATCGTGGGAGCAAACGCTGTTGCTGTCAAGATAAATAAATCCGCTCTGCAGCTGAATGGCGTACCTGAAAATAAAAAAATGGTTAACAATAAAACACAGTAAACAGTAAAGTATAAAAAAAAATTGCATATCTGATAAGCAAACATGGTAAAACATAACAATAAAACATTGCAGAATAGAATACAGTAAAAAAGAGCAGAACAATAGAGAGAGAGTATAGAGAGAGAGAACAATAAAACGACAACTATTTTTGTTTTTTTTATTTTATATATTTTTTTGTGTTTTTTTTTTTTTTTACTTTTTTTTTTTTTTACACTTTTTTTTGTAACTATAACTTTTGTAACTGATACCAGGTCCGGGTCTCTCAAAATGCGATGGCATCCTATGAGACCCTGTAAAAGTATGCCTAGTCTGTGCAGTGCTGTACCCTACGCTAATACTCAACTAGTGAATGGTAGTCAATGCAAAGACCAGGATTGTCAGGACAGGAGGGACAATAATACTGGGTGTCACACCTATGTCCGCGCTTGCTGCAGACACGACATCTTCTTTGGGGGGCTCGTTGGGTAGGGGTACTCGGGAGGACATACGGAAAATGCCTCTCATGCAGCCGACTTACTGCATTTGGTTGGGGAAGGTGAGGTGGAGCACCGTCTGGAAACAGAAGGGCTCTCATGATCTCTTCCTGGAATTTAAGGAAGGATCCAGTCCGTCCTGAAGCTCTGTATAGCACATGAGCATTCAGCAAAGCCAATTGAAATAAATAAACAGACACTTTCTTGTACCAGCGTCTGGCCTTATGGGCAATTAGGTATGGCCTAGGTATGGTTATGTTTATGGACACAGAGGGGTTTCTCCACAACACCAGTTGCCGTAGGAATTTGGACCGTCGTGTCTGCATGAAGGGAGATAAGAACGAAAACATTCTTATTATCCCTTATTATAACATTCTTATTATCCCTCCACCTTATAGCGAGCAAGTTATTACACTTAAAGCAGGTTCTCTCCCCCAGCCTAAGATGGGAATCTACAAGCTGCTGGGGAAAGCCCTGGCGATTAGGTTGCATGGTGCCACATGCTCCAATCTGTTGATCAAAAAGGTGACTAAAAAGTGGCACGCTTGTGTAATAATTGTTCACGTACAAGTGGTACCCCTTTCCGAATAAGGGTGACACCAAGTCCCACACAATCTTGCCAGCGCTTCCTATGTAGTCAGGGCAGTTTGTCAGCTCTACGTGACTATCTTTGCCCTCATAAACCATAAAACTACATGTATAGCCTGTGGCCCTGTCACAGAGCTTATACATCTTGACCCCGTATCTGGCACACTTGCTGGTAAGGTACTGTTTGAATGACAAGCGGCCATAAAACTTAATCAGGGACTCATCAATGCAGACAACTTGATGGGGGAGTAAACAAGTCTGCAAAACGTTGGTTGAAGTGGTTTACGAGGGGCCGAATTTTGTAGAGCCGATCGTATTCAGGGTCTCCACGAGGACGACAGAGTTCATTGTTGTTGAAGTGCATGAACCGCAAAATCTGCTCATATCGTGCCCTGGTCATGGAGGCAGAGAACATGGGCATATGGTGACTTGGGTCAGTGGACCAATATGACCGCAACTCACTCTTTTTAGTTATGCCCATGTTGAGGGAAAGGCCCAGAAAGATCTTAAATTCGGAAACCGTAATTGGTTTCCAATCTCTGGCAAGGGAGGACTGGGGAATAGTGGCGATGTGTTGACCAGCGTACAAATTGCTTTGGTCCACAATAGATCTATAGAGATCTTCGGTGAAAAACAGCGCAAAAAATCAAGTGACATAAAATAAACTGTTTCCACCTGAATGCTGGGTTGACCAGTGAATGGGTGAAGTACGGGTGCTGCAGAAGTGGGGGGTTCCCAATTAGGATTGACGAATGCAGCAGGAAGGGCACTATGGGCACGACAGGCCTGTGTTCGTCTTCTTGGTGGCAGCGAGACACTACTCGTGCTTGCCACCTCGCCAGCTTGAACTGCACTTATGGGACTCACCACGTCACCAAGTGATACTGCAGTGCTGGATGTACGACCAGGGTGCACTAGGCCCTGGTGCTTGCCAGTTCACCAGAAGGAATAGCGGTGCTAGTACTGCTCTGCTCCATACGAGGGACCTGCGATTTTTGCACCTCAACAACAGCAAAATAAGATCGGGTTCTGCTACGCCTGACCTTGGCAGGGACCACAACTCCGTCATCAGAGCTATCTGTCATGGAGCCGCTGTCCTCTACAGGATCGTATTCTGAACCTGAATCTGAAAGATGAGTGACTTCCTCTTCACTATCTGTCATGCTCAGAAACGTGTAGGCCTCTTCACTAGTGATCTTCGATTTGCCATTTTGGGCTTTAAATTTAGTGGTACACTAGTGAGACTCACAGGCAAAAAAGCTCCTGACTGCTATCGACTGTATCAAAACGCTACCAACAAAAACTGTTAGCGATCGCAGGGATCAGGCCTGACTCTGTGAACGCTGCAGTTATGTGTGTTTAGTGTTTTGTAAGTGACAGTGATCGATCGATACTGCACTTGGGTGGGCTGGGCTGGGCTGGGCCGAGGGGCAAAACGCAGGTGCTAGCAGGTTTCTGGGCTGATCCCACTAACACTGCATTTTTGGGAACCCTAAACTGCTGGGGACGCTAGTATAGATCTGATCTGATTAGATATTGATCCGTTCAGATACTATACCACTAAGGGAGGTGTATGCTGCGTGCGTGGGTCTTAGCGGTACTGGCGCTAACCTGATGCTGCCTGGGGCGACGCAGACCTTATCTGACCCTAAAACTTAACTTATATCATCGCCGGGTGATTAGGGGGTTAAACATTTATAAGGTAATTACTGGCGGGTGCCCTGAAACTATAATAAACAAACTAACTAACCAGCGTCACCCGTAACAGTTATATGGTGACCACTTTTGAAAGAGTTAACTAGGGGGCAATCAGGAGGTTAAAACCTTTATTAGGAAGTATATGGGGGTCCCTGTCACTATAAAACACTGACGGCGAACCTATATACTTACCTCCCTAACTAGCGTCACCTGTGACACTAATACAGCGAAAAATGATCGCTTAGTGACACTGGCGACGGGGGGTGATCAAGGGGTTAACCTTTATTGGGGGGGTTAGGGGGGTATCCTAGACCTAAAGGGGGCTACCACTAACTGCCCTACCACTTATAACTGTCACATACTGACACCAATGCAATAATCAGAAAAAAAAAATTGCTATTGGTGTCACTGTGACAGGGGGTACAGGGGGGTGATCAGGGGGTGATGGGGGGTGAAATGTGTGCCTAGAGTATTCTACTGTTAGTGTAGTGTTGGTGCAAACTTACTTGATGTCTTCTCTCCTCGGCGCCGGAAAGAAAAGACCGGCTCGAGGAGAGATGACATCACTTCCTCTGCCGCTGTTTACATTACAGCAGCAGAAGAAGATTGTCATTGGCTGGGAGCAATTGCGAGGGGGTGGCCACGAATGGATGGCTTCCCCCTCACCTCTGATCACTCGGACCAACCGCCTCGGGCACCGGGGGGGTCCGATAGGACCCCCGCCTGCGGGAGGCAAGTAACGTACCCATACGTTGCTTTGCCTGCCCGTGCCATTCTGCCGCAGTTTATCTGTGTGAGGTGGTCGGCAAGTGGTTGAAGTAGATAGTTTAAATGGTGCATGTTCCCAGTAAAATATATGTGTCACCTGCTCAGTTGACCTGCTCCAGTGACATTCACTCTCATTCAGCTGGTGTTTAGATTGTTGTTCCATGAGCTAGAAAACGGAAAATTGAATACTTACCTTTCCGTAATTTTCCTTTCCTGGTGCCTACCCATGGCAGCATACCAATGGTTGGTTGCTCTGCCCCCGACCAACCCACAGGACCACTTTAACTCTATAAATAAAAGAGTTGTTCCTCCCCACCGTCATTCTTGTAACTAGATCTCAGAAAACTAACGATTATTGAGGGAGGGTGTATGCTGCCATGGGTAGGCACCAGGAAAGGAAAATTACAGAAAGGTAAGTATTCAATTTTCCATTTTCCTGGTGCCTCCATGGCAGCATACCAATGGTAAATAACTCGCTTACAGGGAGGGTACTGCAATAAGAAATTTAATGAAAAACTACAGCCCTAACATCTGTAAGGTTCTTTCCCCAAATTCCCAGGAAGTAAGAACCGCTGGGTCTACACTATAGTAAGACATGAAAGTGTTGAATGACAACCAACTAGCTGCTCGGCAAATTGTCTCAGGGGAGAGCCACGCCAATGCTGCCCAAGAAGAGGCCATTCCCCGAGTGGAATGCGCGCTGACCACATCTGGAACTGCCAGACCACTAGCCCGATAGGCCCTTTGGATTAATTTTACGATCCAGCTTGCCAAGGTCATCTTGGATGCTGCCATTCCCTTTCTGGCGCCTTTTGGGATGACAAACAGTCTTTGATCTTTGCGAAACTGTTGTGTTGAGTTTAAATAGTGTCTCAGGGATCTGGCTACATCTAGCTTATGTAATCTTGAAGACTCTGGATCTTCTCCAAATGCTGGGAGAACCCATTCCTGATTAAGATGATAGAGAGAAGGTACCTTAGGAATGAATTGATGGATGGGTTGCAAAACCACCCTGTCCGGGAAGAAGGTGATGTGAGGTTCCCGTGATCCTAGAGTTTGGATTACCGATACTCTGCGAGCCGAGGTGATGGCAATCAAGAATACTACTTTTAAGGAAATGTCCTCTAGGGTGCAATCTTCTGTGGGAGCAAAGGGAGGATTTGATAGGACATCCAGCACAATCGTCAAGTCCCATTTGGTGTATAATGCTTTCCTGGGAGGTCGCAATCTCAGGACTGCCTTCAAAAAGCGTTCGACCAGAGGGTTCAAAGCCCATCGTGTATCTGTCAGGGCTGAGAGAGCCGAGACCTGGACCTTAAGAGTATTTAGACCTAAACCTAGATCCAAGCCATTCTGTAGGAAGAGAAGCACATTCTGGACCCCAGGATCCAGGGGATCGAAATGATTAAGCTCTGCCAGTTCTGTAAATTTTCTCCATATTCTGTAATAGGTGAAATTAGTGGAAGACTTCCTTGCCTGTAGAAGTGTTTGAATAACATTATGTGAGCACCCTAAATCATCCAGCCTTTTCCGCTCAATTTCCAGACCCTCAAGTCTAGGATTTCCGGATGCGGGTGAGAGAAGTCGTTTTGAGACAGAAGGTCGTTCAGGTGTGGAAGAGGAAGCGGTCTGCATACAGCCAAGTTAACTAGGAGTGTGAACCACGGTCTCTTGGGCCAGTATGGGATTACTGCCAAGACTGACTTTCTCCGTCGTCAGGCGCTGAAGAAACCTCAATATCAGAGGAGTCGGAGGAAATGCGTATCCTTTCTGAAAATTCCAAGGCTGGGCTAGAGCGTCTACTCCTGCTGACCCTGGGGACAGGAACCTTGAGAAGAACAGAGGCGTCTTCACGTTGAGTGGAGAGGCAAATAGGTCGATTTGGGGGGTACCCCATTGTTGGCATATCCAGTCGAAAACCTTGGGATTCAGGGACCACTCATTGTTGTTGACGAATGATCTTGACAGATGGTCCGCTAACTGGTTCTCGGACCCTGGGATGTATGAGGCCCGCAGGTTGATTAAGTACCTCTCGGCCCAGGTCAGAATGGGCGTCACTTCGCTGAGTATAGACTTGCTGTGTGTTCCCCCCTGGTTCTGGACATAGGCCACTGCCGCTTTGTTGTCCATCTGTAGGAGTATGGATTTTCCTCTGAGGTACGTGGCTAAATGTAAGATTGCCATCCATGCCGCCCTTAGTTCCAGTATGTTCGATACTACTGCCTCCGAATTGAACTGCCATCTCCCTTGGACTAGTTGACCTTGGAAGTGCGCACCCCAGCCCAACTGATGTAAGAATGGTCCATGAGATGGGCCCTAGGGAACAGTGAATCTGCAGGTTGGATGGTCTCGTCCACCACCAGAGACTGGACTTCATTATGGATGTGACTAATATCCTCTGATCCAGGTCATTCTTCCTCCACTGTGCCAGAAAGCCCGGGTTGGAATCCCCGCAGATGCCACCTGGCCCACTTCACCATGGGTATACAAAAGGAAAGGGAGCCCAGGAGACTCAGACAGTCTGATGCCAACATGGAATGGCTTGCCAATACTCTCTTTACCTTCCTTATCAGGACAGGAATCTTTTCTAGGGGAAGTGAAACTGCCCTCTCTGGAGTGTTGAAAAGTGCTCCTAGATATGTCATCTTTTGTGTAGGTGTGAGCTGGCTTTTCGAGTAATTGATTAACCACCCGAACTTGCTCAGGGTGTCTAGGACCAGCCGTACATGCATTTCTAGGCTCCTTTTGTGCTGGGATAGAATGAGGATGTCATCCAAATAGTGAAGCACTCGAATCCCTTTTTCTCGAAGAGGAGCCAGGATTGCCACTAGCACCTTGGTAAAGGTTCTGGGAGCTGTTGAGATCCCGAACGGCAGGCATTTAAACTGTAGGTGTAAATCGCCTACTTTGAAACGTAGGAAAGGTTGAAACTGCTGCAGGATAGGTGTATGGAGATATGCGTCTTGAAGGTCTATAGAGACCATCCAATCCCCTGGCTGTACTGATAGGATCACTGTATTTAAGGATTCCATTTTGAAATGCTCTGTACGGATGTATCTGTTTAACCTCTTCAGGTCCAACACAGGTCTCCAGCCGTCCGATTTTTTGGGGACCAAAAAGACTGGGGAATAGAACCCTGAGTGTTTTTCCAAGTCCGGAACTGGAACTACTGCTTGCTGCCGGATAAGAATTTGTACATACTGAAGAAGGACCTCTTTCTTCTCTTTGGAGGTTGGTACCTTCGTTGGCTGGAATGAAAAGGGTGGGGGCCGTTTTCTGAATGTCCAGAAATGCCCCTGAATGACAGTGGAGACTGCCCTTTGATCTGTACAATTCTCCACCCAAACCTGGGCGAATGCCCTGAGTCGAGCTCCTACTGGAGCGGTTTGGGTGGATAGGGAGTCAAAAAGACTTCTGGCCCTCAACCGTGGATGTTGAGGTTTTCGGCTTCCCCGCCTTCAAGAAAGTTGCCTGCGAGCCCTTCCAGCCTCTTCTGTACTCCCTACCCGGGCGGTACGTTCTGGAGTCTCTTCTACCACATCCGAATCGCTTTCAGAAATAACCTCTGTGTCTGGCTGTGGATTGGGTGTATTCACTGCTGCTTCATCTGCGGGTGGGGTTGCTTGATCTTGGGATAAGGCTAACTCCCGGATAGAGTCTTTGATCATTCTTTTGATTGATTCCATTGACTCGAGATTCTCTCTCTCTTTGTCTCCTGTAGCTTCCAGGAGGCATTGACCACATACCAATTTATCAGGGAGGGCTTGTTTGCCACACACCCAGCATGCTTTCTCTCCTGGATACACAGGTCTGAGCTGGGAGTCCTGTTTACTAGAGGTATGTCAGGATGATCTGTGCCCACTGCGGGAAGTATGGGCCGAGGACGAATGAGAATGACCCGAGCTCCTATGGTCCTTTGACCTTCTATCCGTAGAATCTCTATGGGATGATCTGCAGGAAGATCCGTGATGCGGGCTAAGACAAAAAATAGAAACAAAGACAAGGGTGTTCCAATCAGCCCGGGGTGCTCTTTTCTCTTGATAAAAAAACTTACCTGAAAGTTGCAGCCCTTACCTAGTGGTATGTTGAGGATTTTGCAGAGGAGGGAAGAACAACAAAAATTTATATATATATATATATATATATATATATATATATATATATACATATAGGTATACATATAAATATATATATACTCCCATTCCTCCCTGGTACCTTGGCTGGGCTCCATAGCACAGAGTCAAAAAGGATAAAGGAGCTGGAGAGGACACCTCATAGATGCTTCCTCTAAGGCAGCTGCTCCTCTACTGACAGTAAGCTCTCTTATATACTAGAGAGCGGTCTGGGAGTCCCAAGATGGCCGCCGTCGGCTTCACAGTGCTACTGAGCATGCACCGTGACATCACGCCGAGGCCCCGCCCCCCCGCCAGGAAAGCAGAGCCGAACGGCGCACGCGAAGCGCTGCACACTCAGAGGAGAGCTACACAGGCACATGGGGCATGCTGTGGAGGTAGGCAAAAACCTCATAGCATTTTTGTAAAAAGTACAAGCATTTAAGCATTCAGGGTTTTAGTATGCCGAACAAGGGAATATATAGGAGAGAAAAACTGGCTCCTGTTAACCCACCAAGCCCCAAAAAGATCCACAGAAAAACGGGCTCCCATACTTATCTGGCGCTTTTAACAGCCCAAGCAATGGGACTCCATACTGCAGGAGAGCATGAACCTGCAATGGTCACACCATAAAGCAGTGAGGTAGGGCTGAGCACTTGATCCTGTAGGAACGAGGACAGAGAAAAGAAGATCCAGAGTCTTCAAGATTACATAAGCTAGATGTAGCCAGATCCCTGAGACACTATTTAAACTCAACACAACAGTTTCGCAAAGATCAAAGACTGTTTGTCATCCCAAAAGGCGCCAGAAAGGGAATGGCAGCATCCAAGATGACCTTGGCAAGCTGGATCGTAAAATTAATCCAAAGGGCCTATCGGGCTAATGGTCTGGCAGTTCCAGATGTGGTCAGTGCGCATTCCACTCGGGGAATGGCCTCTTCTTGGGCAGCATTGGCGCGGCTCTCCCCTGAGACAATTTGCCGAGCAGCTAGTTGGTTGTCATTCAACACTTTCATGTCTTACTATAGTGTGGACCCATCGGTTCTTACTTCCCGGGAATTTGGGGAAAGAACCTTACAGATGTCAAGGCTGTAGTTTTTCATTAAATTTCTTATTGCAGTACCCTCCCTGTAAGCGAGTTATTTACCATTGGTATGCTGCCATGGAGGCACCAGGAAAACGGAAAATTGAATACTTACCTTTCTGTAATTTTCCTTTCCTGGTGCCTACCCATGGCAGCATACACCCTCCCTCAATAATCGTTAGTTTTCTGAGATCTAGTTACAAGAATGACGGTGGGGAGGAACAACTCTTTTATTTATAGAGTTAAAGTGGTCCTGTGGGTTGGTCGGGGGCGGAGCAACCAACCATTGGTATGCTGCCATGGGTAGGCACCAGGAAAATATCTATGCAGGGTTGAGCTGAGAGTCAGGACCATTGTCAATAGCAAAGAAAGTAAAAGGGAATTCAACATTTTATGGTTGTCACTGAAACAAGAATAAGTTGTAAATTTTCAGCAGCAACTAGAACTTCCTCTAGGAACAGGAAGTTCATGGAAGTATTTCCAATTATAAATAGCCAGTACACCAAATATTGAACCTCCAGAGTTTTTAAAAGTTTATTTATTAAAAGTTTAGATGTTTAAAGTATACAGGTATAAAGTTTTAGAAAAAATGCAAAGAAGGTGCAAAAACAGCATATCCATCAACATTTTAAAGCCATGCTGGATCACCCTTTTGCAATACATCCTAGGACTGGGTACCCATAAGCAAATAAAATAGCTTCTGGTCTGAAATAAATGGTAAATGACACTTCCAGGAATGGGAGCCCCAGCTGCTGTATGGAGGAAAACCATCACAGTACATAGTGTGTGTTTCATAAATAGGAAGTGGACATGTCTTTCAGTCCATTAAACTGAAAGTGGATGTGTCATGAATTCCACCAACAGAACATAGTCATAAAACATTTGTCTGTACCTTTGTTGGCCAGTGAATGGCCTGAAGGCTCACTAAGCATGTCCCACATTACCATGCAGATGGGGTTTTGGTTATGGGTAATGTCAAAATGAAAAAAACAAAAAACAAAAACAATCAAGCATGAAATTGCTTTTATCAGTTTTTTTTGTTCCATAAAGCTGAATCCAAAGAACACATGCAGAAAGACAATAGTACCCGTCAGAGCCTAGACCAGAACTCAGGACCACTGCTGTGTCTGGCAGTAATTGTGCCACCTAAGATGCTGTAAAGCGCCATGGACAATTCCTTGAATGATCCTGCCTTGAACCTTGTTTATCTTGAACATTGAACCCTTTGCTTTTCTAATGAACTTCCTCTACACTTCCTTCTGTCACTTCTGCTGCCATCAGTACCTTTGTTACCACTCATTATCGACCTTTGGCTTGTTCTTTGACAATACATCTGCTTGATCTCTACCTGCAACCATTTGTTACCTATATTTGGCTTGTTTATTGACTACACTTCTGCTTGATCCCTACCCCCCGGCTTGCTTACTCCCTGGTGGGACAATCCTGAGGACCGCGATCTGATGCTAACATGCAGTGAAACCTATCTCCCCTATCACATCTGGTGAATATCGGTTAGTACTTAGGTACTTTAGGTAAGCCTATGTCATCCGCCAGAGTGACCTGCTTGTTTACTTAGCCTGCTGGTCAATGGGAGCCTCTCTTCTGCTAAAGCTACTGGACTCTGAGCCTGACTCCAGTGCATGACAGAATAATTTGGTCCAAACATGAAGGGTGCTCTAGCAAATGCTGTGGCTCATAGCAGGCAGCAAATTGCAGATCTGCAAGAGTTCAGTGTTACCTACCAAGACAAATTTTCCAAGCTGGAAATGGTGGTGAAAGGGCAACAGCAAGAAATTCAGGCTCTGCAGAAACAATTGCTGGACTTACATTTCCGAGATGATGCCAATGCATGTATGCCTCTACCACTCAAATGCAATGGAGGTCGCCACCATCACAGAAATTTCCTTAGCCAGTGTCACATATATTTCAAAATGCAACCTTCTGCATTTACTTCTGAGGAAAAGAAGGTACTATTTGTTATCAACCATCTGACGTAGGAAGCCCCAGCTTAGGCCTCCCCTATGTAGAACCACCACTCTAAATCATTCATGAGACTTTTTAACCACTATGAATCCGGTTTTTGATGTTCCTAACCACTGTGCTACTGCCAAAACAAAGTTGCATAGTTTGCAGCAGGGTGGATAGTCTATTGCTAAAATTCCAAAGCTGGGTCTCTGATACCACCTGGAACCCAGCAGCTCAGAAGTGTCAGTTCTGCCAGTGGCTCTCTAATAGGGATGAGCTTCGAGTTCGAGCCGAACTCATGTTCGACTCGAACATCGGCTGTACGTCAGTTCACCGAACAGCGAACAATTTGGGGTGTTCGCGGCAAATTCGAAAGCCGCGGAACACCCTTTAAAAGTCTATGGGAGAAATCAAAAGTGCTAATTTTAAGGGCTTATATGCATGGTATTGTCAGAAAAAGTGTTTGGGGACCTGGGTCCTGCCCCAGGGGACATGGATCAATGCAAAAAAAGTTTTTAAAACTGCCTTTTTTTCGGGAGCTGTGATTTTAATAATGCTTAAAGTAAAACAATAAAAGTGTAATATTCCTTTGAATTTCGTACCTGGGGGGTGGCTATAGTATGCCTGTAAAGGAGCACATGTTTCCCATGTTTAGAACAGTCTGGCAGAAAAATGACATTTCAAAGGAAAAAAGTCATTTAAAACTACTTGCGGCTATTAATGAATTGTCGGTCCGACAATACACATAAAAGTTCATTGATTAAAACGGCATGGGAATTCCCCACAGGGGAACCCTGAACCAAAATTAAAAAAAAAAAATGGCGTGGGGGTCCCCCTAAATTCCATACCAGGCCCTTCAGATCTGGTATGGTTATTAAGAGGAACCCTGGCCAAATTTTTTTTTTTAAATGGCGTGGGGGTCCCCCTCAAAATCTATACCAGACCCTTCAGGTCTGGTATGGATTTTAAGGGGAACCCCATGCCAAAAATCCATACCAGTACTGTACTGTACCAGGCCACATGCCCTTAACATTGGGAGAGTTCTTTGGGGTAGCCCCCCAAAGCACCTTGTCCCCATGTTGATGGGTACAAGGGCATCATCCCCACAACTCTTGCCCGGTGGTTGTGGGGGTCTGCGGGCAGGGGGCTTATCAGAATCTGAAAGCCCCTTTTACAAGGGGACCCCCAGATCCCAGCCCCCCTGTGTGAAATGGTGAGGGGGTACAAAAGTACCCCTACAATTTCACAAAAAAACTGTCAAAAATGTTAAAAATGACAAGAGACAGTTTTTGACAATTCCTTTATTTAAAGTCTTCTCTTTTCATCTTCTTTCTGCTATCTTCTATGTGTTATGTAACGGGTGACCCCGCCCCCCTCTGACGTCATGGAGAATGCCACAGGGAAGTCCCCATTAAGTCCCCAGTGACCCCGCCCTCCGTTTTTTAAGAACCGTCGGAAGACGAGAAGCGTCACACAGCTGGTGCCTCCCATCATGGATGTGTATCGGCCCGAGAAGAAGAAGGGAAGAAGACGCCGTGGAGGAAGATGCCGGATGAGAAGACCGGAGGAAGAACCAGAAGAACCAGAAGAAGAAGAAGATGGAGGAAGAAACCGAAGGAAGATAGAAGATAGAAGAAAGAAGATGGAAAAAAGAAGATTTTAAATAAAGGAATTGTCAAAAACTGTCTCTTGTCATTTTTAACATTTTTGACAGTTTTTTTGTGGAATGGTACCCCCTTACCATTTCACACAGGGGGGGCAGCATCTGGGGGTCCCCTTGTTAAAGGGGGCTTCCACATCCCGCAGACCCCCACAACCACAGGCCAAGGGTTGTGGGGATGAGGCCCTTGTCCCCATCAACATGGGGACAAGGTGCTTTGGGGGCCCATTGTTGAGGGCATGTGGCCTGGTATGGTTCAGGAGGGGGGCGCTCTTTCGTCCCCCCCTCTTTTCCTGTGGCCTGCCAGGTTGCGTGCTCAGATAAGGGTCTGGTATGGATTTTTGGGGGGACCCCACGCCATTTTTAAAAAATGTTGGCACTGGGTTCCCCTTAAAATCCATACCAGACCTGAAGGGTCTGGTATAGATTTTGAGGGGGACCCCCACGCCATTTTTTTAAAAAATTTTGGCCGGGGTTCCCCTTAATATCCATACTAGACCTGAAGGGCCTGGTATGTAATTTAGGGGGACCCCTAGCGCCATTTTTTTTTAAATTTTGGTTCGGGGTTCTCCTGTGGGGAATTCCCATGCCGTTTTTATCAATTAACTTTTATGTGTATTGTCAGACCGACAATTCATTAATAGCTGCGAGTAGTTTTAAATGACTTTTTTCCTTTGAAATGTAATTTTGCTGTCAGGCTGTTCTAAACACGGGAAACATGCACCCCTTTACAGGCATACTATAGACACCCCCCAGGTACGAAATTTAAAGGAATATTACACTTTTATTGTTTCACTTTAGGCATTATTAAAATCACTGCTCCCGAAAAAACAGACGTTTTTGAAACTTTTTTTGCATTGATCCATGTCCCCTGGGGCAGGACCTAGGTCCCCAAACACTTTTTATGACAATAACTTGCATATAAGCCTTTAAAATTAGCACTTTTGATTATTCATGTTCGAGTCCCATAGACTTTAACGGTGTTCACGTGTTTGAACAAATTTTTTGCCTGTTCGCATGTTCTGGCTCATCTCTACTCTCTAAACAGCTAAAACATGAGCTCACCAGAGTAGAGGCTCCTAATGATTTTGAGTCATTCATCCAATTATGTACTTGAATTTATCAAAGGCTTACATAATGAAAGCAGACACTGGGAATGTTTGGAGGTAATTGTGGTATGCATTTCTCTGCTAGTCAGTTTGTTCAGAGAGATCCATAAGTTTCTCTGGATTCTAACACTCCCAAACCTAGGCAGGTTGATGCTATTAGGAGATCCATTTCTACTCAGGAGAAAGGGAGAAGATATTCAGAGAACCCATGTCTCTATTGTGGGGACTCTGGGCATTACACGGTTAATTGTCCCATCAAAGTCAACAGATTTTCACTGAAGGCCATGAAATTCCTTGCTCTGCTATGCTGGATTCTGGGGCTGGGAGGACATAGAGTTTGCCCAAAGCAATGATGTTTAAACAAGAAATAGATCTGACCCTAATGAAATGGAGACAGTTGATGGTTCACTTATATTGTCAGAACCTCTTACTAATGAAACGGTTCCTCTGGTATTCCAGTTTGAGGCTGACCATTGTGAGACTATCAGCTTTCAGCTGATTATGTCACCAATGTTTCCTCTCTTATTGCGATAAACATTGCAGGGAACCTTGCCAAAAAAGTTCTACATTGATCAGGGAATCACAAGTAGATGTGGTAACTAACCAGGCATATAACAGCCTGCCTCCGTAATGCCATTAGTTCTTGGAAGATTATGATAAAAAGAATGCTGATCAATTACCTCCTCATCACCTATATGACTGTGCCATTAAACTGCTTTCAGGGGGGCATGGCCGGCTAGCACAGGAGATGGCCGCTTGAGAAGATTGCTCCACAAACAGACAGCCTGCCTTAGCCCACAACCGGATGTACAGTGCCCAGAAAACCAGGGATTCCAGTCACCTCCAGGTCAGGCATCCCCTCACTTCATGTCCCGCAAGAGGAAAGAGCACAATCTATCAAGGAGAATTACGGACTTTTACACCCAGCCCTGCT
Organism: Aquarana catesbeiana; assembly: GCF_042186555.1. NCBI lineage: Eukaryota > Metazoa > Chordata > Amphibia > Anura > Ranidae > Aquarana > Aquarana catesbeiana. Next base: position 175,311,997 of record NC_133332.1, on the reverse strand, counting down.
GCTTCTTCAGCCAAGATGGTGCCGGCTGATCTCTGCACTTCCTGCATGACTTCCCCAGTCTGAAAGAGGGATGCCTGAAGCACTTCTCCCCTGACTTCACCCGATCACTGCATGCTAATGGCCAGGCTTCTCAAACTTCCTCATGCTCCTCCAGCCCAGTTAAAGCCAAACACAAGTTACAGGCTGCATCTGATCCAGCCCTGGAGGTGAGTGACCTGGCAGGCTCCCTTGATGATACAAGAGAGTTACAGGACTCTATATCTGAGTTTCTAATAAGTCGGTGCTTGACACCACATTGAAAGACATTTTAGTCTCTCTAAGAAGCACACTCCATGCAGACATTTTGTCACTAGCCCAGCAATTTAAATCAGAAGTTTCTGAAATAGGCAATAGAGTGACACATATTGAAAACAAAATGGGTGAATTTGCCTCCACATTTAACAATCTGACGCCCACAATTCCCAGGAGGATGACATCTCTTGGATGAAATAAAAAATTGCAGATCTGGAAGACCGCTCCAGGTGCAATAATGTAAAATTAAGAGGTGTCCCTGAATCGATTAAACAATCTGATTTGATGGCCTTCTTTATGGATGTGATGAAAGCTGCACTACCAGATCTCCCTCTAGATCTACAGATCGATCGCATCCACAGACTCCCAAAACCAAAGCATATCCCCGCACACCTGCCAAAAGACACCATTGCCCGCATACACTCTTTCCGCACTAAGGAAAAACTAATGGCAGCCTTCAGACAAGTGGACTAACTTCCAGATCACTTGCAGTCGCTTTCGCTGTTTATTGACCTGTCAGAGCACACTACACAGCAGCGCAGGTAGTTGGCCACTATAACAAAACTTCTAAGGAACCACCATATGTCTTACCAATGGAGATACCCAGAGAACATCCTCACTACTAAGGATGACCAATTTTTTTACAATTAATTCCCTTGCTAATGGCATCCGCTTGCTGCGGGATTGACAAATCCTAGATCCGCAAACTTCCACCACGGACCAGCCTGCTTCATCTGATCAGGACCTACCAGAACAAAGGGCTTCCTTTACCAAACAAAGGCCTGTATGAATTACTTTTCAATCAAGCTAACATAGCTCCGGTGAGCTTGTATAGCGCAAATGCTGGTTACCTAGTTTTACAGTTGCAGTTGCACTCCTGAAAGTTGAGGTCTACATTCCGCTCAGATTCCGGCTGGAATCATACTTTTTTGCTTCCCATTTTGGACTTCTTATCCCAAAGGGAATACCCTGTTTTGTTCTTTTTTCCTTGTTGACTGTTTTACTAACCACCCAATAACTCAGCCTCATTACCTTGCTGATACTTGCTTACCAAACACACTCCAGGATTTGGATCTTACATCTTGACGCTTCTTACACTGACAGATTGCCCACCATACCCACAATCCGATCTCTCTGCCGAGCCTTCCCCTAGCATTTTCAAGGACAATATTCACCAAGATGCAGTTTAAAATTTCCTCCTTGTGGAAGGTGGGATGACGTGAGACATCAGACAGGAAGGGAGGAGCTGGCGGTGTGTCAGTGAACCGGCATCCTGGCGGCCCCGCTCCGACAGTAAGGCAAGCGGCGTTGGTAAACCACGAGGAAGGGAGAAGTGAAGAGCGTGGTGCCCAACACTGGAACCAAGTGCTGGGAGCCTCGATTCCGGTGAGAACCGGGCTGCAGTGGTACGATCCTAGAAGACGGAGTGACGGCCGGGTGATCCCTCTGCACTCCTCTCTCCCCCTCCCCTTTCTAAACCTGACAGGGAGATGGCAGCGGGAAGGAGAGGATTCAACTAAAATCATCTCACCTCTCAGATCGAGAACCCCCTCAGCCTGCAGAGCTCCAAAGGCGGACCCCATAACAGAAAATATACGCAGCTGGCAGCAGAATGCCTCCTTCAAAGTAAAGTAGCACAGATGGATGTGAATTAGTAAGAGGTATGCTTTTCTCCTCAAACTCCAGAGGTAAGAGAATACTAGAAATTGGTGCTTAAGAGGAAGAAATATCACTAGAGTGAAATGTCAAGGTATGACAGCTGCTGAACTGTATAGTAGGAGATACCGCATATAATTAGAACCAGCGGTTTTGAATACTGTATGAATATTGCTCTCGGTTCAATACTGATACCTACTGTATTTACTGCTTTGACTGATATGTACAGTGGGGAGTCAAATAACATGATGCTACAGAAAACACTATAAACCCCGCCAACCTCTTTGGAAGCTAAAACTTAGCACAAATTGGAGGCTTAACAGTACCCGTGGAAACCGTATATTGCGTACATATAGTAGAGACAAGCAATAGGCCATCACTTTGACTATTATATTTTAGTACACCTGCGCCATATGGTTACATCTGCCCTATAACATCGCATAGTAATAAATCAATAAAATCTTGAAGTGGTAATGCTGGACCATACAGAAGGGATAAGACATACTGTAGTAAAGAACCTATAGATGTACGGCTAGCTCCCAGTCATACTGGACACTTTTCTGGAGAGATATAAGTGGTATTAAGGTGGTACTAGGACACAAGGCAAATATACTAAGTATATATCACCCACCCCCGGACAGTGCCTCAAAATTCCTGTTTAATAAACATCAGCCCCACGTACAGTAGGCCTGTTTAGAGGGGACTCTGCCATATATAGATGGTACGGTGGGATAGAATTAGAGGGCCCAAAAAAGCGACCATAAATACCATCATAGGGGATTGCCGATATTGCTGACACCCTCAGTACTGCCGCAGTACTTCTGCCATAACTCATAACAGTACTTCTGCCATAACTGATCACCAGTCCCCTTATAGTAGCTCTGATATAGAAAATAGATTATTTAGTTTGTTTCTATCCAAATAAAATTTGGAGGCTTAAGCGGTTTGGTGCCTGGAGGAGAAAATACAAACCCTTAGAAGACAATTACAAGCATATAAAAATTGTCCTAGTGCAGGATCAACGAAGATTCATCTGCATTAATAGGGCAAAGTGCTAAAAACTCTATCTACAGAGCTTTCTGGGATAAATAATGAGCAGAAATACAACTAAAGCAAAGAAAGGGGGTCCACCGAAGACACCAAAGGACAACCTCTCCGGCAGTATCACCGGGAGCTCAATTAAGCAATATTTAGCCACGGGGGGGAGCCCGGGGAGTGCCCACCAAGAAGCCCAGATGTCAACTGTGCTGGACAAGAGGAAAAAGGGTCAGAACAAAAAGAGAGATCAGACTCCCAATCAATCATCATTATTAGAAAATATACACGAGACATCCAGAATGATGGAACACAGACAGGACCTAGAACTCCCCTCAAAAAATGAAATCGCGGAGATGTTTGCTGCACTTGAAACATCGATTAAATCAGAAATAAGCATGTTGAGGACAGACCTAGGTAACCTTTTGGCTAGAGTCGAGAGGGCAGAAGACATAATGGAGCAACAGGAGTGAGAAATCTCTGACTTAAAAGAACAAATTAAAACAACGCAACAAACCAGATAAAAATATGCTATAGAATAGAGGACCAGGAGAATAGAAGTCGCAGACAGAACTTGAGAATCCGAGGTGTCCCGGAAAAGAGGGGTGAAGATCTAAGGAAGACTGTAGCGGACATCTTCTCCCCCCTCCTGGAGTCGGGAGGAGGGGACTTCGCAAAAATTGAGCGGGTGCACCGGATAGGAAGGCTAGATACTAGCCGAACAGAAAGAAGCCGCGACATAATTGTGGGGTTTAGATTCTACACAGACAAGGAAAAAATATGGATAAAATTGAGAGGGCAAACCCCACTCCAATACGAGGAGGCAAGGATTCAAGTATTCGCAGACTTAGCCAAAGACACATTATCGAGAAGACGTCTGTTGAAGCCCCTTCTGGAACAAATGATAAACCAAAATATAAAGTATTCATGGGGATTCCCTGCCTGCCTAATCGGCAGTAAAGATGGCAGAAAAGCCAGGCTAAGATTCCCGGATGAGCTGGAGGAATTCTGCAGGAAACTAGGCCTACAGGCGCCCACGACGTTGGATTGGTCCAACGAAAGATGGATAGATCTGGGAATAGGAGTGGCGTGAAAAGAAGGGGAGACGAAGGGGGAGGCGTAGGGAGGGAGGGGGAAAGGGGGGAAAATTTTGTAAAGAAAATAGTGCAGTCAGAGTGCCGTGAGGAGCTGACTAGTATATCTGGCCGCCAGGACAGGGGTGACCGATGATCTGGCATGCCAACAGCTCCACCTTTAGAGGTGGAGACCAATGGAGGGTTACGATATACGAGATCCACATTGGCTTAAGGGTCTAGAGAAGACCAGAAGGGGGATAGGGTGGACATGGGTGAGGGGGAGGGAGGAAGGGGAGAGGAATAAGGGAAGGGGTCGCAATTTAACTTTAATAATTAGAATATGGGGCATCTCTCCAAGGTCTAAGATAGAATGGGGTGGCGGGGAGGTAGAAAAATGACACCAACTACAATAAAATGTATAACGTATAATGTCAAAGGCCTAAATATGGCCAACAAAAGATGAAGTATCTTTAATGAGCTTAGACTGCTTGGACCAGAGGTGGTATTCCTTCAGGAAACACACATATCACACCAATCAAGATTAAGATTATTTTCAGGGGAATACCCGATCTGGTACCAAGGAGATACTATCTCAAGTAGAACATGGGGGGTTGCCATTGGATTCGCAAAAAGAACTAGGTTTGTGTTGGAAGAGAGACTAGTAGACACAAAAGGTAGATATATATTTCTAAGAGGTAGATTGAATGAAAAAGATTACACACTGGCTAACATTTACGCACCAAATAAAAACCAGATAGAATATGTAGCAAAAACTCTGGAGAAATTAATGAAGTTCAGACAAGGGCATCTGATAATAATGGGGGACCTTAACTTTTGTATGGATCCAGGTTTAGACAGTACGACCCGGGCACAGGAGAAAAACAGTGTACAATTAAGAAAGATTAGGCAAAAGCTCGCCAGCCTCCAGCTGGTAGACATATGAAGAGTGCAACATCCAAGGAAAAGGGACTACACGTTCTATTCACCTGTGCACGAGTCGTACTCCCGGATTGATTATGGGTTGATAGACCATAGAGAAATTGAGAAGGTGATAGACTCTTGGATAGGAAATATAACTTTTTCAGACCACGCACCAATGACTATGGAAATAAAAATAGGTGAAGAGAGTAGACATCCAGGGCAGTGGCGCTTAAACGAAGAGCTGATAAGGGGGGACGAAGGGTTCAATAGAATCAGTAAAGAACTGAAGAATTATTTAGTGGGAAATGACACGGGAGAAGTATCTGGGTCTACTTTGCGGCAGGCCCATAAAGCTTACATCAGAGGAGTATTAATCGAGTTAGGGACAAGGAAGAAGAAAGAGAGAAATGAGAAAATTCAAAAACTAACAGAGGAGCTAGCCAGCTTAGAACAGAAACATAAGTTACAAACAGGACAACACTCCCAAGTGTCATACAAACACATAGTAATGAAAAGGGCAGAGCTGAAAACCTCATTGGAACAAGACGTAAGAGCAACACATAGCAAGATTATAGGGGACAAGTATCGTTGGGCCAATAAATCAGGTAAACACCTAGCGAATATAGTGCAAAAACGGAAAGTGAGGAATTTTATAGAAAAAATCCAGACCAAAGAGGGCCATATAAAGTACTCTTCTAAAGAAGTAGCGGAGGTTTTCAAAAACTATTATCAGGAGCTATACTCAGTTTCCAAACAGGACACCCTGCTCAATAACACGAGAGAGAGAAACAATAAATATTTAGAAAATTGCCCAAGATTACAGAAGCGGAAAGAGAATGTATGGAAACCCCAATTTCTGAAGAAGAAGTTAGAAAAGCAATAGCAGGAATGGCCCCTGGGAAAAGTCCAGGCCTGGACGGTTTTACACTAACTTACTACAGAAAATTTAAAGAAATATTGATCCCTAGGTTGTACCAGTATTTTAATGGGTTGGGAGAGGGATACGAGATGAGCAAGGAGGCCTTAATGGCTTCCATCACGGTTATACTTAAGGATGGAAAAGAAAAAACACTATGCTCAAGTTATCGTCCCATCTCCCTCCTCAATACTGACACTAAACTCTACGCAAAGATATGGGCGGAGAGGTTAAAGGGATCAATGAACTCCCTGGTCAGCCCAGACCAGGTGGGTTTTGTCCCTAAAAGAGAGGGGAAGGACAACGGGGTCAGGACACTACTCTTGCTACAAAAAATGAGGGAGAGTGGACCCCCAGGGCTACTACTGTCGATTGACGCTGAAAAGGCTTTCGACAGAGTAGACTGGGGGTTCATGTTCCAGACCTTGGAGACCATGGGTCTTGGACCTAAAATGTCTCAGAGGATTAAAACTTTGTACCACCACCCGACGGCAACGGTGGGAGTGAACGGAGTAATGTCTCAGCCATTTGAGATGGGAAATGGTACGAGACAGGGGTGTCCTCTGTCCCCACTGCTCTTTGTCCTCACTATGGAACCTCTTTTGGCAACAATACATGCTGACCCAGATATAAGAGGTATCAAGACCGGAGAAGACGAACATAAAGTCGCAGCTTACGCCAACGATGTGTTATTTTATATCTCGGACCCTGAAACTACTATGCCCAGTTTAGTCAAGGCCCTAAGGGAATATGGGGAGGTGTCTAACTTTCAAATAAATTTGTCAAAATGAGAAATACTAAATATAAATTTAAAGAGAACAGAAATAGATACACTGAAAAAAAAATACAGTTTTAGATGGACTAAAGAACTAAAGTACCTAGGAATTAAGTTGGCCAACTCAATCAAGAAAATATTTACAATAAACTACTTACCCCTGCTGGATATAATCAGAGCTGACTGTAAAAACCATGCAAGTAAAGCCATCTCATGGATAGGCCGTATTAACATCATTAAAATGGTTCTACTCCCTAAGATCACATATGTGTTCCAAATGATACCGCTACCACTACCTCTATACTATCTGAGAAAGTTAAAAAAAATAATAATGAGCTTCATATGGAAAAATAAAAAAACGAGAGTCTCCTTCAGGATCCTAAAACAAAAGAAAATACACGGCGGTCTAGCAGTGTCAGATATTCAGAACTATTATAAGGCCGTAGTAATGGCTTGATTGGTTGAATGGGCAAAGAGTGTAAATGAAAAACGCTGGGTAAGAATAGAAGAATATCTCAGTAAAGCACCACTGGGAAGTTTGATATGGAACCCTCCACACGCCAGAATTCTGGAAAAAAACACACATGTAATAACACGTAATGCATTTAAAATCTGGGATGCGATATATAAGAAATTAAACGGGAACTATAATTCACCATTATTGGCACTAACGGATAATAATTTTTTTCCACCAGGATTAGAAACTATGGGAGGAAAAGAAGCACTATGGGGAAAGACACAATTAAGACACATTATTAAGGAGGGCAAAATTATGACACTGCAAGAAATTAGACTCGGGAGGGAGACACGAGGTTTAGATGAATGGCGATACCTCCAGCTATGTCACTTTGTGAGTAAGCTTCCAACACCGATCAGGGCAGGGGATAAACTGACGGACTTTGAGAGGCTATGTGATATGGAAGATCCAAGAAATATAGTCTCAAAAATTTACAAAGCTCTGATGAAGATTGACCAGCTGGAGATACCCCCATTTATAAGTAAATGGGAGAGGGAATTAGGCACAAAGAAAGATGAAAACACAATAAGGAGAATTCTTAAAATGATTTGTAACTCAGCAGTAGATGTATGGACAGCAGAAATGAACTACAAATGTATAAGTAGAAGTTACTTTACCCCAAAGATAACAAGCAAATATCAAAATGGGTCGGCTCTTTGCTGGTGGGGCTGTAATGAAATAGGAACAATGGCGCACCTTTGGTGGACTTGCCCTAAAATAGAAAACTTTTGGAGGAAGATACTTGACCTAGTAAAGAAAATAACAGGAAAAGAAGTGCCAGGGGATCCCTGGGAGGTTCTGTTTCATGGGGGAGTAGGAGACATTAAAAAATATAAGCAATCACTGGTCCCCCACCTCCTGAACACCGCAAAGTGAATAATCCCGAAGAATTGGCAGAGGAAGGAGAGCCCTGGGATATGAGAGTGGATAGATGCAGTAGAAGAAACATATAACTTGGAGATCAGGGCAAGCTCGGAAGAGGAAACGGGAAGTGCGAGCTCAGTGGAGTGGGAACGCTGGGTAAAAATTAAAAAAAACGTGGTGTAGCATTTAAGAACTTAAGCTTGGATTAGAGCAGGAGAAAAGGGAAAATTAGACCTTGGAGAGATGGGGATAGGGAGGGAGAGGGGGTTGAGGAGGGAGAGGGGGGAGGGTGGGGTATATAGAGAAGAAGGTAATATTGTTAATTGGCTATTGCAAAAAAAAAAAAAAAAAATCCTCCTTGAACGTTAAAGGCTTAAATAGCCCAACTAAAAGGCACATGATATGGAAAGAAGTACAACGGCTTAACTGTGACATTTTTTGCCTATAGGAAACACATTTTACCTCACAAAAGCCTCGGTATTATATACTTATAGCGGTTAAGGACTCAGTTGCCTTCACATTGATCTCACAAGAATCGGACACGCAGGAACGATACCTAGCTCTAGTGTGCCAGATAAATAATGTCCTCTACTCCATCATTAATGTCTACCTACCCAACGTCAGACCGATCTCTTCACTGAGAAAAATTTTGAAAAAGGTCCAACCTCTATGCCAGGGCCATGTTATACTTTGTGGAGACTTCAATGCAATAGTATGTCAAAAGATGGACACTTCTATTTCTTCAACAAATTGCTCCCACAGAGTTACCTTGTCAAGTTTCCTAGACTCCTCCTCTGTTTGATGTATGGCGGTGCCAACACGCCACAGAAAAGGATTTTACTTTTTTTTTTTCTCATGCCCACAAAACTTACACTCGTATTGACTTTTTTTAACAGGTTTCTTTTGCTGAATGTGCACGGGTCGGAAATAGGTAACATTATGTGGTTGGACGAAGCACCTGTGTCCATCACGGTGGGGGAATCTGGGGACAAGAGCAAACAGATGGCGTAACTATGCTCTGCTGATGTTCCGCCCTGAGCACAAGCCTCAGATGCAACAAGCTCTGCAAGAATTTTTTTATCTGAATGCTCCGTCCACAGAAGACTGGAATTAGCATAAGGCCTTTATCCGAGGTGTTCTGATGAAACAAAGTTCTATTGCTAGGAAGCTTAGGACACAATGGCTGAATGACATCTTAGCCTCTATAAAACACTTGGAACTGTAAAGTTGAACCTTGAAATAAAGGACATCAACGCCAGCTGCATTGTCTCATACATGGTTTACTTCAGAATGGATCGCACTTCTTCGGAATAATGTGATGAAGTTTACAAGACAGTAGGAGTTTTATAGAGAATGGTTATACAGTAATCTTATGGTGGGCACAAGTCCAAAGTTACACATCACAAGTACGCATTTCATTAAGTATTTCAACACAGGTTTAGCTAACAGTTTGGCTAGAAAGACTAACTTTTAGGGGTCATCATAACCCAAAATATTTCAAACTGACAAGTTGTTTTGACAGAAAGGGAGAAATAATTGTAGGAATAATTACTTGGAAAGAAGTTAAGTTGGCTTTTAGACAGGGACTTTCTATGTCAACATCTTTCCCTATCTCATATTCCGAGAATTGTGTCAGATCATTGGCAGAACATTTTAATGTCAACTGGTCATCCACATGTGTTGCAATGCCAAAAAAATTCAGAAACAAAAGAGAAAAACAAGTAAAATGAGAATACAATTTAATATTGAAGAGGAACCCTGAATTTATAAAAAGATATGGTTCCTATATTTCCTATATCTTCACAGCCCCTCCTGTGTTTAGAATTCTTTCGGTATCCTTTTTAAGCTTCTTCTTTGTCTTTAGGTTGATCTCCAGGTATACGGATCACCATCTCATGAGCAGTTCTGACTCGAGACCTTAAGGGCTCAGAAGAACCAATATTAGTACCAGCACGTGTAATTATTTTCAAACACCATTTATATAACATTTATACCTAATTCCTACAATGTATAAAATACCATGTAAAATTCCAGAAAACCATCCTGCAATACCGGAAAACCAGTTGGGAGGATTGAGCCAGGAAAGCCAGCTTTCCCAGTTACCTTCAACCCAAGTAGTTTCGGTATATTCTTTGTGAAATTTAACCTTCATTTGTTGTACCTTTTCTACATGCAAAATGATGGCATCTTCAGTCTTAGTATCATTTCCGATGTAGTTACAACAAGTAGTTCCCACTATGGCGCATATTCCTCCTTAACTGCCTGTGAGATAATCCAGCACTAGCCGGTGCTGCAAAACCTCTTTTTGATCATTTTCAATTCTATAGCAAGGGCTATAAAGTTTCTATCATACAAGGCAGTAATGTTATCCATCAGGTCTGCCAAATCAATGATGAAACTGAAAGCCTTTTTAATACAACATCTATTTACCCAAGGAATAGAAAACAATGGTTTAATTTCTGTCATGTGATTCAACATTTGTGAAATTATCATCTGACTTAGGATAAAATGTAAGCCTATCAGGAGCATCATCATTTTTCACATTAATCTCGGAGTCTTCTTCCTCTTTTCCTCCTGGGATTTCATCTTCTCCTGGAGCTGACTGATCAGTGAGGTTCCTTTTAACAAGGTGCACTAAGTCTTTTTTAAGAAAGTGTATAGGTATTTTGTGGAGCTGTGTTTCTTGAAAGTCATTATCCTCCATATACCAAGTAGCATGCATGACTCTACCAAAGTAACAAACCCCATCAGAATTCAAAGGAACCCAAGTGTATGCTTTCTTTCCACAAATGAAGTAATAACCTGGTGAGGCAGCACAAGCTTTATTGAAATTATATCCTTATAGGCACATCAATAGCTTCATATTATTCTGCCGGGAATGTTGACGATGTGTGTAATCATGTAATTCCTGATATCTGTCAGTACTCCACACAACATCCTTACCATCAAACCAGTACTTGATATCAGCATTATCCATGCAGTTGGAGTTCTGGTAGTACTCTGGTAACCCTGGGAAAGCAATTCAGGTGTATAGGTTCGAGTAAAGTTAATGCAAATAGCTGGTTTTCTCAATGAAGCATTTGTGAACAGTAGAAGTGAAATAGCTCTGTCAATCATTGTTCTACTGACTTCACCAAAGTGTGCACTGTCCTCTACTTCAGTTAGAGTGCTAGGTATTCCTAACAAAGGTATAGTCTTATGAGAAATAGGTGCATGTGTGCATATGCAGCAATTAGTGATATTCAGTTTCTTGGCAGCTTGCATCTGAAACCGGTTCAAGTTGTGACATTTCTTCCATTACAGTAGCATTAAAAAGAAAAGTGTCTTGCATCTTACCCTTTTCTTTCTTGTATGTCCATTCATATGCCATGACTGTAATCCATACCACCACTCCACCGCAGAGGATAACACTCCAGAGCTTCACGTTCATCTTAGGCCCTAGGAGATTCATTCTGCAGTCTTCTTGCTCGCGTACGAGTCAGTGGAGGAGACCTGGAAGGTAAAGGTACAGAACAATTCTTGCCAGCGGCAGACCGGCTTATATTCTCTTTTGGAACCACAGACTTCTTACAGTGTGAACCATGCACCCAATACTTATAGTCTTTCAGCTTCACTGCAGTAGGAGACACAAGAATGACCTGAGATGGTCCTTTCCACTTAGGAGACAAAGTAGTCCGGGGTGTGTGATTCTTGATATACACCCAATCTCCTGCCTTTAGTCCATGAGTTCCTTCACTTGTGTCCACAGGTTGTCCTGCTTTCGCTCTGGAAAAAGTATCAGAAAACACATTTGCCAATTTGCAATGTCCATTCATTAAAGTCACTGTCTCTGGCTGCACAAGAGATGAATGCAGTCTTTTAGGCGGTCGCCCAAATAATATGTCAAAAGGTGACAGTCCATGCTTCTCTTTAGGGGTAGTCCTAATGGTTGCCAAGGCTATAGGTAATGCTTCTACCCATGTGCTTTGTCCATTAGCAGTTATTTTGGCTAAATACCTCTTCAGGGCTTGATTGCTGCATTCCACCAGGCCACTAGCCTGAGGTCTGTAAGGAGTATGCAATTGCTGTTTCATACCCAAAATACTCACTACTTCTGCCATGAGTTTATTATCAAAATGTGTACCTCTATCTGAGGAAATTATTGACCCTATACCAAACCTTGGGATCAATTCCCTCGACATTTTACCACAGTTCTGGCATCATTTTTGGACGTGGGCCAAGCCTCTTGGCCAGTTCAAAAATGATCAATGCAAACCAAAAAATACTTAAATCGACCACAAGGGGGCATATCCGAGAAGTCAATTTGCACAATTTGAAATGGCTCCTCAGTATGTGGAATATGCCTCATGGGAGTGGGCACTGACTTTCCTATGTTATGCATTTGACATATAGAACATTCAGTAACTTTTTTAGCAACATATGCAGAAAAACCTAGAGCCCACCAATCTCTGGCTACCACCCGACATATCCCTCCTGTTGAGACATGGCAAGGTCCATGGCTCAAAGCAAACAAAGAAGGAAATAATGTCGGAGGAGCAACCAGTCTGTTTTTTAATCTCCATACACCATCTGCCCCACAAACAGCTCCCTTTGCGGTCCAAAAGGATGTATGAGGCGAGCTTGCCTGTAGAGCTGATAAAATATCCAGATCCACTTGAAGATCCGTGAGCAGGAATGTTGGAAGCGCTGTAGTTGGCTCATAAGAATGTATAGCATCTTTAGTATACCTATCAGCCAAAGCATTTCCAAGTGATATGCTATCATCTGCTCTAGTATGTGCTTTACATTTAATTACTGCAACTTAAGAAGCAGCTGGACCGCTGCCAATAATCTAACAATTAACTCTTTATGTTGTATAGGGGTTCCTGCTGCTGTCAGATAACCCCCCTCTTGCCAGAGTTGTGCAAATCTATGCATTATGCCTACAGCATAGGTTGAGTCACTATAAATATTTACAATAGCCCCTTGTGCTTGGGGTTAATAAATTGCTGGCATAAGGAGTAAATCTAAAGTCTCCCTTTACTTCAAGTATGTTTTACTCCCATTCCTTCAGTGGTTATAACTATAGTTACTCCTATATGTATTACTATACCTCTGTCTAGTAGATAGTCAGTGGAGTATGGCAATAAAAAAAAAGAACATTTATGACACTGACCTCTCATTCTTACTTATAGAGGTTCAGTAACTTTGGCAGTAATTACATCATTACTTACCCCGACCAAAATTACCCGCTGATTCGAAGTGGAAAAATTGGCATCACATATATTTAACAAACTCTTTGAATCGCCTTTATCTATTAAACACAGAATAGACAAACCATTAACTGACACATCAATCATTGGTTCTGTATTTCGTCCCAAATTCAAGACAGCAAGTTCAGGGAAGGAATGAAATTTTCATTATAATCAAATCACCATACTCCAATATCTGCTGAACCTGAGCCCCCATTCTTGGGGCATTTCTAACATACATCTTAGTTCTACTAGACTTAGCTCATCTTTCCCTTCTACTTTGAACAGCTAAGACCTATAATTGTAGAATATTGAGGTAAAAACTGTCTACAATATCCCACTAAACCAAGGAATGCTCTCAACTGTTTTAGAGCTGTGGGCATTCGTTGCTTTGCAATTACCTTTTTCCTTTTTGGCTGTCAAATTTTTGATACCTTGGGAGACACAGTGGCCCAGGAATTGTACTTTTAATTTAACCCATTGTACTTTTACAGCATCTACTCTTTGTCCTATACTGGCTAAAAAATGAATTAAAGAGATAGAATCCTCAGTACAAGTCTGTTCATCAGAGGATGCTAGCAAGAGATCATCCACATATTGCACTAATATTGATCCCATGAGTAGCTGCCACTCATCTAATTTATCCTTGAGCGCCTGAAAAAAACAACTAGGGGAATCATGATATCCCATTGGCAATTTGGTCCAGATAAGTTGTCTTTTCTCAAACGTGAAGGCTAGCAATCATTGATCATCTAGATGAACAGGAACACTAAAGAAGGCTGAGGCAAGATCAATTACAGTAAAGTGAGTTGCTGAAGGAGGTATTGTTGCCAGCATAGTAGAGGGGTTGGGTACCACAGGTACTGATGGTATAATTACCTTGTTGATTGCACGCAAATCATGCACTAATCTCCACCGACGGCTGTCCTCTCCTGCTTTTATAGGTTTGAGAACTGGATAAATAGGAGTGTTAGCAGAACTCCTACAAGGAGTAAGAACACCCTCTTGTATTAACTTCCCTATTACTGGTTTAATACCTTCAACTGATTCAGGAGCTAAGGGGTATTGAGGTAGTCTAGGTACTGGTATTGTAGGGTCTCTATTTAACCGCACAGGAGCAACTTTCATGAGACCAGTAGTGTTTACTCCTGTTACCCATATAGAAGGGTTAATTTTTTGTTTGGCCTCTTCTGGAATTCCTCCCTCCATATCAGCTACTAATAAAGGCATGAACAACAGATCAGTTGCTTCCTCTTTTAACCTATGCGGTATGTTAATGACAGTTTTACCCGGAGATAAAGCAATGGTTACCCCCATTTTAGAATGTAAATCTCTTCCTAATAAATTACAGGGGGAATGTGGAGACAATAGAAATTAATGTTCTGTTAAATGCTCTCCCAATGTCACCGGCATAGATTGTGTAACCCTTGCAGAAATCATATTATTACTTACTGCAACCAAAGAAACTCTTTCATTGGAAAGTGGTTAAGTTAGGATCAAAGACATTTAAAAGAGACCGTGAAGCCCCTGTGTCTATGAATCCACACAAATCAATACCGTTTACATTTATTTCAACCATTGGCTCATCAACAGAATCAACTTCAATTACAGCTAAAGCTTGATAAAATGTGTCATCTATATTGTCACCACATCCCAGCTTATCCTAGCGCTCCCTACAGTCCTTGGCTATATGCCCACTCAATCCACACTTGTAGCAAGTGGAGAGGGCACGAGGCTGCAGGGTTGGAAATCTTACTCTATTTGGGATGATTTGTTGGTATCGAGACTGAATTTTAGGGTTTATGCGTTGTCCCTCATTTTGTCTTCAATTGCCAGGCTTTTGCCGTGGCGCCCCATAATTAGAGATATATACTACTCCCTTAAGGTGGGTAAGGGGGGCCGCTACCGGTACACCCTGAGGTGCTACCTGCACTGTAGATATTGGTACCCCCTTAGGTTCAGGGACTTTTTCCTTAACCTCTGGTAGTTGTATATTCATCATTTTTGTTTTCTTCTTCTTTTCTACCTTGTCTTTCCTTTTTTTTTTAACACTTCGTAAGCTATTTGAGCAATCTCAACTAATTCAGGGGCAGGTTTCTTTCTCCATCCCACCGTACGAAGCTTTATTTCTTCCCTAATCTCAGGCAACATTCCACCCACCAATACATTCACCAACTTTGCTCGCTTCATATCACTCTCATCATCTGGAATCCAATCAGTATGCTTCTGAATAGCATCTTTGAATCTATTCCAGTAATCTAACACATCCTCACCTTTCTTTTGAACAACATCCATCAATGCTTGCATATTTTCCAAATACATTCCATACATCCACATACTTTTTTGACACTGCACAATCAATCAAGATCCACATATTCATATATGTAGCTCGTTACGTTTTCTCTATCCACATCAACTTTTTATACCATTTCTTTTGACATTTCTCTAAGTTGGGTAGATCAGCAATAATTGCCCTAATTTCATTAGGTTTCCAGGGGACATACACTTTTCCTATTCTTGCGGTGTAATTACCCTGGTCATCTTCTTCCCCCGGTAAAGCTACCTCTCTCAAGGGCATTTGTCCAAATGGTTCTAATTTGGATTTAAAATACTCTTTTGTCCTTAGTCTATCTTCTGGGGTATGCTGGGGTAGTAATCCCAAGCGTTTTACCTGTTGCCTAGTTGACACAAGCGAGGCATGATCTCTAGAACTCCCTACTGGAGGAGTATTAGTATCCAATTTACTTAATTTATTAAATCTTGCTAAAGCATCTGCTCTTGCTGGAGTATACTGCCACAGTTCCCCATCTTTTTCAAATGTCATTGTATTATCTACATCATAGAATGATTGTTCTCTACGGTAATGTGGGGAATACTGTTTATTAACAAGTTTACCTATGAGTCTACACTGTGGAGTTTCTGTCATAATACTTGGAGTGGTCTCCTGTATCCCCATTAGCTGACTCCCCTCCTGTAGTCCTGTAGACGCTCCTAATAATTATTTTCTTATCGTATCATAAGGGGAAGCCCAAGCATTGGGCATTTCATCCTCATCTTCTACCTGTAAAGCAGCTTTCTCTGAACACATTTTATAGGGGGGTGGTTTTATATTTTTCCTAGATAATTCTTCCCAGGCTGCTAAACATTCAATCCCCCCACAATCAGACCTTTTAAAAAGCAAATTAAACAATGCATCAACTGTAGGTGTATTAGGGGGACCTCTCTGGTGGCCACCGTTTAGATGGGTCCCTCCCATACTCCTTTTTGTTAATTTACACCATTTTACCATTTTACATGATGTTTCAGGGCATCTGGGTCTCCACTCACCATCATTTTGATGATAGGAGCACTTGGTTGCAATTTAACAATACTTAGCCCTATTGCTTTTGCTATTTTCAATAACTTTTTTTTCTTTTTTGTTAACCCAAATGTATTCATGACAGGCAAAACATTTTTTTTTTTCATATTTATCACAATTTCTCATTAGTCTCTTTAGAAATGACAATAATTTGAAACTCCGGGACTGAGAGCTCCACCGTTTAACATTATGGCTGTGTACCAGCAGCCCAGTACATAAGTTGAGATATCTCGCTCGTTCTACTCTCAGAAGGACGTCTCCTTTCTGAGTGGCAATAGGCTAGTCCCTATCTAGACTCCCTATCCCAGAGAACACACAGCAGGTCATTCACCTCACTTGTGGCTATCCGCTGAAGGCAATATCTATCCGCCTTAGGACCACAAATGCGCCAAAAAAAAACATACAAAAAAAAACATACACAAAGAAAAACAACACCACCACCAACTTCTATTCACTCTCTAGAAATTGTGGTACCTGCACTTATACATCCCTTTATACAATATATATATATATATATATATATATTGTCATTTCTGGAGACAAGGAGAAAAAGTTAAGCGCTTAAAATGATCATTCTTTAGCATGCTTTAAATTATAATAGGTACCTTTAACATTCTTTAGTAACCATACAGAGACAAGTATGCAGGCAAAATCAAAATAGGAAACGTGTTACCTTCTGTGGCTGCACTCCACCAACCGGTCCCTCAACACCGCACAGAAAAGACAGTATTTATAATGAGAAAATAAAAGTTTTCTCACCTGAGGCCTCATTGCTGCTGTCTGTCCTGGAGAGGGTGGAGAGCCGGTGGTGGAGATGCAAACAAGAAGAAACGTTCGGGGTCACCAAATGTAAAGTTGAACCTTGAAATAAAGGACATCAACGCTAGCTGCATTGTCTCATACATGGTTTACTTCAGAATGGATCGCACTTCTTTGGAATAATGCGATGAAGTTTACAAGGCAGTAGGAGTTTTATAGAGAATGGTTATACAGTCTTATGGTGGGCACAAGTCCAAAGTTACACATCACAAGTACGCATTTCATTAAGTATTTCAACACAGGTTTAGCTAACAGTTTGGCTAGAAAGACTAACTTTTAGGGGTCATCATAACCCAAAATATTTCAAACTGACAAGTTGTTTTGACAGAAAGGGAGAAATAATTGTAGGAATAATTATTTGGAAAGAAGTTAAGTTGGCTTTTAGACAGGTACTTTCTATGTCAACATCTTTCCCTATCTCATATTCCGAGAATTGTGTCAGATCATTGGCAGAATATTTTAATGTCAACTGGTCATCCACATGTGTTGCAATACCAAAAGAATTCAGAAACAAAAGAGAAAAACAAGTAAAATGAGAATACAATTTCATATTGAAGAGGAACCCTGAATTTATAAAAAAGATATGGTTCCTATATTTCCTATATCTTCACAGAACACTCCCACAAACAAAACGCCAGCCTCAGATTTTAGTGCAGCACAATCAGGCGAGACTTGACCTTAGAAAAATCTTAATGAGTCAACATCTCAAACAGATGAAATCTTTGAAAGTAAACTTTTACCTTCACGGCAATAGAGCAGGTAGACTGCTTGCCCATTAACTTAAAGATAAAACATTCCAACAAAAATTACATTACCTTTATCATCCACAATCAGGTGAGAAATTACTGAACCCACAAGATATGGCAGATGCCTTCAGCATTTATTATAGCTCCCTATACATTTTACAACACCAGGAAAGCACCCCACAACCCACTCCAGAACTAATAGATGAGTTTCTGAACTCAATATCCCTGCCCTCCCTGTCCCAAGAAGGTAGGTTAATCCTCAATCAGCCCTTCACACAACAAGAGATTCTTAAGGCTATTCAAACATTCCCACATGCCAAAGCACCTGGACCTGACCAATTTCCTTCCAAATACTATCAATTATTTTGCCACACTCTATCCAAATACATGGAGGAGATGTTAAACGCCGATGTTTCCAGGGCTTCTTTCCCAGCAGAAATGTTAACTGCAAATATCATTACTCTACAATAACCGGGGAAGGACCCTGCATATGTACAGAACTTTAGCCTATATCACTTCTCAATGTAGACTTAAAGATATACGCAAAACTCATTTCCACTAGACTTCAGTCCTTTCTACCTACTCTTGTAAAACCAGATCAGGTGGGATTTGTGCCAGACCGCCAGGCTCCAGATGCCACAAAACGGGTAATAAATTTCATATATCAAGCTGAGGCCTCTCGAAGACCTTCCCTGCTGTTGGCGTTGAACACCGGGAAGGTCTTCGATAGGGTTCATTGGGGGTACCTATCCAGTTTATTAGAAAAATGTGGTATTCAAGGTGAAATCTTTTCAGCTTCTACTGCTTTATATACAGTGCCATCTGCATATGTGTATTCGGAAGGTTTGTTTTCAAAGAACTTTACAATCTCAGATGGTATGAGGCTGCCCCCTGCCCCCTGTCTCCGCTCATTTTGCCTTGGTCAAAATGAGCGGAGACAGGGGGCAGCCTCATACCATCTGAGATTGTAAAGTTCTTTGAAAACCCTAGCGGAGAAAATTAGACCCCATAATTCCATTAAAGGTGAGTGGCATCCCCAGGGGGAACACCATCCTGTAATACTCTTTTCAGATGACATAATTTTGACATTGGCCGACCCAGCACAATCACTACCAGCTGTACACCAGATCTTAAACTAATGTAACTTGGTCTCCTTCTCCTATAAAGTAAACAAAACTAAATCCAGCATCTTAGGTATAAATATCAACAACACCTTAAAACAAACTTTACAATCCCAGTTTTCATACCCTTGGGCTTATAACTCATTGCCATACCTGGGAATTACATTAACCTCCCCTCTCTCCAACTTATACAAGGAGAATTTTTTTACATTACTAGCAGAGACTCAAAAAGACACTATTAAAATGGATAAACTCTACTTATCCTGGGCGGGAAGATTAGCAGCGTTTAAAATGTCTATTCTCCCCAAGATGCTATATGTCTTTTGGACGCCACTGATCCAAATCGCACTTGCTTTCTTTAAAACTATACAGAAAACAATCTCCACATTTCTATGGACCAAAAGCAAATCTAGATGTACTCATGATATTTTACGTAAACATAGAAGGGCAGGTTGTATGGAAGTACCAGATCTACATGATTACTATACGGCTACACTACTAGGCCAGCTCGGGTTCTGGTTTATACAACCAAACCTCAAACCATGGTGTACTTTAGAACAAGAAGCTGTAATGTTAGGCAGCCTACAGTCACTTTTACTAGCCAATGCCATATCCCCTAATATTAAAACTGGTATGGATCATCCCAAAATATCAACCTCTATATTGGCATGGAAATGTTTTATACAATATGGTAACCAATCGGCCAAACAGATGAAGGTCCCAATCACTGTGGGAACATTCAGATTCATTAATCATAATATAGCAGTTCCTAGATGGGAAGCGAGGGGGATCAAGGAAGTCTCAACTATTCTCAGAAAGACTAGCAAACTCATTCCTTATGAGGAATTATCATCCAGATTTGCTTTACCAAAAGGAGAGTTCCTAACCTACGCCCAACTAAAATCCACTTTATCTCCCAACCCGGCTTTGAAAATAGAGATTTCTCAGGAAGCTTGGCAATACTGGACATCTTCAATCCCCAAACTGAGGGGCAAACAGAAGTGCATTTCCCTTTTTTACAATTGCCTACATGACAAATCACTTTTAGCATATCCAACCCCCTGTTTAAATGGGCAACTGAACGTAATGTTACTATTACAGAACACCAGTGGCAAAAAGCAATAGTAAACAACCTATCTGCCTCCAAATGTACTACATACTGGGAAATGGCACAGAAAATTCACCTTTGATGGTACTACATGCCATATATGCTGGCTCAATTCAAATCTGAACACTCTAACCAATGTTGGAGAAGTTGCGGCCTGGTGGGTACACTATCTCATATGATATGACCCAATATCAGGCTGGCTGTATTAAGTATTGGATTAGAAAAATTTCCATCTGACCTTAAACATGTGGTCATGCACATGCTCTTTGCTGCACATTTGGTACTTATGAGAAAACTGAAGTCTAACCTAGCCCCAAATACTGGTGAGGTAATCAATCTTATTTCTGAGACATACACCCTAGATACTGGAGTACAAACATGGTTGCCTATCCAAATTCTATAAGCAATGGTCTACCTGGAAAGCATTTTTTTTTTTTGCTGGGAGGGTGGAACTCCACTTTAAACACTGAAATGTTGGAAAGACTCCGTCCTGCCAAAGTCTTTACAAATCTAGACTTATATAACTATGTCTGCATTTGTCAAGGAGATGGAAGACTGTCTTTAGAACCAGATATGGGCATTTTGAGTCCTTAGTTATGCCCTTTGGCCATTGCAAGGCTCCTGCAAATTTTCAACACTTCCACTTGCCAACTACCTAACTGGAAAAATATGTCATAAATTTGACATTTAAAACCTGGATTAATTATGGCTGCAGCTAGATGCAAAAAACCCAGTGTTGAAATTTCCCTCAGGCGCTCGTCGGTGTTTCTGATAAAAGTGATCTGAGCGGTGGATTTGCTGTTTGATCACTTTTAGAAGCCGTAGGATGGGTCATCCCCCCGCCGCTTTCCGGTGGTTCCTGGGCTTACCCGGATGATCAGTGAGCCCAGGAACCTATCTGGTGCTACTGGAGGCTGGTCACAAAGATGAGCAGAGGGAGACTGCCTCTGCTCATCTCTATGGTCTAGGAGGACCGGAGCAACATAATGACATCACTTCCGGTTCCAGCCTAATGTAAACAAGGATTTTTTTTTTAAAGCATTAGATAATTTTTTTTAAACGAATGCTTTCCATTTTAGATGAAAGATGCGAGGTCTTATAGACCCCAGATCTCTCCATAAAAGGGACCTGTCATGCTGTATTGTTATCGCAAGGGATGTTGAATTTTTTTGCGATAACAATAAAAGTAATCAAAAACATTTTTTTAAAGGGACAGTGTAAAAATAAAAAACAACAATGAAAAAAATAATAGTGATCATTTATTTAAAGTGCCCCATCCCCCCGTGCTCGTCTGTAGCGTTGAACACATACAAAGCTCACGCCCACATATGTAAACTGTGTTCGCACTACACATGTGAGGTATTGCCACAAACTTCAGAGTGAGAGCAATAATTCTAGTATTAAAACTCCTCTGTAACTCTAAACTGATAACGTGTAGAAACTTTTCAAGCGTCACCTGTGGAGAGTACCGTAGTTTGGCGCCATTCCACGAGTGTGCCCAAATTTAAATCATGACATGTTTAGTATCTATTTACTCGGTGTAACATCTTTCATATTTTACTAAAGAATTGGGGTATATATTATGTTTCTTTTTTAATTAATTAAAGTGTAATTTTTCCCAAAAAATAACATTTGAAAAATTGCAACAACAACCATTTTATTCTCTAGGGCCTCTGCTAAAAAATATATATAATGTTTGGGGGTTCTAAGTAATTTTCGAGGAAAGAATACAGACTGATACTTGTAATTAAAAAATGTCAGAAAAAGGCCTGGTTCTTAAATGGTTAATTACATTTTTCAAGAGCTGTTGGACCAGTTTGTGATTGTATATCTGGATGACATTCTCATCTTTTCTGACAACTTGGAAGAACATCAGAAGCATGTTTGCACTGTCTTTGAAAGATTAAGGAAGAACCGATTTTACATCAAACTGGAGAAATGTGAGTTTGAATGAACCCAGATCCAGTTCTTGGGAAATATTTCTCCCAAGAAGATCAAAGCAGTGGTGGATTGGCCTGCTCCTGGAAACGTTAAGGCGATACAATGATTTGTTGGATTTGCCAACTTCTACAGAAAATTAAAAGATGGAGGCTTCAGACTCTGCTGTGGGAGCTATCCTTTCTCAGCAAAAAGGAGAAAAAAATGCAGCTTCATTCTTTTGCCTACTTCTCTCGCTTAAAGTCTTCCACTGAAAATAATGACAATGGGAACAAAGAGTTGCTGGCAATTAAGCTTTTTCCAAATGGAGACATCTGCTGGAAGGGGCTAATCATATTGTAACTGTTAGGGATGAGCCCGATGTTTGAGTCAAGCATCGGGTGTTTATTTACTTGCAAATAAACCAAACATATGGGGCTTACACTCCAAATTCGAGCACCTGCGGAACGCCCCATAATGCACTGCGAGATTGCAGTGCATTGATGTCTGATGATTGGCCAAAGCATGCACCTGACCTGCATGCTTTGGCCAATGACAGCTTGATCTGCTGCGAGAAACCATAATTGGCCAAAGGCAGGGTGCTTTTGGCCAATCATGGCTCAGGGGGACCAAGTCCATGCCCCACGCTATATAAGGCTGCTTACATAGCAGCCGTGTATAGTGTGTGGATGGAGATAGATTGAACTAGATTAGGCAGGCAGGTTAGTTAGTGGCATGCAGGCAGTGTATTTATATATATATATATATATATATATATATATATATATATATATACACATGTATAATATGTGTGTGTTTGTATATATGCTCTGCATTTAGTGTAGACTAGATATTCAGTGTAGACTCTGTATTCAGTCAGTGCAGGCGGTATAGTTTATATATAACATAGGGTATTGAAGTGGTTAAGGGGAACCCTGCGCCAAAAGAAAAAAAATGGCGTGGGGGGTCCCCCCAAAATCCATAGCAGGCCCTTCAGGTCTGGTATGGATTTTAAGGGGAACCCCGCACCAAAATTTTAAAAAAATGGTGTGGGGGCCCCCCACATTCCATACTGGACCCTTATCCGAGCATGCAGCCTGGCAGGTCAGGATAGGGGGGGTGAGCGAGCAGCCCCCCTTCTGAACCATACCAGGCCGCTTTCCCTCAACACGGCGAGGGTGCTTAAAATGAGCACTTTTCTTATTCATGTCCCATAGACTTTAACGGTGTTCACATGTTCACACAAATTTTCTGCCTGTTCGCATGTTCTGGTGCAAACTAAACCGGGGGGGTGTTCGGCTCATCCCTAGTAACTATTATAAAAATCTATAATTTGTTCCGTCAAGAGATTGTCTTCTAGACAAGGCACATTGGTTGCTGTTCTTTTCCAGGTTCAATTTTGTTATTTGTTATCAACCTGCGCCTCTATAGGAAAACAACTCTGAATGCACGATACTGCCTCAAAAGAACTTTCTAGGAGCCACAAGTTCTAAGGCATTCTTGAATCTTCTTAAAGAGGTATGAGAATGACACAATTCTCAATCATCCTCCTTGGACATTAACCTTGAGTACAAAAAATGGCTTTTGGACTCAAGTACATTTTCTCTATGTACCTGAATCAATTTGGGTAGAAGCCTTCAGATTAGTTGACTCTAAACTTGCTACCCATTTTTGGGGTTTTATTAAGACAAAAGAGCTCTTATGTTGCTTTTGGTAGCCCAGTTATAAGAAAGATGTCAGGAACTATGTGACCTTGTGTCTGAACTGTGCACACAGTAAGGCACCTCAATCCTCTCCTTTGGTGTTATTCCATTTACAACTCCCTGTTCCATCAGGGTCAATTTCTAGATTCCAATAAGACCCCCGCCCGCAGACCCCCACAACCCCTGGGCAAGGGTTGTGGGGTTGAGGCCCTTGTCCCCATCAACATGGGGACATTCTCCCCATGTTGAGGGCATGTGGCCTGGTATGGTTCAGGAGTGAGAGGGGCCGCTCTCTCCTCCCTCTTTTCCTGTGGCCTGCCAAGTTGCGTGCTCGGATAAGGGTCTGGTGTGGATTTTTGGGGGAACCCCATGCCATTTTTTTTATTTTGGTGCGGAGTTGCCCTTAAAATCAATACCAGAACTGAAGGAGGGTCTGGAATGGATTTTTGGGGGGGAACCCCACACCATTTTTAAAAAAAATTTTGGCGCAGAGTTCCCCTTAATATCCACACCAGACTTGAAGGGCATGGTAATGGAATTTTGGGGGACCCCCATGCATTTTTTTTTCAATGACTTTTATGTGTATTATCGGGACCGACAATTCATTAATAGCTGGCACTAGCGCTAGTATTTTTAAATGACTTGTTTTTTCCTTTAGAAATGTAATTTTGCTCTCTGACTGTTATAAACACAGGAAACATGTGCTACTTTACAGGCATACTATAGACACCCCCCAGGTACGAAATTTAAAGGAATATTTCACTTTTATTGTTTCACTTTAAGCATTATTAAAATCACTGCTCCCGAATAAACGGCAGTTTTTTTTTTGCCGCGAACACCCCAAATTGTTCGCTGTTCGGCGAACGGGCGAACAGCCAATGTTCAAGTCGAACTTATGTTCAACTTGAACAGATAGCCCATCCCTAGTGGAGAGCAGCCATTAAGTTAGGTAAAGAGATCCGTGGCTGTTGCACGTAAAATAATATATCATTTGCATAAGCAGCGAGCTTGTAGTACCAATAATTAATATCTGGGCTTTAGGGCTAGAGTAGAGAGAGGCAATTCTGTGCAGCATCTTAGGACCGAGGTCTAAAAATCGAAGGGTAGTCATTAGTCCCAGTCTACCCTATTAAATGCTTTCTCAGCATCGGTTGAGTGTAATAGGGTGGGCTAGAGGAAGCAACCTAATGGCCATGACTTTGTCAAAAAGCTTTATGTTAACATTGATGAAAAAAAAGAAAAGGTGATAGCCCTTACCAGAGTGAACTCCTTCAGTTTGTGTATAATTTGGGATAGGTTAGTCCAGGGGTCTTCCATCATGCCTTGTCATGTCTGTGAATGTCAGAGTTTTACAAAGCCTCATGGGACATGTAGTTCCACAACAGCTGGAGGGCCGTACTTTGAGGATCCCTGGGTTAGTCGGTTGGTTATGGTTAGGGCAATATATACAGTATTTGCCAGGGTACAGCGAGTATAGCCAATCATTCCTTGAAGGAAAATAAATTTCCCATTATCATCTGCTAACATTTTTTCTAGTGTAAAAGAGATGCTCCTGTAAAAGCCAATAGCTACACCTTTAGCTTTGTTAATATCAGAGAGGTCATAGAACCAATTAGGGTAATATGGAGGTGTAGCCTAACTGAGGTAGTATGTATGAGATGAGTTTCTTGTAAGAATGCAATAGAGCAAACAGAACATTTTGGTTCTGTGAGAATTTGGTGGTGCTTAGCTGAAGTATTCAGGCCTCAAACATTATATGACATCAGGTGTAATGTTGCCATAGTGATACAGGAGCAGAACTTCTACACAGCAACAGGCTTCAGGGGAAGGGAAGGAGAGGGAGGGAGAGGGAGAAAGAGAAAGAAGAGAGAGAGTAGGAAATAAAAAAAGAGCATATTGAACAGGACGCAAAGAAATACAAAATTAGCACTGGTTGTAGCATAGCTACGCCACACATGTCACCACTGTGGAGCCATAGGGGGACATGGTGTCGAGAGATCCCTAGTGTAGGAAGAGTGCAGAGTCAAATTGGCAACAAAACCCAAGGGAATTTTGAAACTGCGGACCATAAACGTCATGGGGGGTGTACCCAGGTAAAGTGGCGCATATAACAGGTAAACCCGTGGAGCATGTGACATCGGCCGAGGTCTAACCTAAAATGAAAGACGGAACCTTAATGAACGAGTAGCACAGCCCTAGCGGGAAAAAAATGGCCCATGCGTGGATATTGAGAGGATCAAATCCAACCAAGTGGCGAGACCAATCCACTGCATGGAAAAGCTCAATGCAGCAATAGGATCATGAAATTCTAAACACAAAGACAAATGAAAAGTATTTCTATTAAGTGTGGGACTCTCTGCTTAAGGAGCCAGTCAGTAATATTTGAACGTGACCAGTCTAAAGGAGAAAAATGAATGAAATGAAGATATTCCAAGTGAGATGAAAGTCCCAACTAGGGCAGCAGAAGATGCAATCTTAAGAATGGGGAAAACATGGGGGGATCCCACCCATTTTTCTGAGCAGAGCCAGGGACGCTTGTGCGTTTATTTTAGATGGAGTCTTCCTCCACTGGGAGTCTAGCACTAATGATAAAGTTGGGGTCTATTGCTGCCATCCCAGTAGTTCAGGAGAATCAACTTTGAGATCTGAACAGAAGGACAGAAGGTCTTCTGGGAACCGTAGGGTATGAGACTGTCCATTTTTCATAGCAATCAAGCAAGAGGGGAAGCCCCATCGATAGATGATGTCCTCAGTGCGGAGCTTGTCCAAGAGCAGTCTCAGGCCCCAATGTTGTTCCAAGGTCTCTTTAGAAAAGTCAGGAAACAGGGCAATAGAGGCTCCATCAAATTCTGTTAGTGGGGATCTGCGTAGTTTCTGCATGATGGCATTTTTTTCCTCGAAGTAATGCAAGCCACAAATGACATTGTGAGGCAGATCAGTGGATAGGTTGCGTGGCCACCCTAGAATAGCATTGAAAATTCCCCTTACAGTGTCGGGTAGGTCTTCATCTTTAGTTCCTTCTGGGAGGCCCTGGAGGCGAATATTGTTCCTCTGATTTCTGTTCTCAAGGTCCTCTAGCTTGTACAAAGCAGCCCTATGAGCGACTGCAAACTGTGTCACTTGGCCTTGAAGCTCCTTAATGGTGTCCCCATGGGCATCTTGCCACCTTTCGGTCTTTCACTCTGAGCAGGAAGTGAGAGAGGTCAGAGCGCAGGGCTGACATCTCATTTTTATTTGACTTTTCCAGGCTCTGGAACATACCTGTGATTTCCCTCTTTAAATCCCTAAGTAGGAATGTCATTTTAGAGTCTTCCAAGCACTCTGAGCCAAAGGAGGATACTGGGGAGCTCTGGTGTGTGGATGCAGCGTGTGGAGAGGCGGACCTACTCAACCTCGGAGATGGGGCCTGCACCGACAGGAAGCCAGGAAGCTTAGTTTCTAGGTGCCTTCCTGACCCTTTGCCTGTTTTGAACCGGGAGCTGGAACAGCAGGTCTGCATATTAGGGCTGTGGTAAGGAAATACCTCAGCCGGAGCTCAGCTTGGATATGTCTGCTCGGCGCCATGCAGAAATCACGCCCCAAAGTCCATTTGATCTTTAGGAAATGAGGACAAAGTTATACCCAACAGTAAAAAAACTGTCTATAATTTTGGGGCAAGTGGTTGCATAATATTCTTAGTGTTGGAAACAATGAGGTCATATTTTAAGGGGGACAGTCCCTTTTGGAACTTTTGGAGGCCCTAATGGGTCAGGGTGATGGGGATTTTCAAATTAAGATACTTTCTTTAGTTTTCCAATGGTTATGAATGTCAATCTGAAATACGGTGTATATTTTATTTTTGATAGTACTCATAGGGTCAGACAGGAGTCTAACATAGGTGAGTTCATCTTTTAGAAGATTCAACATTCCCCGGTGATATTCTATGTAGTCTATGACCACAAAAGTACCACCCTTATTAGCCAGTTTCAATATAATATCCTTATGTTTTGGAGAGAAAAAGTAGATTTTCTTTCTTCTTTGCCAATATTTGAATAAGCATTTCATCAAGCATATAATTTTTTTTGTTATCTTAACAGTGTCCATTTTATCCTACCTGTTTGTTTATTTTTCCTTTTACCTTTTATTCTTTGATATTAGGACTTTCTGCATGATGGCATTTTCTTTTTGTCTTCATTTTGACATACAGAGGGTAGAGGTATTGTTTTATGATTACTTCTAGGTGGTGGAACCCATGACACTTTTCACTTCCAGGTTAAGTGGAAGGCATGACATGACCATTTCCAGTTGAGTGGAATGCATCACACGTTCACTTCCTATTTCTATTCTCCAATAGTTCTTTTCCTCTCTCTGATCACCACCTTATTAGTTTCACTCTCTCCTTGTCTGCCTCCTCCTTGCCTTCCAACTACCATATTATTACCCGTAGAAACCTTTGCCATCTTAACCCTTCTCTTCTTTTTTCTGCTACAGATTGTCTCTATGACAAAATCTCATCCTTGTCCTGCCCCAACTTGGCCACTTCTGTCTACAACAGTTCACTGTCATCCACCCTGGATACCTTGGTCCCCCTCATTACGCACAAAATCAGGCCCTGATGGCTACAACCCTGGCAGACAGTCAATACCAGAAGCCTCAAAAAATGTAGCTGCACTCTTGAGCGTCTGTGGCATAAAACAAAGTCACAGCAAGATTTCAGCCAATATAAATCCACCCTCTAAAAATACCATTCCTGCCTGCACACTGCCAAACAGACCTACTTTATCACTCTCATTAACACCCTCTCACGCAGTCCCCATCAACTCTTTTCTACCTTTACCACTCTACTTCGTCCTCCATTACCCCCACCCACTAACTTACTCACTGACCAGGAGATTGCTAATCACTTCAAAAATAAGATTGAGACAATTCGTCTTGAGATCTCAGCTCTACAGATATCTCCCTCACTTTACACTCCTTATCCTCCTGCACAAACAATACTTCCCTCTTTTAACCCAGCTACTATAGAGGAAGTCACTAAACTTTTTTCTAATGCCCACCTAACCTCCTGCACCCTGGACCCTGTTCCTTCTCAAATACTACGGTCACCATCTGATTCAATCCTACACTCCTTAACTCATATCTTCAACCTCTCACTCTACTGGCATCTTCTCCAACCCTCTAAAATATGCGCTAGTCACTCCCATACCAAAAAAAGGTCTCAGATCCCACCAATCTTAACAACCTAAGACCCATCTATTTACTGCCTTTTGACTCCAAACTCCTTGAATGTTTAATCTACAACCGACTGAGCGACCACCTCATTGAGAATAACCTTCTTGATCCCCTTCAGTCTGGATTTCGCCCCCACAGCACTCCACAGAAACTGCCCTCCTAAAACTCACAAACGACTTACTAACAGCCAAAACCAACAGTCATTATTCCATTCACTTACTCTTGGACCTTTCTGCTGCCTTTGATACAGTTGACCCCTCCTCCTCGTCAAAAAACTCAATTTGTTTGGTCTCCATGGCTGCACTCTCTGTTGGTTTGAATCTTACCTATCTCATCGCACCTTCATTGTCACTTACAACTTCACTTCCTCTTCTACAACTCCTCTTACCATCGGGGTCCTCCAAGGTTCTTTCCTTGGACCTCTACTATTCTCGATCTACACATCCTCCCTGGGTCAGCTGATAGCCTCCCATGGCTTTCACTACCATTTATATGCTGATGATACCCAAATCTATCTCTCTGCCCCTCAGCTCACCCCATCAATCTCCTCACGCATCACTGATCTACTAACAGACATATCAGCCTGGATGTCAAACCAGTTCCTCAAACTGAATCGAAATCTAAAACTGAGCTCTTAATATTTCCTCTCCCACGTGCCCCCTCCCCTGACTTCTCTGTCAAGATCAATGGCACATCTATCATTCTGTCCCCACATGCCAGGGTGCTAGGGGTAACGTTAGACTCTGAACTGTCCTTTCAGGCCCACATACAATCCCTGTCCAAATCATGCCACCTTAACCTATGCAAAATTTCCAGAATAGGCCCCTTTTTAACTAATGACACCACCAAGCTTCTAATTCACTCCCTGGTTATTTCTCGTCTCGACTATTGCAACTCCCTCCTCATTGGTAGGGATGAGCTGAACACCCCTCGGTTCGGTTCACACCAGAACCTGTGAACGGACCGAAAATTTGCAAGAATGTTAGAGCCCCATTGACGTCTATGGGACTTGAACGTTCAAAATCAAAAGTGCTAATTTTAAAGGCTAATTGGACCTTAGGCACTGGTGCTGGTGCCACAACACTACAACCCCTCACAGATACTCTAGTTGGAGCGCAGGAACTAGCCCTGCTGCAAAGAATTGCATCAAAAATTGTAATTACACGCCCCTGTTAAACAGGGGCTGAAAAATTGGGCCTTAGGCACTGGTGCTGGTGTCACAACACTGCAACCCCTCACAGATACTCTAGTTGGAGCACAGGAACAAGCCCTGCTGCAAAGAATTGCATCAAAAATTGTAATTGCATGCCCCTGTTAAACAGGGGCTGAAAAATTGGGCCTTAGGCACTGGTGGCGGCGCCCAGAACCAAAAATGTTCTTACAAGCTATCAGCATGATCATTGAGGAGGAAGAGGATAATTACTCAGCATAACAGGATAGTCACTCAGCATCAACATAGGCAGTCTTTGAAGGGATCTGACATTTCAAAAAAAAATATTCGGTTACATCAGCATCAGGTGCTTGGTAGCTGGTGGTGATCCAAGACTGATTCATTTTTATGAAGGTCAGTCGATCGACCGAGTCAGTGGACAGATGCACCCTGTGATTGGTTACAAAGCCTCCAGCAGCACTGAATGTGCGTTCCGAAAGAACGCTGGATGCAGGACAGGCCAGTAGCTCAACTGCATACAGTG
The DNA here is from genome assembly GCF_042186555.1 of Aquarana catesbeiana. Classification (NCBI taxonomy): domain Eukaryota; kingdom Metazoa; phylum Chordata; class Amphibia; order Anura; family Ranidae; genus Aquarana; species Aquarana catesbeiana. Next base: position 175,281,038 of record NC_133332.1, on the reverse strand, counting down.
CAAGCTCTGGCCAGTGATCCATCCTCAAGACCCAGTAACCCAGGGGATTTTCGGTGGGAAAGGTGTCCAAGTCAGATCTTGCCCCTAGGTATTCCTGCACCATGTATAACAGACGCTGGCGATGGTTGCTGGAACCGATCATACCTTGGGGCTGCGGACTAAAAAGTTATCTGAACGCATCGGTCAGACGGCCACCTTCTCCACCGCTCCTTCTTTGACTGAGCGAAGCCTCAGCAACATGTTGTCCAGGAACAGGAGTTTGTAACCTCCCAGTCTCTGGAAACGCATTGCACAGACCTTTCTGCAAGGCCTCCTGAAGATGTTAAATCCTCTGCTCCCTCTGCAATGGCAAGATAAGGTCTGCAACCTTACCACGAATACGAGGATCCTTCCACAGGTTTTGCAGGATCAGGGAGGCCATGCAGCGTAGGTTTGCCAAGGCATTCAGTCCGGAGTCCTCTGGGTCACTAAGGACGGCATGATCCACAGCCACCTCCTCTCAGCCACGTACAAGTCCATGGGTTTCTTCGGACTGCACCACCAAGTTAAGGACGTGGGCCAAACAGGGCACATGGGTCATTTGTCCCTGTCGGAGGGCAGAGAGGAGGTTGGTGCCATTGTCACAAACCACCATTCCTGCCTTAAGTTGGCATGGCATCAACCACCTCTGAACCTGCCCCTGCAGAGCTGACAGAACCTCTGCCCCAGTGTGGCTCCTGTCCCCCAAGCACACCAGCTCAAGCACCGCATGACATCTTTGGCCTGTGTACTTGCGTAGCCCCTTGAACGCCTACGGAACACCTCTGGTTCCGAGGACAAAGCACAGGAAGAGGCCACAAAGGAATAAGAAGAGGAGGGGGTGGAGGAGAGAGGTGTGTCAGAATCACCAGTAGTGGCATTTTGGAGATGTGGTGGCAGAACAACCTCCAACACTACTGCACCCTCTTCCTGCATCCTACCCAGCTGCCAAAAGAGTCACCCAGTGCGCGGTGAAAGATAGGTAACGTCCCTGTCCATGCCTGCTGGACCATGAGTCAGTGCTAATTTTCACCTTACTGCTGACCGCCCTGTCCAGCGAGGCCAAGACATTGCCTTCCACATGCAGGTATAGAGCCGGAATTACCTTCCGTGAGAAAAAGTGGCATTTGGGTACCTGCCACTGAGGAACCGCACATTCCACAAACTCATGGAAGGAGACAGAGTCTAACAACTGAAAAGGCAGCAGTTGAAGTGCTAGCAATTTAGCCAAGCTAGCATTCAACCGCTGGGCATGTGGATGGCTGGGAGCGAACTTCTTTCAGGGGTGCAGTAGCTGGGGCAGGGAAATTTGCCTGGTACAATCTGACTTCAGTGTACCGATAGCAGATTGCCCGCAAGTACTTGCTGTGACACACCTAATTCTACACCTTCATTCCTCTTAGTGCAGGTTTCAGAGAGGACTGAAGGTATAGTGGGGTTGGAGATCCCAGCTGATGAGGAGCAAGGAGAGGTCCTCTTTGGTGTGGGTCTTTTAGGTACGCTTGTCAGTGAACTGCATGGCAGGTCGACATATGTCTGGTCAAGCATGTGGTGCCCAAGCGGGTGATGTTTTTGGCCACGCGAGATACACTTGAGACATATGTTGCAAATAGCAGCAGTGGGATCTGATGCACTCGTCTCAAAAAAGGCCCACACCAAAGAACTTTTGGAATAACGCACAGAGACAGCAGCGCCCTGCACATTCTGAGCTCTGCGGTGTGATACAGTCAGTGTGCTGCCCTTAAGCTGGCCCCTGGAGGGCATCCTGCCTCGTTGGAGATGTGCCTCCTCCTCCTCCTCTCTCCTATCAGTGGAGTCAGTCCCCCAAGCACACCAGCTCAAGCACCGCATGACATCTTTTGGCCTGCGTACTTGCGTAGCCCCTTGAACGCCTACGGAACACCGCTGGTTCCGAGGACAAAGCACAGGAAGAGGCCACGAAGGAATAAGAAGAGGAGGGGGTGGAGGAGAGAGGTGTGTCAGAATCACCAGTAGTGGCATTTTGGAGACGTGGTGGCGGAACAACCTCCAACACTACTGCACCTTGTCCTGCATCCTTCCCAGCTGCCAGCAGAGTCACCCTATGCGCCGTGAAACTTAGGTAATATCCCTGTCCATGCCTGCTGGACCATGAGTCAGCGGTAATATGCACCTTACCACTAATAATACTACAGGCAGGCAGTTCATTCTGCTAGCTGCAATCTAATCAGAATATATCTATATATATCTATATATATATAGATATATATAGATATATAGGTATATTCTAATTATACTGCAGCTAGCAGAATGAACTGCCTGCCTGTAGTATTATTAGTATGATAACCCCTGCACTTGTCTTCAGGTAGCTATAATGTAGGTGCAACTGTACAGGCTACGCAGTACAGTAACTGGAAATATGTCAAGAGCCTACACAAGCACCTGGCTGCAGGTAGCTATACTGTAGGTGAGACTGAGCGTGGTACACAGTACAGTACCTGGAAATACTTCAATGAGCCTACACAAGCACCTGTCTACAGGTTGCTATACTGTAGGTCAGACTGTGCAGAGTACACAGTAAAGTAGCTGGAAATACTTCAATGAGCCCACACAAGCAACTGGCTGCAAGTTGCTATACTGTAGGTCAGACTGTGCAGGGTACACGGTAAAGTAGCTGGAAATACTTCAATGAGCCTACACAAGCACCTGGCTACAGGTTGCTATACTGTAGGTCAGACTGTGCAGGGTACACAGTAAAGTAGCTGGAAATACTTCAGTGAGCCTACACAAGCAACTGGCTGCAGGTTGCTATACTGTAGGTCAGAAGGTGCAGGGTACACAGTACAGTAGCTGGAAATACTTCAATGAGCCTACACAAGCAACTGGCTGCAGGTTGCTATACTGTAGGTCAAACTGTGCAGTACAGTAGCTGGAAATACTTCAATGAGCCTACACAAGCAACTGGCTGCAGGTTGCTATACTCTAGGTCAGACTGTGCAGGGTACACAGTAAAGTAGCTGGAAATACTTCAATGAGCCCACACAAGCACCTGGCTACAGGTTGCTATACTGTAGGTCAGACTGTGCAGAGTACACAGTAAAGTAGCTGGAAATACTTCAATGAGCCTACACAAGCATCTGGCTGCAGGTTGCTATACTGTAGGTCAGACTGTGCAGGGTACACAGTAAAGTAGCTGGAAATACTTCAATGAGCCTACACAAGCAACTGGCTGCAGGTTGCTATACTGTAGGTCAGACTGTGCAGGGTACACAGTACAGTAGCTGGAAATACTTCAATGAGCCTACACAAGCACCTGGCTACAGGTTGCTATACTGTAGGTCAGACTGTGCAGTACAGTAGCTGGAAATACTTCAGTGAGCCTACACAAGCAACTGGCTGCAGGTTGCTATACTGTATGTCAGACTGTGCAGGGTACACAGTAAAGTAGCTGGAAATACTTCAATGAGCCTACACATGCAACTGGATGCAGATTGCTATACTCTAGGTCAGACTGTGCAGAGTACACAGTACAGTAGCTGGAAATACTTCAATGAGCCTACACAAGCACCTGGCTGCAGGTTGCTATACTGTAGGTCAGACTGTGCAGTACAGTAACTGGAAATACTTCAGTGAGCCTACACAAGCAACTGGCTGCAGGTTGCTATACTGTAGGTCAGACTGTGCAGGGTACACAGTAAAGTAGCTGGAAATACTTCAATGAGCCTACACATGCAACTGGCTGCAGGTTGCTATACTCTAGGTCAGACTGTGCAGGGTACACAGTACAGTAGCTGGAAATACTTCAATGAGCCTACACAAGCACCTGGCTGCAGGTTGCTATACTGTAGGTCAGACTGTGCAGTACAGTAACTGGAAATACTTCAGTGAGCCTACACAAGCAACTGGCTGCAGGTTGCTATACTGTAGGTCAGACTGTGCAGGGTACACAGTAAAGTAGCTGGAAAAACTTCAATGAGCCTACACATGCAACTGGCTGCAGGTTGCTATACTCCAGGTTAGACTGTGCAGGGTACACAGTACAGTAGCTGGAAATACTTCAATGAGCCTACACAAGCAACTGGCTGCAGGTTGCTATACTGTAGGTCAAACTGTGCAGTACAGTAGCTGGAAATACTTCAATGAGCCTACACAAGCAACTGGCTGCAGGTTGCTATACTCTAGGTCAGACTGTGCAGGGTACACAGTAAAGTAGCTGGAAATACTTCAATGAGCCCACACAAGCACCTGGCTACAGGTTGCTATACTGTAGGTCAGACTGTGCAGAGTACACAGTAAAGTAGCTGGAAATACTTCAATGAGCCTACACAAGCATCTGGCTGCAGGTTGCTATACTGTAGGTCAGACTGTGCAGGGTACACAGTAAAGTAGCTGGAAATACTTCAATGAGCCTACACAAGCACCTGGCTACAGGTTGCTATACTGTAGGTCAGACTGTGCAGTACAGTAGCTGGAAATACTTCAGTGAGCCTACACAAGCAACTGGCTGCAGGTTGCTATACTGTATGTCAGACTGTGCAGGGTACACAGTAAAGTAGCTGGAAATACTTCAATGAGCCTACACATGCAACTGGCTGCAGATTGCTATACTCTAGGTCAGACTGTGCAGAGTACACAGTACAGTAGCTGGAAATACTTCAATGAGCCTACACAAGCACCTGGCTGCAGGTTGCTATACTGTAGGTCAGACTGTGCAGTACAGTAACTGGAAATACTTCAGTGAGCCTACACAAGCAACTGGCTGCAGGTTGCTATACTGTAGGTCAGACTGTGCAGGGTACACAGTAAAGTAGCTGGAAATACTTCAATGAGCCTACACATGCAACTGGCTGCAGGTTGCTATACTCTAGGTCAGACTGTGCAGGGTACACAGTACAGTAGCTGGAAATACTTCAATGAGCCTACACAAGCACCTGGCTGCAGGTTGCTATACTGTAGGTCAGACTGTGCAGTACAGTAACTGGAAATACTTCAGTGAGCCTACACAAGCAACTGGCTGCAGGTTGCTATACTGTAGGTCAGACTGTGCAGGGTACACAGTAAAGTAGCTGGAAAAACTTCAATGAGCCTACACATGCAACTGGCTGCAGGTTGCTATACTCTAGGTCAGACTGTGCAGGGTACACAGTACAGTAGCTGGAAATACTTCAATGAGCCTAAACAAGCACCTGGCTGCAGGTTGCTATACTGTAGGTCATAAATATAAAGTGCAAATCTCTAAAATAGATAAATCCTACATATAAATGAATAGTCCATAAATTGAAAAAATGAAGAAATAAAACATGAAAAACTCTTCTTGTGATCAGTGTATCCATACAATTCCACCACAGTGATTGTTCATCCTCAAAAGGAGTGCACACCACCACCAGTAAAAATGCGCGCTCACCTCCCAGATGAGTCAAAACTCATATGCGGATCTCCCCACGAGCTCTTTGCTCTCACTTCCTCTTCCCAGTCAATGGTGGGTAATCCAGATGGCTCTTTTCTTAATGGTTACTCAGCTCATTAATATCCAAAGAAGCGGATCATCTCCCAGCTTGGCTCAAGATTCCATGAGTTCAGGACATATAAATAATAATTATAGAGACCATAGTGTTCTTCATATACAAATTTATTCAAAGCCCCCAAACAGACAAGTTGCACTTACAAGATAAAAACTTTTAAAATAACATAAAAACCTCCAGAGTAGCACCACTGTGTCCATATACACAGTGCCTGGCTGGACGTGACTATCAGCTCCTCCCTTCTAGATGCGTATCAGCCAGTCCCAGGCCTTCCTCAGTAGATGGGCCCAACTAAAGACATGGCCATGTCTTTGGCCTTGAGAAAGTGGCCCAAATAATTGTCAGTAGATATGCTGTTTATGCAACTGTTTTTGCATTTTTTGTTTGAGGTTCAATATCTGGCTACTTAAAGTGCAGCCCCAATATAGTGAACAGGTATGGTGATGGGTGGATTGAAATATAAGTTCAAAAATTTTTACAGGATCTCTCACCATACCTTAAGCCCGGGTTCACACCTATGCGGATTAGATGCGGCTTACAACGCATCCAATTCACAGGACATTTAAAATATATTCATATGAATGCATCTGGTTCACATATGTGCGTTGCATTCGCACTGCGCATTGCACAAAAAACGTGTGCGTTTTCTGGGCATTGCGTTGCGAATTACAAGCCCAGTATCTTCTATGGGAATGCATCTGATTCGCAGATGCATTGCGTTCTGAACATGGATTTTCTCCTTCTCCTCACTACACCTCCCCCACTCCCCCCCCCTCCCCTCTCCCCGCTCTCTGATCCGCAGCTGAAACGCAGATGAACCTTTGAACAAGTTATTTTTATCTCCCCAGTGAAACCTGAGCTTCAGTTCGCACTGCACATGTGTGAAACCGGGCTCAAGAAAAGTTTTTGCTGAAACTTCTTGAATGGGAAGCAAGGGAAGGGTGAGTATTTACTGCTGAGAGGGGGGGCATTAAAGTGAATCCACTGTCTTGTCGTGCATATGAAAAGCATGTTTTTCCCTTAAAATACATTTTTATTATTGATGACAGCATAAAGTGTCCAATATAATACTGTTGGTATTATTTGTATGCATATGTGATTTCTGCTACAAAATCCTTTTTATGCCATTACAGTAATGCAATGTGACAAAAGATCCATCAAAACACATGAACAATACCTTTCCTCATCAAATGAAACAATTAGCCTGTGTATTAAGGGAAACACATCTTATATATTCAACTAAAATATTTGCATTTTTTAATTACATGTAAAATTATGAGTGATTGTCATTTCTCATCTTTAATTAACCGTTTGTCTTCATGTATATTTGGGTGGCATTTGAATGGTATGGAAATACAGTGCTTAATTGAATATGCAAGACAGATGTTATTATATTTCTGCACCTTTGAATGGCATTTTCATATTTACAAGAGCTGAATGTAATATTTCCATCAGAATTGCTGCATTACTTATTTATATATTTTCACTCCATGTCGCAAGACCACAAAATTAAAATGCACTACTTGTGTCAAACATCACAAAATTACTGTTTGTTTATTTTTTAGGTGCTAATAAAAAAGATTAATGGTACTGCTGGATAATGAAACAATCTGTTGCACAGCATGCCAAAGAATACAGAATGGAACCAGATCAACATTTTTCCTTTAACAAAAGCTTTATTTTCCTTGCAGAAATGATTATCTTATGACCTTCTAGCACTGAAATAACATTAAGGTAAATTATAATCAACCGATTTCTAAATGTCATCGTTACTTTTCCTTCAACAAGAACACAATAGTATATTAGCCTGTCTTTTTGCAGATAGCTGATCAGAATTGTTTTCCTGATAAACAAAACCCATAGTAAATGATGCCTCGGTCATTATATCGTTAATGTAATAATTACTAAAGTAGATCTGATGTAAAAAAATGGAATGTTTGTTAACTATTTCCAGCAATGATTTTTGTTGATTTTAAGAGAGAAAACATTTCATTACACATTCGGACCATAGGTGTAAGACATCCTATAATCAAGGATTAATTGATTCATTTGGTTTTGGTGGTGTGCTTCACACAAAGTCCCAAACCCCCCCCCCCCCCCCCTATATGATTCAGGGATGGAGACACACAAACTTTATAGCATTCGTTGTCTCTTATAAAGTAATTATTTTATAAACACTAATTTAGGGATGGAAGCACACACCTTTACACATTTATAATCTTTATAATTTTATATAGATTGGTTAATCTGTGACATACATCTGCCAATACCATTTTATGAGCTACACAAGGATGCATCTACAAAGGGTTGCGATTTTTGCTGGGGGTGCATTTTGTTTGGGTCATTTCCAGAAACTGCGACGCGCACTGGGGCCCTCCCCTCCTCCTTTCTTGGACGTGGGGGGATGGGAAGGCGTTCACTGCACGTCAACATCCCATCCACACGCTGTACCTTTGACATCAATCTTGACACTACCGGCCGACGTTGTCTATTCATCTGCCTGCTTTATGGAGGGAGTTTGAGGTGTCCAGTGCCGAGCGTCAATGGTCGCTCAAACACTGGCTCCGCCTTCCCATCAGTGTGCAGCGTGACATTGGGGTGGGTATATATTCCACACCCCTATGGAGCACATACTCTTATTACCCATTCTATGGTGAGACACTCACCTGTCTTCACTTTACACTCAAGATCTGTTCTTTGTCTTTCTCCCCCTTTTAATGGTTTTCATATCTTCCCCAATTATTTATTGTGTAGTCACTTTGCTGATGCACTTTATTTACAATTTTTCCACAGAAGCCCTATGGGACTTCACTCACCTATTACAACCACAGTTATTTATTGGGGACTAAATCACTATAGATGCTCGCTTATTGCTCTCTGTTCACTGCTATGTTGCCACAGTTATCACCACCTCAGATTCCAGGGGTGATGTTCCCATAGTCCCTCCACCTACCAATACTACCCATGTTGTTGAATACTGTAGCTTACTTACAGGTAGGGATAAGCCAAACACCCTCCGGTTCGGTTCGCACCAGAACCTGCGAACGGACCAAAAGTTTGCGCAAACTTTATAACCCCATTAAAGTCTATGGGACTCAAACATTCAAAATCAAAAGTGCTAATTTTAAAGGCTAATATGCAAGTTATTGTCCTAAAAAGGGTTTGGGGACCCGTGTCCTGCCCCAGGAGACATGTATCAATGCAAAAATAGTTTTAAAAACGACCGTTTTTTTCGGAAGCAGTGATTTTAATGATGCTTAAAGTGAAAAAATAAAAGTGAAATATTCCTTTACATATCATACCTGGGGGTGTCTATAGTATGCCTGTAAAGTGGCACATGTTTCCTGTGCTTAGAACAGTCCCTGCACAAAATTACATTTTTAAAGGAATAAAAGTAATTTAAAACTGCTTGCGGCTTTAATGTAATATCGGGTCCCGGCAATATGGGTGAAAATCAGTGAGACAAACTGCATCGGTACCCCCCCAGTCCATTACCAGGCCCTTTGGGTCTTGTATGGATATTAAGGGGAACCCCGCACCCAAATTAAAAAAAGGAAAGGCGTGGGACCCCCAGGCCCTATATACTCTGAACAGCAGTATACAGGTGGTGCAAACAAGACAGGGACTGTAGGTTTGTTGTTAAGTGGAATCTGTTTGTAATTTTGAACTGGTAAAGTGGCTCCAGCCAAAAAAAATCTATTTTTAAGCTTTTAGGAAACCATAAGGAAGGGTTATCACCCCTGTAACATTTGTTTTGCTGTCTGTGCACCTCTTCAGAAGATTTCACCTCACTTTCTGTCCCAATGACAAATGTTTTTTGAAAACTTGGGGTTTTTAGTGAAACAAGGATTGGTGATAAAACATCAGTGAAGAGGAGACACTTTTTTCCCATATTAACTCTTACAGGAGAGAATTTCCCTTCCTAGGGGTAGATTTCATCTCACTTCCTGTTGTCTCCTTCCGTTTGCAAGTAGGAGTCATTTGTAAGTTGGATGTTTTGAAAGTAGGGGCCTGCCCTATATACTCTGCAGAAATTGGGGCCTTAGGTGTTGGTGTTGCCACAACACTGTAAGCCCTCACAGTTACTCTTGGTGGGCACAGGAACAGGCCCTGCTGTGAAATATTAGATCAAGAATTGTAATTACATGCCATTGTTGAACATTTGTAGAAAAATTGGGCCTTTGGTGGTGGTGGTGCTGGTGCCACAACACTGTAAGTCCTCCTCACAGTTACTCTTGGTGGGCGCTGGAATGGGCCCTGCTGTGAAATATTATATCAAGAATTGTAATTACATGCACCTGTTGAACAGGGGCAGAAAAATTGGGCCTTTGGTGGTGGTGGTGTTGCCACAACACTGTAAGCCCTCACAGTTACTCTTGGTGGGCACAGAAATGGGCCCTGCTGTGAAATATTAGATCAAGAATTGTAATTACATGTCCCTGTTGAACAGGGGCAGAAAAATTGGGCCTTAGGCACTGGTGCCACAGCACTGCAACCCCTCACAGATGCTATAGTTGGAGCGCAGGAATGAGCCCTGCTGCAAAGTATTGCATCAAAAATTGTAAATATACGCCCCTGTTAAACAGGGGCTGAAAATTTGGGCCTCGGCACTGGTGCCACAACACTGCAACCCCTCACAGATACTATAGTTGGAGTGCAGGAATGAGCCCTGCTGCAAAGTATTGCATCAAAAATTGTATTTACATGCCCTGTTAAAGGGTCAGAAAAATTGGGCCTTGGCCACTGGTGGCAGTGCCCAGAATCAAAAATGTTCTTACGAGCTATCAGCATGAAAATTGAGGAGGAAAAGGATTGTGACTCAGCATAACAGGATAGTCACTCAGCCTCAGCATAAGCAGTCTTGAAGGGATCTCACATTAAAAAAAATCAATCAATTACATCAGCATCAGGTGCTTGGTAGCTGGTGATCCGAGACTGATTCATTTTTTATGAAGGTCAGCCGATCGATCAATTCGGTGGACAGGCGCACCCTGTGATTGGTTACAAAGCCTTCAGCAGCACTGAATGTGCGTTCCAAAAGAACGCTGGATGCAGGACAGGCCAGTAGCTCAACTGCATACTGTGCAAGCTATGGCAAGTGATCCATCCTCAAGACACAGTAACGTAGAGGATTTTTGGTGGGAAAGGTGTCCAAGTCAAATCTTGCCCCTAGGTAATCCTGCACCATGTAAATCAGACACTGGCGATGGTTGCTGGAACCAATCAGACCTTGGGGCTGTGGACTAAATAATTGTCTGAACGCATCGGTCAGACAGCCAACTTCTCCGCCGCTCCTTCTCTGACTGACCGAAGCCTCAGCAACACGTTGTCCAGGAGGACCAGGAAATTGTAACCTCCCAGGCTCTGGAAACGCATTGCACAGACCTTTCTGCAAGGCCTCCCGAAGATGTTTCATGCTCTGCTCCCTCTGCGATGGCAAGATAAGGTCCGCAACCTTACCCTTGTAACGTGGATCAAGGAGGTTAGCCAGCCAATAATGATCCCTCCCCTTGATACCACGAATACGAGGATCATTCTGCAGGCTTTGCAGGATCAGGGAGGCCATGCAGCATAGGTTTGCTAAGGCATTCGGTCCAGAGTCCTCTGGGTCACTAAGGACGACATGATCCGCAGCCACCTCCTCCCAGCCACGTACAAGTCCATGGGTTTCTTCAGACTGTAAATAATCCCTTGAAGACTGCTGCTGATGCTGAGTCCCAGGCTCCACCTCCATGCTGGCACAATCCTCCTCCTCCTCCTCTTCCTGTATGATTGGTGGGCACGCAGGAACACTGTCTGGATAAAGGGGGCCTTGAGAGGTAAGGAAGTCCTCCTCTTTCTCCCTCTGTTCTGCCTCAAGTGCCCTGTCCATTATTCCACACAGCATGTGCTCCAACAGGTGGACAAGAGGGACAGTGTCACTGATGCATGCACTGTCACTGCTCACCATCCTCGAGGCCTCCTCAAATGGTGACAGGATAGTGCATGCATCCCTGATCATAGCCCACTGGCATGGGGAAAAAAAAAAGCAAGGTCCACTGACCCTGTCCTGGTGCCATAGTCGCATAGGTAATCATTGATGACCCTCTGCTGCGTGTGCAGCCGCTGCAGCATGGCCAACATTGAGTTCCACCTGGTGGGCATGTCACAGATTAGGCGGTTCTTGGGCAGGTTAAATTCCTTTTGGAGTTGAGCCAGCCGAGCACTGGCATTATATGACCTGTGGAAATGCACACAGACTTTCCTGGCCTGCCTCAGGACATCCTGTAAGCCTGGGTACCTGCCAAGAACTGCTGCACCACCAAGTTAAGGACATGAGCCAAACAGGGAACATGGGTCAGTTGTCCCTGTCGGAGGGCGGAGAGGAGGTTGGTGCCATTGTCACAAACCACCATACCTGGCTTAAGCTGGCGTGGCGTCAACCACCTCTGAACCTGCCCCTGCAGAGCTGACAGAATCTCTGCCCCAGTGTGGCTCCTATCCCCCAAGCACACTAGCTCAAGCACTGCATGGCATCTTTTTGCCTGCGGGCTTGCATAGCCCCTTAAACGCCTACGGTGCACCGCTGGTTCCGAGGACAAATCAGCACAGGAAGAGGCCATGGAGGAAGAAGAAGAGGAGGGGGTGGAAGAGAGAGGTGTGGCAGAATCACCACGAGTAGAATTTTGGAGGTGTGGTGGCAGAACAACCTCCAACACTACTGCACCCTCTTCCTGCATCCTTCCCAGCTGCCAAAAGAGTCACCCAGTGCGCGGTGAAAGATAGGTAACGTCCATGTCCATGCCTGCTGGACCATGAGTCAGTGCTAATTTGCACCTTACTGCTGACCGCCCTGTCCAGCGAGGCCAAGACATTGCCTTCCACATGCAGGTATAGAGCCGGAATTGCCTTCCGTGAGAAAAAGTGGCGTTTGGGTACCTGCCACTGAGGAACCGCACATTCCACAAACTCATGGAAGGAGACAGAGTCTAACAACTGAAAAGGCAGCAGTTGAAGTGCTAGCAATTTAGCCAAGCTAGCATTCAACCGCTGGGCATGTGGATGGCTGGGAGCGAACTTCTTTCAGGGGTGCAGCAGCTGGGGCAGGGAAATTTGCCTGGTACAATCTGACTTCAGTGTACCGATAGCAGATTGCCCGCAAGTACTTGCTGTGACACACCTAATTCTACACCTTCATTCCTCTTAGTGCAGGTTTCAGAGAGGACTGAAGGTATAGTGGGGTTGGAGATCCCAGCTGATGAGGAGCAAGGAGCAGTCCTCTTTGGTGTGGGTCTTTTAGGTACGCTTGCCAGTGAACTGCATGGCAGGTCGACATATGTCTGGTCAAGCATGTGGTGCCCAAGCGGGTGATGTTTTAGGCCACGCGAGATACACTTGAGACATATGTTGCAAATAGCAGCAGTGGGATCTGATGCACTCATCTCAAAAAAGGCCCACACCAAAGAACTTTTGGAATAACGCACAGAGACAGCAGCGCCCTGCACATTCTGAGCTCTGCGGTGTGATACAGTCAGTGTGCTGCCCTTAAGCTGGCCCCTGGAGGGCATCCTCCCTCGTTGGAGTTGTGCCTCCTCCTCCTCTCTCCTATCAGTGGAGTCAGTGACCTCATCATCCCCTCCCTCCTCATCACTGGAGCAAAGCTGGCAGTATGCTGCAGCTGGGGGAACATGACTGCCAGATTGCTGCCCTTCTTGGGCACCCCCTCTCTCTGGGCTCACGTTACTGCCTTCCTCTAGCTGGGTACCATCATCGGAGCCTTCAAAATGCTGGGCATCCTCCTGGCGCATGTACCCAACACTGTGGTGAAACAGTTCGGGGGACTCCTCAGGAGGACATGGTGGGGCTAGGGAAGGAGTGACTGATGCCATTGAGTCGAGGGAAGAGGCCGCGTTGGCAGCTGCTTTGCCAGACAAAGTACCCTGAGCCTGGGTGAGAGAGGATGAGGAGGATGAGGACAGCTTGGTCATCCACTCTACCAAGTCTTCCGCATGTTGCGGCTCAACGCGGCCAGCTACTAACAAAAAGGACAAGTGTGTCCCACGGCCACGTGCTGATGAAGATGCACCGTCTTCACGACCAGCACTGTTGCCTCTAGACACAGAGCCTGCTTACCCTCTTTTATTGGCTTGTGACTGTCTGCCTCTCCTTGTTGGCCTTCCAGACATGCTAATGGCCTGCAGTGAGACGTAGCTGCACAAAGCTGGGATGTATATATATACTGATACTGCACTAGCAGAATCAAGAGCCTGCCTGTAGTATTATTAGTATGAGAACACCAGCAATTGTCTTCAGGTAGTTTTAGGTGCACACTGTGCAGAGGACACAGTACACTAACTGTAAATACTGCAGCTGCCTGCCTGTGGTACTAATAGGATCAGAAGAACACCACCAATTGTCTTCAGGTAGCTTTAGGTGCACACTGTGCAGAGGACACAGTACACTAACTGTAAATACTGTAGCTGCCTGCCTGTGGTATTAATAGGATCAGAACAACAGCAATTGTCTTCAGGTAGCTTTAGGTGCACACTGTGCCAAGGATACAGTACACTAACTGTAAATACTGCAGCTGCCTGCCTGTGGTACTAATAGGATCAGAAGAACACCAGCTATTTTCTTCAGATTGCTTTAGGTGCACACTGTGCAGAGGACACAGTACACTAACCGTAAATACTGCAGCTGTCTGTCTGTGATATTAATAGGATCAGAACAACAGCAATTGTCTTCAGGTAGCTTTAGGTGCACACTGTGCAGAGGACACACTACACTAATTGTAAATACTGCAGCTGCCTGTGGTACTAATAGGATGAGCAGAACACCACCAATTTTCTTCAGGTAGCTTTAGGTGCACACTGTGCAGAGGACGAACTACAGTAACTGTAAATACTGTAGCTGCCTGCCTGTGGTACTAATAAAATCAGAAGAACACCAGCAATTTTCTTCAGGTAGCTGTAAATACTGTAAAAACACCTGTCTGCCTGTCAGTAAGAAGAGAATAACAGAAACGGATCTAGCTAAACTGAATGCAGTGTCTATATATATATATATATATATATATATATATATATATATATATATATATATATATTTATACACAACACCTTGGATGCATATATATATATATACACAATACACTGTAAGTGCAGCTAACTGGCTCGCCTGCCTACTCAAATGACACTGTCTCTCTGTCTATCTCTCCGTTGCCGCAACACACTACACAAGGCCATCGCGCAGGCGGCCTTATATAGTGTTGGGCGTGTACTAAACCCCCTGAGCCATAATTGGCCAAAGCCACCCTGGCTTTGGCCAATTACGGTTCTCTGTTCAGACGGCGCTGTGCTTGACCAAGCATGCGGGTCATAGTGCATGTTTGGCCAATCATCAGCCAGCAATGCACTGCAATGCTGCAGTGAATTATGGGCCGTGACGCGTCACTCGAATTTGGCGCGAACAGCCCATAACTTTCGCAATTCGATGAACGGTCGAACATGCGATGTTCGAGTCGAACATGTGTTCAGCTCGAACTCAAAGCTCATCCCTACTTATAGGTAAGAGTCCTGGGATTAAGATATGGTTCCCCCTCTTCCTGTTATCATAGTTACTATACTATTTGGCATTTATATTTTATTACAGACATACCTATATCGCATTTATTTCCTGATGAATGGAATTTATCCACAAAAAATGCGTAGAGCTTTCTATCGATGTACTGTCACTGCTACTATATATCTACTATGTGACTACCTTGAAGAATTTTGAATCAATATTATAATATCAAGTGTGCAATCAATTATGTCTATATGAAAGTTTGGGCTACATTTAATATATTTTTAATATATGCCATGTACTATGTAGGAATACTTATGTGTGTGTGTGTATGTGTTTGTGTAGATAGATAGATAGATAGATAGATAGATAGATAGATCTATATATAGATATATATAGAGAGAGAGAGATAATGTGTATTTTATTTTATGTTATATATTATGTGTGTGTGTGTGTCTATATATATATATATATATATATATATATATATATATATATATATATATATATATATATATATATATAAAACATTTATTGTCCCATATGCATCCATGTGCACCATTCCATTAGATAATACTTACTAATTGATTCATTTGGTTCTGGTGGTGTGCTTTACACAAAGTTCCAACGTTCCCCCATTCCCTCCCCCCCCATCTATATAATCAAGGAGGTCTAGACAAATACAACTCATATCATAAGATAATTTTAGCAAAACTACAGGGAGCATGACTTTAAGAACATATAAGTCCGACAAAGGTGAGCATAAAAATACAGTAAAAGGTCATAAGGAACTAATGACATCATTCATGCTGAGCTTTCAGTTAAGATTGGAGTGTTTTTCGATCAGTCCAAATTTTCAAGCCTTTTCAAATTTAGGAAAAGAACTAGCTCTTATGGCAAATGTGTGTTCATAAGTATAATGAATATTGCCTGACTGCACAAATGCATATTTGGTAAATCTGTTTGTCACCACTGTTTCAACTCCATCTGTAGCCATACTCACATTATTTCAATGTTTATTTAGCCATTAAGTCTTACCTAAATTATGGGTTCCCTTATCTTTACAATTTTGGCCTTTTAGTCCCCTTGCAGTTTGATTGTGGTGTGAAAGTTATGCCCTGCTAGCTGTGTTCCTAATATGCCCTCCTAATTGATTAATTGCCAGATTCAACCCACACCCAACACACAGTATAAAAACAAGGCCTTCCTTATGGGGGAGCACATACAGGGGGTTCTTCCAAAGAAGTGGGGTTCTTTAAATAAATGGCACTTCTGCTCTTGCACTTCAGCGATTTGCACAAAGCTAACTATAAAAGACTGCGGGTGAGCCCATTTCCAAATTTTAGCATCTTCCTCTCTGAAACATGGACTCTTTACCTATCCTCCTTTTCACAATTGCTGCCTCTCTCCTCAAACTCTCTTTTCTTCACCCCTCTGCTCCACCCCACAATCTGTACATATCACCCTCACTTCTCCCCTCCCCCTATTACTGCACTCATCACCTCTTTCTAACTCTAAGCCCACTTGCTAACAAACCCCCCAGGATACTGAAGCATATCCCCTCATACAAATCATATTCTCAAATTACCTCCCTCACTCTTCTGCTTCTCCTAATCGCTGGAGATATTTCCCCAAACCCTGGGCCCCCCTTATTTAACTGTGCCCAACACACCCATCACCCTACACCCTCTGGCAGTAGTCGCAATCTGCACAATTTAGTCTTCATTCCTCTTCTTCCCAACACCAGCCTCCCTCTCTCCTGCGCCCTCTGGAACGCCCGCTCTGTCTGCAACAAACTTACTGCTGTTCATGACCTCTTTGTCACTAATTCCTTTAATCTACTTGCTCTCACAGAAACCTGGCTCCACGAACATGACACCCCTTCTCCTGCTTCCCTATCCCAGGGTGGCCTTCACTGGACTCACTCCCCTAGGCCTAATGGACACAAGGGAGGTGGAGTGGGATTCCTCCTATCCCCCCAGAGCACCTTCCAGGTTATTCAGCCTCCTCCCTCTTTTTCACTCTCATCATTCGAAGCCCACTGTATACGTCTATTCTCTCCTACTTCCCTAAGAATTGCTGTGATCTACCGGCCCCCTGGACCATTATCGACTTTCCTTGATGAGTTTTCTGCCTGGCTACCCTACTTTCTCTCTTTGGATATTCCCACAATCCTTCTCGGTGATTTCAACATCCCTGCTAATACAAACACTCCTGCTACTTCTAAACTTCTTAGTCTAACCTCTTCATTTGACCTGAAGCAATGGGTACAGGCTTCTACTCACTCTAATGGCAACACCCTTGACCTTGTATTCTCTTACCTATGCACTCCATGCAACTTCTCAAACAATCCTTTTCCTCTCTCCGACCACCACCTTATTAGTTTCTCTCTCCCCCTGTCTTCCACCACCTTTCCCTCCAATCGCCTAACCATCACCCGTAGAAACTTTCGCAACTTCAACTCCTCTCTCCTCTATTCTGCTACTGACCACCTCTATGACAAAATCTCTCCCCTGTCCTGCCCCAACCAAGCCATGTCCATCTACAATAAATCTCTGTCCTCCACCCTGGACAAGCTCGTTCCCCTCACTACACGCAGAATCAGGCCTCGACCCATGCAACCCTGGCAAACAGATGACACTAAAATTCTCAAAAAACGTAGTCGTGCTCTTGAGCATCTGTGGCACAAGACTAATGCCCCAAACACACGGTCGGACATTGATCGGACATTCCGACAACAAAATCCTAGGATTTTTTCCGATGGATGTTGGCTCAAACTTGTTTTGCGTACACACGGTCGCACAAAGTTGACGGAATTTCCAATCGCCAAGAACGCGGTGACGTCAAGCACGTACGACGAGACTAGAAAAGGCCATTTCAGAACCAAGCGCGGCACCCTTTGGGCTCCTTTTGCTAATCTCGTGTTAGTAAAAGTTTGGTGAGAGACGATTCACGCTTTTACAGACTCGTGGCTTTCAGATCGTTTTTTGCGGTTCAGTTTGTGCTTGTGGGTTTGTATCTGCTCTTCAGTGCGTGCAAGCAAGCTACGTGTGACTTTGTCATTGTGTTCTTGTTAGTTCGTTACTGTTTTTCAGGTCGCTCTTCACAGGCCTTGCTGTTCTTCAGTGCGTTCTGTTACTTCGTTCTGAGCAGCCGACCGTTTTCTAGCCATGTTGCGTATACGTACTCCTCATAGAGTTCGTGCTGTGCGGGGGCTTGGTGTTGGGGTCCTGACCTTGACACAAGTCCAGTCCATGAACAGGGTAGGGAGGAGTTCATGGACCAAGAATTGGTTGCTTCAGCGTGACCAGTTCTCTCATATGCCTTTGCTCCGTGAGATCCATGAGAATAATCCTGATGATTTCAGGAACTTTCTCCAGATGACGGACCCTGTATTTCACCGTTTGTTGGCTTCGCTGACCCCCTATATCAGCAGGCAGGATACCTGCATGAGGCAAGCCATCACTCCGGAGCAGAGGCTCGTTGCTACCCTGCAGTACTTGGCGACAGGGAGAAGCCTGCAGGACTTGAAGTTCTCGACAGGCATCTCCCCCCAGGCTCTGGGGATCATTATCCCAGAGACCTGTTCTGCCATCATCCAGGTCATACAGAAGGAGTATATTAAGGTAAGATTTTTATCCTTTAATATCACATTTTATTGTATATAATGTTTGCTAATGTATTGTATTTCTTTCCTCATCCCCTAATTACCATGATTGTAATATGCTGTAAATGTCCCCTTTGTCCTCATGCATGCTGTATTTTTATGTTTTTTTTGTCCTTCATACATATTTGCCTTCACTTACCTCCCCAGCATGGTCTCCTGCCCTATATTCACATCATGTAGTCACTTAACAATGTATTTTATCGGCTCCATAGTAGTGCTTTACTCCAAAAAAACCCTAAAATGTTTAGAAATGTGTTTTGTGCTTTAAATTCAGGCAGAGTGCCAGAGGCTTTTTTTGTGGTGTCCCCAAATCATTTTTAACCCTCCCTCCCCCCAACTGCTAAGTCAGCTGATCCCAATTCTCTATCTATCCTCAATCATCTATCTGCTGACTTTGCCAAACCCATACACACTATACCCACCTCTTTTGTGGTCAGAATGATGGATGAATTCCCTAAAGCATGTAGTGCAAGGGCCTGCCTGTATACTTTCAAATGGTACTGTTTAAAGTTTTTGTATTTTATTATTATCTTGATAGGTAATAGCAGAATGTCCAAATGTGCTCAAATGTGTACAGTGTGTATTTATATCTTTGTATTATGACACTTCTTACCTGTCCAGTGGGCTGGAGTGTAACTAAGGAGGGGCTGTTCCAAGTAATACCCATTATTTAGGCATTCATCTCTCAATGAAGTGGAGAGGGTTACCTGTCCAAGATTCCCCCCCTATAATGTTAGAAATGGCCCATGAGAAGGGGGAAGGGGGAATATGATAGGTGTACCTTATACTTTGGTATTGTAAAATTCCCCTTAATAAATGTTATCTGGATGTTGACCAAGAATGTTTGTGTCTAATCTGCTTTCCATGTTTGTGCAAAAATACTAATTTATTTTTGTTTTCCTCAACAGTTTCCTTCCACGCCACAGGAATGGCAGACTGTGGCCTCCCACTTTTGCCCAGCGGTGGGACTTTCCTAACTGCGGAGGGGCAATTGATGGGAAACACGTCCACATCGTCCCACCACCCAACTCGGGGTCGTACTATTATAATTACAAGGGGTTCAATAGTATTGTGATGTTGGCGGTGGTGTCGACTAATTACGAGTTCTTGTATGTGGACGTGGGGAAGAATGGCTGGATGTCCGATGGTGGAGTCATCGCCCAGACAGAGTTTTACAGGCGTCTCCAGAATGGCAGCTTGGACTTGCCACCTCCAGAAGAGAATGTGGAAGGACTCCCATTCGTCTTCGTTGCAGATGAAGCATTTGCTCTGGGGGACCACCTGATGCGGCCATTCCCGACGAGGACCCTCACCCCGGAACAGAGGGTTTTTAATTTCCGGCTGGCCAGAGCCAGAAGAGTGGTGTAGAACACATTTGGAATCATGGCCAGCCGGTTCCGCCTATTTCTTACACCCATCCATATGGCAGAGTATAAACTGAATCATATAATCCTGGCGTGCTGTGTTCTACATAACTTTTTACGGCAACATTCTGCCAGCTATGCTGGCTCAGTTGGGCCTGAGGCCGGAATTATAAATGAAACAACCCTGACGGCGCTTGAAAGTGGCTGTCCTGGCTTGCCCTCCCTGAGTGCCCGTGATGTCCGGCTAAGATACCTTGAGTTCTTTGCGGGGTAGGGGGGCCATCAATAAGCCAGACAATTTGTGAAACCTTGATCAAATGAAAAAAATTAAGCAAATCTTTGGTGACATTTACTGCTTGTGTTTGTTTTAGCTGACCATGACCGAAATGTGGTGAGTCCTGAAAATGGCGTGATTGTGTAGCCTTATACAAAGCACTGTTGGGTGTTATTTACTAAAGGCAAATACACTTTGCACTACAAGTGCACTTGAAAATGCACTGAAACTGCACTTGTAGTGCAAAGTGGATTTGCCCTTAGGAAATAACACCCATTGTCACAGAAAGGAGCAATTACATTACCACAAAAGTGTTGTAGCGTTGAGACAATAATCCACAAATTCTTGATTAACAATATTTTTAATACCTGCACAATCACATGTGCATTTAGAAAAGGTTTTTAAAACAAACCAACATGTTTGTTGTATAACAATTTTTGGGGTGGCATTATCAAAAATAGATCCATTGATTTCCCGTTATGGCAGATAGCACATGTTGACACACTGTGTGCATCCTCAAAATTTGGCTTTTCTAAAAATCGCTAAAACATTTTTAACATTGTAGCACACAAAAAAGGGATTTGGAGGGGTTTTAAACTCTCCCCAAAACATCAATGATGTTATTATTTTTTTGAATAACATCATTGATGTTTTTCTTGATGTTTTCCAAAGCTAAATTACACCCCATGATCTCCCCAATCAGGATCTGTGCACTTTCCGAGGTGAAATGCCCTGGATCCACAACATCACGATCACCTAAAAAGAGAGAAAGCCCCAAAAAAAACAGGTATTATAAATATGCCAGCATTCATCTCTTACCTGAGCCTGTGGTCGCAGACACTCACCTGTTGTGGTGTCAATTTCGACCACATCTTCTTCCTCCTCCTGCTCTTCTTGGGTTGGGGGTATTTCCCCTTCTTCCCGAGGTGGGGGGTCTGTGGTCTCCTCGGATGAGGGGTGTCCTCCGAGTCTTTTCTCCCCTATGTAAAACAAAAATGGTAAAATTAGCACACAGATATTTGATGGCTGAAATATAAAGATGAAACATTGCTTGGAAGTGGTGTACAATTGTCTATTTTTGCAGAGTTCCAAGATGTAGAATTTTTATTGTCTGTTGTCAAGCTTCAAGACTTTACCTGTTTTGTACAAGCTTCACAGATGGAGACCCCCCTATAGTATACACTGGAGCACCTGTGTGTGCCCCCTAATAAAAAGGGTGTTCTGGTGTCCCACACTAGTGCTCCAGCGTCCAGATGTGAAAACAGCTGCTGAGTGTCCTCTCCTTACACAGAATCTAGTTTGCATTTCATTCTAGTAACAAACCCATCTACACAACCAAATATTTTTCATACAAGTAGGCCCTAAAAAATGTGGGCAAGTGCATATGGCCTAAACAATGGTGTTTTATAGGTTGAAAGAAAAATGTTTGATACGAACGAATAATATGCCCATGAACATGAAAGTTGCCATTTTAAACTGTACAACACTTAAGAAAAGCACATGGAGCAG
Source organism: Aquarana catesbeiana (assembly GCF_042186555.1). Lineage (NCBI taxonomy): Eukaryota > Metazoa > Chordata > Amphibia > Anura > Ranidae > Aquarana > Aquarana catesbeiana. The sequence goes on along the minus strand of NC_133332.1, from coordinate 175,259,162 downwards.
CACGAACATAATAAAGACAAAAAGAATAGGAACACAGCACAACTACTTACTTTTTTACAGCACTCTCCGGATCTTTCTGTACTGCTCGGGCTCTCTTAATTTCAGGTCCGACCACCGCTTCCTAAGCTGATCTTTCGATCGACGTACCCCAAAATTCCGGTGCAGACTTTTGACCACTTTCGCCATGATCTTGGCCTTTCTGAGATTGGGGTTGGGGTAAGGTCCATACATTCCATCATAGTCGGCCTTCTTCAGGATGTCGACCATTTCTAACATCTCACCAAAGGACATATTTGAGGCCTTAAATCGTCTCCTTCTGGATGGGGACGTTTCCGGATCCTGGCTTTCCTCCTCCTCCTCCTCGTTGCTATAATTAGCACGCACCTGCTCTGACTCCGCCATGTGCTCTTCACCCACTGCGCAGAACGAAAAGGGGCGGGGAATAGAATAGAAAGAACGTCAGGGGCGGGCGGAGTTACATGCATGCACAGTGTGTATAAAGCGTAACACGCGTGCGTAGTACGTACGATCTGTGAGCGGAGGAAGGAGTATCAGAGGCGCCGATCATGATAACGAAGGTAAGAGCCAAACTTGGGCCTATACTGCTTCTAGATTGAGGCCTATATTGTAACTAGATTAGGAGAGTTTTGCCTGACATTAGGGTTTGTCTTGTGTTGTGTCTTGCAGTGAAAATGGATATCTTGAAAGATACCGACTTTATGGCAATCTTCATAGATATGTTCAGGGAGCTGCCTTGTCTTGGGGAGATAAACCACCCACATTATAAGAACCAAACAAAGAGGAAGGCAGCCCTGGATCAATTGCTGGAATTTGTGAAGACGGTGATCCCCACGGCAGACATCATCTATTTGAAGATCCTAATTGGTGGCCTGAGGAGCACTTATCTAAGGGAGCACAAGAAGGTCCAGGATTCCCAGAGATCCGGAGCAGCAGATGATATCTATGTCCCCAGGATGTGGTACTATGACAGGCTGCAATTTCTGGCAGGTCAGATTGAACCCAGGTCATCACTCTCCAGTCTTCCTTCCCCCCAGCTGAGGCTTCTGACGCCCAACCTGGGCCTTCCAGGCAGCAACATGTGGAGGAGCCCAGCTTGAGCCAGGTATAGCATTCCTCTAAATATTTCAGGTTGTCCAATCAATGATGATAACTAGATGTTAGTTAGGAGTACTAATTTATGATTGGGATTGATGATGCAGAAACTAAAACCATGTCCCTTTTTCATACACAGGGAAGTCTCAGCCAGGAGGTGTCCGGGCCGAGCAGGCTGCCTGATATCCAGGTCCCTCCCCTACACCCGCAAAGAGAAAGTGGCAGGAAGAGGAGTACCCTGGAGGAGGCTGCCATAGGCCTCTTTTGGAAGGCTACAGAGGCCCTGACAGCCCCCCACACTGTGGAGGAGGACTTTGCTGGCATAATTGCCTGTAAAATGCAGTGGATGGAGGAGGGCCAACAACTCATGTGTGAGTCATTAATTTTGGAAGCTCTCAATAAGGGGTTGAGGGGCCAAATAACATCTGCTATCCACATTTGTGACCTCACACATGGTCCTCCTCCTCCTCCTCCAGGTCCTTCTACTTCTCCTCCTCCTCCAGGTCCTACTAGTCCTCCTCCTCCTCCAGGTCCTACTCCTCCTCCTGCCACATCTCCAACAGCAGAGCCACAGCCAGGAAGGAAGCGTGGAAAGAAGACCAGAAAGTGATGACCCTGGATCCAGTCTGGTCTGGCAAAAGATGCAGCCTCTTGTGGTACCACAGCCTGGGGACACAGATGTCATCTGCTGCTTTCCAGATTTCGGGGACTTCTGGACCAGACTGCACTCCCTTACATATGGACTCCTCCGGCCACCAATTTTGATGTTAAAGAATTGATGTCTGCCTTGGGGGTCCAAGGCTTCGCCAATTTCTGCTGTTTCTCCAGCGTTGCCTCCCTCTTTGTTTGGTTCGGAGCCCTTAATAAAGGATTTTTGGTTTCAATTATACTCTCCTATGTGTGTTTTCCTTCAAAAAGGACAATTTGTTTGTGAGAATTCAGGTACATTTCTAAAGTACAATGTGAAATTAACAAGGGACACCAACACCAAACAATCTCCTTGAGATTAAATAATATAAGATATCAATGGTGTTGTGGTAACTTGACACACAAAACACACACAAAAATATTCTGGAGTAAAACTAAAAATAAAATAAAACAAAGATCAGCCTTGTTAAAAATACAAACCTAAAAAAAAACAAAAAAATCTGCCTTTAAAAAAAAATAAAATAAAAACAACACAAAAATATTTTTGTCAGATGTGACAAATCAAAATATATTAAGGGAATCCCGATAAATAATAAAGAAAGAAGTTTGTGAGAAGTCTGTGTGAATATGAGCAGCAAAAATACTTCATTCATCTCACATTATAAAGAAGAAGAGAGTGTGCTGTATTAAACCATTTTTAACATTGCACCGTGACGAAAGTATTGTATCCATTGCGAACGCTAAGTTTACCAGACAGAGCTGTTCCGTCTCAGAATTTCTTCTGAGCATGCGTGGCACTTTGTGCGTCGGAGCAGGCCACACACGGTCGGAATTGACGCGATTGGATTTTGTTGTTGGAAAATTTTATAGCCTGCTCTCAAACTTTGTGTGTCGGAAAATCCGATGGAAAATGTCCGATGGAGCCCACACACGGTCGGAATTTCCGACAACACGCTCTGATCGGACATTTTCCATCGGAAAATCCGACCGTGTGTACGGGGCATAAGTCTCTCAAGGACGTCAACCAATACAAATCTGCCCTCCAAAAATACTATTCTTTCCTCCACACTGCCAAGCAAACCTATTTTACAACTCTTATTAACACCTTCTCGTCCAATCCCCGTAAACCCTTCTCTACCTTCAACTCTCTACTTTGTCCTCCACCGCCTGCCCCCACTGACTTACTCACTGCCCAGGAAATCGCTAATCACTTCAAAAACAAGATTGATACAATCCGTGATGAAAACTCCACTCTACAGGTATCTCCCCCAGCTAAGACCCCATGTCAACAGGTACAACTGACACTCCCCCTTTTCAAATCTGCTACTCCAGGCGAAGTTGCTAAACTCCTTTCTATCGCCCACCTAACCACCTGTCCCCTGGACCCTATTCCCTCTCAAATGCTACGGTCACCCTCTGACCCCATCCTACACTCTCTAACCCACATCTTCAATCTCTCCCTCACCTCTGGCATCTTCCCCGATGCTCTAAAACATGCACTGGTCACTCCCATACTCAAAAAACCGTCCTTGGACCCTACCAATCTTAACAACCTACACCGTATCTCCTTGCTCCCCTTTTCCTCTAAACTCCTTGAACGCCTGGTTTACAACCAACTGAGTGACCACCTCATTTAAAACAACCTTCTTGATCCCCTTCAATCTGGATTTCGCCCTCAACACTCCACAGAAACTGCTCTTTTAAAACTCACAAATGACCTACTAACTGCAAAAACCAACGGACACTATTCTGTACTCCTACTTCTGGATCTTTCAGCTGCCTTTGACACAGTTGACCACCCCCTCCTCCTCAAAAAACTTTACTCCCTCGGTCTTCGTGACTGTGCTCTTCAGTGGCTCTCATCCTACCTATCCCAACGCACCTTCAGTGTCACTTACAATTCTACTTCCTCCACTCCTCTTCCCTTCTCTGTCAGGGTCCCCCAAGGTTCTGTTCTTGGACCTCTTTTATTTTCAATCTACACCTCTTCCCTGGGTCAGCTGATAGCCTCTCACGGCTTTCAATATCATTTCTATGCTGATGACACACAAATCTATCTCTCCACCCCTCAACTCACTCCATCAGTCTCCTCATGCATCACTAACTTACTAACCGACATATCTGTCTGGATGTCACACCACTTCCTCAAACTCAACTTGTCCAAAACTGAGCTTATAATATTTCCTCCCCCACGTGCCTCTTCCCCTGACTTCTCTGTCAAGAGCAATGGCAAAACCATCCACCCGTCCCCACATGTCAGGGTGCTAGGTGTTATCCTGGATTCTGAACTCTCCTTCCAGCCCCACAACCAATCACTTTCCAAATGCTTACGGCCTCAACCCCTCAACATCTCTAAACTACGTCCCTTTCTAACCAGTGAAACCACAAAGCTCCTGATTCACTCCCTGGTTATCTCTCGCCTTGACTACTGCAACTCACTCCTCATTGGCTTACCTTTAAATAGACTATCCCCCCTTCAGTCCATCATGAATGCGGCTGCCAAACTCATCCACCTTACAAACCGCTCAGTGTCTGCTACCCCTCTCTGCCAATCCCTCCATTGGCTACCACTTGCCCAACGAATTAAATTCAAAATACTAACAATAAGTTACAAAGCCATCCACAACTGTGCCCCCAGCTACATCACTAACCTAGTCTCAAAATACCAACCTAATCGCCATCTCCGTTCCTCCCAAGATCTCCTGCTCTCTAGCTCCCTCATCACCTCCTCCCACATCCGCCTCCAGGACTTCTCCCGAGCCTCGCCCATCCTCTGGAATTCCCTACCCCAATCTGTCAGACTGTCTCCAAATGTATCCACTTTTAGGCGATCCCTGAAAACTTTCCTCTTCAGAGAAGCCTATCCTGCCTCCATCTAACAACTGCATTATTTTCTCCATTAGCTCATCCCCCACAGCTATTACCCTTTTGTATAACTTGACCCTCCCTCCTAGATTGTAAACTCTAACGAGCAGGGCCCTCTGATTCCTCCTGTATTGAATTGTATTGTACTTGTACTGTCTGCCCTAATGTTGTGAAGTGCTGCGTAAACTGTCGGCGCTATATAAATCCTGTATAATAATAATAATAATGAAGATTAATCAAGACAATGAGCTCTAAAACGTTGGGAGCAAGATTTTTCTTCCACATTTTAGTAATTAGTGATTTTGCAGCTAATAAAATATGGAGAACTATGGTGTGGTGGTAGGAGGGGAAACCTTAAATGCCTATGTTAAGCAGTGCTAAAGCTGGGCCAGGTGGCATTAGTAAATCAGTCAGATCAGAGATTAGCTAGAATGTTTGTCTCCAAAGATTAGTAAGGGTTTTACATTGCCATAAAATATGAAGAAGGTTGCCTACTTGCCCAAATCTCTCTAAGACAAATGAAATTGGTTGGGGAAAAAATTTGCTAGTCTATAAGGGGTAAGGTACCATCTAGAGATATTTTTTGGTTTAGCTCCCAGTGGTTGACACAGTGGGAAATATATGTATATTGTATGGCCTTCAGCCATTTGGTGTCAGAGAAAGTGGATTGTAGATCTGTCTCCCAATGCTGCATGGGTAGGGTTTTAAGGAAGGTATCTTTGTGTTAGAATACGGAGTAGAATAGAGAAATGCCTTTAGATTTAGATGATGGATCAATGTAAAACCACCTTGCATGGAGGTGGACAAATAACAACGGTTTAGGTGTTGTTTTCAAAATGTGTGGGACACGTAGATACAAGAAATAGTCAGAGGGTGATATATTGTATGATTGTGCCAAATCCGAAAATGATTTAGGTTTACTATCCCTAAGAAGATTCCCCACCCAACAGTTTTTTGCCCCCTGCCAATTTTTGGTTTGCATATTTGAAATTAGTATCTAATACTGATATCAGGGATAGATTATCAACATTATGTTTTTTGTAAATTGAGCCTTGAGTGAATGCTCACTTTGATATTAGAGATGCTGAGATGGTAGGAGAGAAGCGTGAGAAGGGTAGGGGTGACCATAGATCAGCTATGAGAAGCGACTCCCATAACGCTGTTTCAAATCCAGTTGGCGGTGTGTGCGCATTGCATGGGGGTAAAGGCTGGTGACCAGTGATTGCACACTCATCTGCACGTATTGTCACTTTACTCACCTGGGTGTGATTATCGCTTAAATTAAGCAGTATTACACTATATTCGTTTCTTTCTTGGATATATATTTTGGAGTCCTAATATCAAGGATTACTAAGAAGAATCATCTGTCCCCTGAGGGTGATGCTGTTTATGCGCGTTTGCTGCACTTGATTGAGCAGCCAATAATTCTGGTAGGTATCTGATCTTAATCACTGGAAGAATAGGGGTGCCGCTGCTCTCTACAGGTTTCTATTCTGATGCAGATTCTGTCATTGAGGACTCCCCTTTGCTCTCATCTGAAATGCTCAGAATACTGTAGGCCTCTTCATTAGTGTACCTTTGTTTGGACATTTTGGCTACTAAATTTACAGCCATCTGCAACTCATGGGAAAAAGAGCACCTGGATGTCAGGGACTACTAGAACTACACTTGAACGCTACAAATAAAATTTACCTGCTAGTGCTAACAGAGATCAGGCCTGATCTTGCTTTTGCTGCGGTTTTATGTGCAATGTATTGGAAGTGACAATGATCTACTAACACTGCATTTGTTGGGGGGGGGGCAGAGGGACTAAACGCAGGTGCAGGCAGGTGTTGTGACTGATCCTGCTAATGCTGTGTTTTAGGAGACACTATACTATTGGGGATGCTAGTGTAGCAATAACTCTCGTGGAGCTGCTGGTTTAAGCGGGCTTGTTACCTTCACTCTCGACACCTCTGTTTCACCGCCACCGGGTCTAGGGTTCCGTTGAGTTTACCTCCAGACGATATAAGCACCAAACACTTGAGTAGGTTTTCCAATGCTTTAATAAAACGAACAAGGGAGGTAGCAGGAAAGAGGTAGCAGGAAAGCTGCAGGGAAGCTCAAATACCTTTCTGTTGGATTTCTTCAGAACATTCTCTGTAATTGAACACTTGCAATTGAATAGTCCCCCTTTTGTAGGATTCAATCTTTGCCTGCCTGGATAGACATCTCTCACTTGCCTAGCAGCCAGTATATAGCACAAACAAAAGTCTCTGCCACACACTTATCTGGAATAAAACCCGTACGATCCTCTGCCACAGGATGTATTGGTTTGTGATGAATGTCAGATACAGTACTTAAACCTTTAAGCCAACCCGGCAGTACTATACTGTAAGATTACTTCGGAATGCGTCCTCCAACCGAGTCACCAGGCCTCTCTCCAGACCAGCACTCTGCATGATCCTTCCATGACGGGTCCTGCCCTTGGATCTTCTCAGTTGTCTAGCTTCTTCACTCAGGATAGACAGCTCAGGACCATTCCTCCGCTGCTGTGGTAGGCCCCAGACAGGCTTCTGGGCCCACCCACACGCTGCAGCGATGCGGGCCTCCGGAACAGAGGAACACGAGGTGGTTTTCCTAGTGCATACCTGTTGGCCAGGAGGGCCAGCAGGTGTCTGAAAACAAACCCTAAATCATGGCATCTGTACCATAAATACTCTCTCCCAGAATGCAACTCGGAGGACCACCGAGTTATCTCCGGGAAAGAGGAGCACTCATTCGTTTCAACAAGTTGCTTTTCCAACACCTGCCGATTGTGACAACGACAACGGCATGTGGAACTGCATGCAACGTCAGCCAAGCTGGAACAGAGGCAAATCTAACTTCCTATAATTAGCGACCCACTAAATTTACCTATCAGCGGTAGATAAAAATCTACCAGCGCTACACTAGTATAGTTCTAATCTGATCAAAGATACTGGGCTCCATTCACAAAGCAGTATCAAGCACCTTAAGAGATGCGGTAAAATACCGCTCAGCCTTTTTCAAAACGTTTTTTGCGATTCACAAAAAAATGATACTAAAATACCACATGAGGTATTTGGCCTTGTTTTGTGATATTTCCCGCATTAAACAGTGCGGTCATTTACTGAGGGTGTGCAGCAATTTACCTCAGGTGTCGTCATATCCAGCAGGAGGTGCTTGTTTTTCCGTGCACACTTCTAAGGGCACTGGCAGAAGTGAGCAATGGCAGAGGAGAGCTCAGCAGAAGAAAAGCCAAACATTCTGGATCTGGTGGAGCACATGGTAAGCCTTTCAACAGCCTCATTTGTCTTAGCAGATGCACTTTCATGTTTGGCTTGTGGCATATGTTTTTATCTGTTTTATCTGCCTCATTGCTGGTGCCTACCTTATTTGCTGCACATGTTTCTTCTGTATTAGATGGCTCATTTCTGGTGACTACCTTGCTTGTGACATGTTTGTTCTGTATTAGATGGCTCTATTTTGGTGCATACCTTGCTTGTGGCGTGTGTTTGTTTTGTATTAGATGGCTCATTTCTGGTGCATACCTTGCTTGTGGCACATGTTTGTTCTGTATTAGATGGCTCATTTCTGCATGCTTAGTCCCCTTTTTAGCTGTACACTTCTGCTGTGTCCCTCATTGCTTGCTGCACACTTCTCCTGTTTGTTTGCCCAAAAATGCCCAGTGGGTATGTTCAGCCTTTCTCCCCCATTTTTGGACTTCTGAAGTATGCTCCAACATGTTTGCTGTGCATTTGTTTGATATGGTTTAGAATAGTTAGGGGAAGAGGGGGAATTTTAGGGACTTTCAGGAAGCCATGATCTAGTAAGATCATGTATTTCCATCCCTAGGGACTTTAAGTGATATCATGGCCTGGTAAGGTCATAGATATCCATCCCATTTGTATTGGAAGAAAAACGTATATAAACATATACAAAAGATGTAGGACTTTGTGTGAAGCATATGACAGCCAAGGGGATAATAGGGTGAATATGAAGGAATTTTAATAAACATTGCATTATACATACATATTTCAGGTAGCATTGATAAATAACATACACAAGGTAATAAACCCATTGAACACAGTTCATGGTACATATGTTAGTAACAACAAAAGTATGCAAAAGACACGATAATGACTATAAATTGATAATAAAATGGTAATTTCATATAGTAAGGATATTTAAAATTCCCAGGTTCACCACAAAGTAAAAGTGTATGCCAATGATTAGAAAGGATATGGCCTGCAGGACATAGGGCCTCACTAGCCTGTAAGGGTATGGAAAACATAATGGCTTGAAGTTCTTGATAAAACAAGTGGATACACGGCAGTCAGTAGCTCTACGCATTTTGTGGCTTAAGCCACTCATCAGGATCAGGCACGTGTGGTTTCTATAAAGATTGAAAAAATAAAAAAACAATAGAAATTGTAAATACAAGGACAAGGTTAGTGGTAAGGTATAGGACCACCATAACCAGGGCTTACCTACTTAGATTGGGCATGCCGAGGTACAGTGGCAAGGCCCTACAAGCAGTCCGGAGAACAACTCCATACTGGGAGCTGAGGTGGGCAGCCCCGCGGGTCTGGGAGGGGTGGTACTCACGGCAGGCATGGCAACCGAGGATATTCTGGTAGTGAAGGGACAATGGTGAACAAGGGGGTATGGAGAACATAGGAGGGGGGGAAGGGAGGGGGGAACAGGGAAAAGGGGTAGATGTTATGTGAGTGAGTGGGAACAAATGAAACCAAAATTAGTGATAAAACAGTTGGAAGTGCCAATTTACCTAATGTGTATGAGGAACCCAGTGAAGGGAACCAGGAGGACCAACAAAGAAAAAATCAGTGTGGTGGATGGTGTGTAGAAAGCCTTGAGTGCCGTAGCCATCCGGGGAGTGCTCCTAAATACACCCGCCGCGGAAATGTCCACCAATGTCACGCCGTGGGGCGGGGGGAGGAGCGCCAAGCGCCAGATGGCTGATTCCGGCCATCGGCACGTAGCAAGCTCCCCCATAGCCCACGAGTATGGTAAACACAGCGCGTGCGCGGCGGCATCAGAACAGCGCCTCGTGCACAGCATCGGATGCGTGACACCGACACGCATTGACAGCACATCCGCCCCCCCAGGCCACAAAAATGGTGGGGATGTCCGCAAGGCATGTCACAGCCCCCGGGATAGGAGAGAAACCAGGCGGCAGGATGACCCAACACACTCTCCATCAACAGTACCAAAACCAAGCAGGTTAAACAATTGGAGCAATAAAAATTACGGATCTCTAAAGAATAACAAATTAAAATGGGTTCCTTATACACATTAGGTAAATTTGCACTTCCAACTGTTTCATCACTAATTTTGGTTTCACTTGTTCCCACTTACTCACATAACATCTACCCCTTCTTGCCCATTCACCTCCTTCCCTGTCCTCACGTCCTCACCCCACCTTTCCCCCCCTCCCCTTTCCTCCTTTTCCCTCCCTCCTTTCCCCTTCCCCCCCATTCCTGCCATGTTCCCTTCTTCCCCCCCTTCCTTCTCCCTTTACCTCCTTCCCCCCTCTTTTCCTTCCTCCCCCTTCCCCCTCCCTCTTTCTTCTTTCCTACTTTCTTCCCTTTCCCTCCTGTTGTCTTCCCTCCCCTCTCCTCTTCTTCCTGTCCCTCCCCTTTACTCTTTTCCCCGTTCCCCCCTCCCTCCCCCCTATGTTCACCACACCCCCTTGTTCACCATTGTCCCTTCACTACCAGAATACCCTCGGTTGCCATGCCTGCCATGAGTACCGCCCCTCCCAGACCCACGGGGCTGCCCACCTCAGCTCCCGGTATGGAGTTGTTCTCCGGACTGCTTGTAGGGCCTTGCCACTGTACCTCGGCATGCCCAATCTAAGTAGATAAGCCCTAGTTATGGTGGTCCTATACCTTACCCCTAACCTTGTCCTTGTATTTACAATTTCTATTGTTTTTTTATTTTTTCAATCCTTATAGAAACCACACGTGCCTGCTCCTGATGAGTGGCTTAAACCACGAAATGCGTAGAGCTACTGACTGCCGTGTATCCACTTGTTTTATCAAGAACTTCAAGGCATTATTTTTTCCGTACCCTTACAGGCTAGTGAGGCCACAGGTCCTGCAGGCCATATCCTTTCTAATCATTGGCATACACTTTTACTTTGTGGTGAACCTGGGAATTTTAAATATTCTTACCATATGAAATTATCATTTTATTATCAATTTATAGTCATTATCGTGTCTTTTGCATACTTTTGTTGTTACCAACATATGTACCATGAACTGTGTTCAATGGGTTTATTACCTTGTGTATGCTATTTATCAATGCTACCTGAAATGTGTATGTATAATGCAATGTTTATTAAAATTCCTTCATATTCACTCTATTATTATTCACTCTATTATCCTCTTGGCTGTCATATGCTTCACACAAAGTCCCACATCCTTTGTATATGTTTATATACTTTTTTCTTCCAATGGTTTAGAATAGGAGAGAGAGAGAGAACCACAAACTACATGTAATCTTAACAAAACATTTTCTTTATTTACAGCTGCAAACATCTAACTCTGAGGCAGATTTATTAACAGCAGAGTTATATATATATATATATATATATATATATATATATATATATATATATATATATATATATATATATAGTATCTTACAAAAGTGAGTACACCTCTCACATGTTTGTAAATATTTTATTATATCTTTTCATGTGACAACACTGAAGAAATTACAATTTGCTACAATGTAAAGTAGTGAATGTACAGCTTGTATAACAGTGTAAATTTGACGTCCCCTCAAAATAACTCAACACACAGCCATTAATGTGTAAACCGCTGGCAACAAAAGTGAGTACACCCCTAAGTATAAATGTCCAAATTGGGTCCATTTAGCCATTTTCCCTCCCTGGTGTCATTAGTGTTACAAGGTCTTAGGTGTGAATAGGGAGCAGGTGTGTTACATTTGGTGTTTTCGCTCTCACTCTCTCATACTGATCACTGGAATTTCAACACGGCACCTCATGGCAAAGGACTCTCTGAGGATCTGAAAAAAAGAATGGTTGCTCTACATAAAGATGGCCTAGGTTATAAGAAGATTGCCAAGACCCTGAAACTGAGCTGCAGCACAGTGGCCAAGACCATACAGCGGTTTAACAGGACAGGTTCCACTGAGAGCAGCCCTTGCCATGGTCGACCAAAGAAGTTGAGTGCACGTGCTCAGTGTCAAATCCAGAGGTTGTCCTTGGGAAATAGACGTATGAGTGCTGCCAGCATTACTGCAGAGGTTGAAGGGGTGGGGGGGTCAGCCTGTCAGTGCTCAGATCATCTGCCGCACACTGCATCAAATTGGTCTGCATGGGTGTTGTTCCAGAAGGAAGCTTCTTCTAAAGATGATGCACAAGAAAGCCCACAAACAGTTTTCTGAAGACAAGCAGACTAAAGACATGGATTACTGGTACCATGTCCTGTGGACTGATGAGACCAAGATAAACTTATTTTGTTCAGATGGTGTCAAGTGTGTGTGGTGGCAACCAGGTGAGGAGTACAAAGACAAGTGTGTCTTGCCTACAGCTAAGCATGATGGTGGGTGTGTCATGGTCTGGGGCTGCATAAGTGCTGCCGACACTGAGGGAACCATGAATGCCAACATGTACTGTGACATAATGAAGCCGAGCATGATCCCCTCCTTTCGGAGACTGGGCTGCAGGGCAGTATTCCAACATAACGACCCCAAACACACCTCCAAAACAACCACTGCCTTGCTATAGAAGCTGAGGGTAAAGGTAATGGACTGGCCAAGCATGTCTCCAGACCTAAACCCTATTGGGCATCTGTGGGGCATCCTCAAATTGAAAGTGGAGGAGCGCAAGGTCTCTAACATCCACCAGCTCCAAGATGTCATCATGGAGGAGTGAAAAAGGACCCCAGTGGCAACCTGTGAAGCTCTGGTGAACTCCATACCCAAGAGGGCTAAGGCAGTGCTGGAAAATAATGGTGGCCACACAAAATATTGACATTTTGTGCCCAAGTTGGACATTTTCACTTAGGGGTGTACTCACTTTTGTTGCCAGTGGTTTAGATATTAATGGATGTGTGTTGAGTTATTTTGAGGGGACAGCAAATTTACACTGTTATACAAGCTGTACACTCACTACATTGTAACAAATTGTCATTTATTTAGTGTTGTCACATGAAAAGATATAATAAATTATTTACAAAAATGCGAGGGGTGTACTCACTTTTGTGAGATACTGTGTGTATGTATGTATGTATGTATGTGTATATATATATATATATATGCTTATGTATTTGAAATGGAAATTTGGCTGTAAGCTATGCACACAGCCATATCTCCTGTGCTAATAAGCACCCATTTCCATCTTATGATATAATACCAATTTCGTCTAATGAAATAAATGCATCTTACCTAAAAACCCGCGCATTCCAAGTAATCAGACATCAGCTCCTTCTTACATTCTCAGCTCAGCATGACTGAATTTCTCCAGCTCGCATGCCCTTTTATTACCTCAAAAGCTTTCACAAACAGGAAGTGATGGTTCCAACAGGCAATCATTTCTTACATTGCAAGTGACATCACAGGAAATGAACACAGGATGTGAATGACCATATAAGGAATTAACAGGATGTGAGAACACAGAAACCCTTCCAACAGGGTCAAAAACAGAACCAATCAAAGACATGTATACATTCAAAATAGGAATACAGTAGTGACGTGTGCAGACTGTGGTGTGCAAAACCATGTGGCAAGCACATGGCTTTGAACACAACGGTGTGCACACTCCCACTGTTACCAGTGATGCGAACCATACAAAACCATGGCTCAGTGGGCCATAATTTTCATATAGTTATGCTATAGTTCCCATGTACGCAGACATGTATGCTCGGAGTCATTAATGCAGTCGCCATGAGGTGGCCAAGCTCCTGATGAATGCATAATCTAACATCCCTAAAAGAGCAACAGATCTGCCTTGTCCACGGGAAGGTTTCCATGTCCAATGGTCTTCCACCAGCGTCTGTATGTGCGAATACCCTCACATGAGAGTATTGCAGCAAAACTGACACTGGGGGGCATCTGACAACATACATTAATAACATTTTTCACAACAGCTCCTCCTCCTTGTCATATCCTCCCATGTGTCCCTCGATGAATCTTGATCTTCTTCTTACACCTGTAAATGTATCAGTCCTTACAGTACATATGAGTCCATAAAAAGGAAAACTCTGCTCTTCAGGAGGAATGACTTCTAGGGAGGACACGTCATGGTGAGCTGTAGTAATCGCTGGTCGGTTTGGGATCCTCTGTGTCTTGTACGTGGGTCGAGCATCGGGGCATCTCATCAGGGAAGATGTGGTCATCTGCTCAGGCTCTGGTCACGCGTCCAGTCAGGCAACAGGAGCACCTCATCATGGCATATAGAAGGAATAGAAACAAAAACAACATGAGTATATATACCCCTAATTCCTTCACTATGATCCGCTGCAAAATAAAATAAATAAATCCCCAACGACTCCCAAACCCTTACAAGGATTCCAACCTTCACTAGCTATAGCTCTGGCTTTGCCTTGTAGGGACCTAAACCTTATCCATATGGGTCTGAACTTTGTCACTAGTATCCCCGAGCCAGATATAACTTTACTTATGAATTCCCAGAAACCCCCTTGGACTGTGGGAACTTCTTTGTAGCTTCAACAGTTACATGAAACATCCCATCCTCAATGGATGAGAAATTGTTCAAGCGTTTCATAAGCTCAAGCCCCCACCGTGTACAAGCAATTCCCTTCCAGCTGTCCATGCCATTCTTACCTCCTCTCACGCCATCAGATCCTCACGATCGGACGCGACATAAGATGCTGGGACAAGTTTCACCAGCACACATGAACCTCGTGCCTTAGGGGAATTACCTTTATAAGCTGCAGATCTGCATTAATACCAAACTACAGTTGAAGCACACTTGTGGGCTACCTAGTTATCCTGATACCAAAGCTGGCAAGAACCAGAGCTGTTGTTAAAATTATAATTAATTTTACCCTCTAGAAATGTTTTGCTAAGTTCCATTGACAGGTGTCTGTTTGGATTTTACTAGTCTGTCAAAACTCCTCACACCAATATGAACGTCACATATATCATGTACCACTGTCATTGCTGGGGCACTAGTAGACCCGACCATGTGTCCTGTTCTCTTTCTTAGCTAGTTGGAAAATACACTTTAAAAATATAAATAAACAAAGATACTCCTCATCCTTTTGGTGTAGTTGATCCGCTTCTTGCAGTGACTGGCGTGGTCTCAGCCCTCAAGCTTCTTTACAATGACCCAGTCACCTGGTTGGAAATAATGTAAACTGGTTATTGTGTCAGGGTCCAGGATGGACTTGTGAACCCTGTGGTGGACCTTTTGAAGTTCATGTTACAGTGATTGCACCCACCCCATCAACTGAAAATGTAGGTGACAGCTAATGAGGAAAGTATAACTCTGGTTTTGGTTGACCTTCAAACAAACCTCATATGACAATAACCCAGATATCGGGACTGTGGTCACTGCATAACCTGTGCTTGGTCTACCATCTGGGGTGTAATACCTGGAACCAGTGACAAAAAGGTTCTTAGCATCTGGGATAGGAGCCTCTTTCACCAGACTGCTGCTTGCTGATTCAAATTCTATCAAAGAAAAATAGTCTTGGCACAAACTTGGTTAGAATTACAAAGGTTAGTATTATTGGTTTGAAAAATTGTCATTCTCACCACTCTCATCCCCCTTTTTCTTCCCTCCTCATTACGAACTGGAGGAAGACATGCCGGGTTTAGAATGGTGCAGAATAAAACAGCGAAATAGCCTATGATACTTTTACCTTCTTATACACCTGTACATACACTTTCAGAAACTCTTTGGACCTGAAAAGATACTTATAAACAAAAGTTATTACTCTAACCTTCAAAGAATGGTAAACAATACAACATTTGTGGTAAGAATGTAAGAGAGACTTTGGGAAGCCTCGCATTCCTTCCCTTGCACGGACTGCCATTGCCCATGGTGATTCAAATCGGCTTATCATCTTACCCCTGCGTCCAGGGAAAACCCTTGCACCCATTTTGGAGACCACCGCCCGATGTCTTCTTACATGGTGGATTGACGGACTACAACCACTATTAGTCACTCAAATAGAAACACTAAAATGAGGCATCAACTCTATGGCTTGTTGTCCCAACACTTTTGGCACAGAACTACAGAGTACCACTCTTTTAACAACCAACTATTAACTATGCCAAATGATTTGCCAACAACCACAGTTCACCCCCTGAGTTATGTCTCTACCCCTCACAGTGTATACATACACAAGCGCATTGCGCTTTACAACCGTACACTGCGTTGCCAGACGAATCTACACAGAGCACGTTTGCCTGCTTCTTTTACAAAACACTGCGGCTTCTTTCTGTACCTTGATATTACAACAATAACTTGGATGCCTCCTGTTTGCTCTCTACCCAAAACTGTATTACAGTATAAAACTAAAAACACTTTCAGACGCCAGTATTTTCTCATTGTCCTTCCAAGCACAAATCTCATTTGCTTGTGTGATACCCCAATCTCCCCCCCCCCAACTTCCTGTGGATACATAAAATGCTGAGAAGAACTTCCTGTTGCATGCCCAGCTCTAAACCCCCTCAAACTGGTTTATTTACATATCAGTGTACAGGAAAAGGGAGGGGAGGGTAAGCCTAGTTTCATATTTTGCGGGCTATACAATACAACCCTCAGCTAAAGACACAAAAATGCAAAACAAATAAAAATTAAACACAAACCGCTAAAAGTAAAAGAAACTCACAGTTAAAACTAGTCTTGTTATTGAAATTCAGTGCAAAGTAGAGATTTCACTCAAACCCAATATTCAATACAGAAAATGAAATAGATTCCTTGAAAAGTGTGTAAACAGTACAAAAATAGAATTCACTTAAAAAGGGAAACAAAATGGTGCCTAGAAGCCAGATTGTAGCTTATAGCACATGACTTTGCACACACAAGGAGTCTAGAAACAACATGGCAGCTTATACCACATGGCTTTGCACACACAAAGGAATACAAAATGGAGCAGGCCCACAGGTCTTCAAAATGGCTGCTGATCCACATGGTGACTACAACAAAAGCCAGACCACAACAAAATGGCGCATTTTCCCGCCAAAACTAAAAATTTCTCCCTACAAAATTACACATTTGAGATACTAAATGAACACTTAGACAAACATTGAAAAAAGTGTTATGCCCCGTACACACGGTCGGACATTGATCGGACATTCCGACAACAAAATCCTAGGATTTTTTCCGATGGATGTTGGCTCAAACTTGTTTTGCGTACACACGGTCGCACAAAGTTGTCGGAATTTCCGATCGCCAAGAATGCGGTGACGTCAACCACGTATGACGAGACTAGAAAAGGCCATTTCAGAACCAAGCGCGGCACCCTTTGGGCTCCTTTTGCTAATCTTGTGTTAGTAAAAGTTTGGTGAGAGACGATTCGCGCTTTTTCAGACTCGTGGCTTTCAGATCGTTTTTTGTGGTTCAGTTTGTGCTTGTGGGTTTGTATCCGCTCTTCAGTGCATGCAAGCAAGCTACACGTGACTTTGTCATTGTGTTCTTGTTCGTTCGTTACTGTTTTTCAGGTCGCTCTTCACAGGCCTTGCTGTTCTTCAGTGCGTTCTGTTACTTCGTTCTGAGCAGCCGACCGTTTTCTAGCCATGTTGCGTATACGTACTCCTCGTAGAGTTCGTGCTGTGTGGGGGCTTGGTGTTGGGGTCCTGACCTTGACACAAGTCCAGTCCATGAACAGGGTGGGGAGGAGTTCATGGACCAAGAATTGGTTGCTTCAGCGTGACCAGTTTTCTCATATGCCTTTGCTCCGTGAGATCCGTGAGAATAATCCTGATGATTTCAGGAACTTTCTCAGGATGACGGACCCCGTATTTCACCGTTTGTTGGCTTTGCTGACCCCCTATATCAGCAGGCAGGATACCTGCATGAGGCAAGCCATCACTCCGGAGCAGAGGCTCATCGCTACCTTGCGGTACTTGGCGATGGGGAGAAGCCTGCAGGACCTCAAGTTCTCGACAGGCATCTCCCCCCAGGCTCTGGGTATCATTATCCCAGAGACCTGTTCTGCCATCATCCAGGTCCTGCAGAAGGAGTATATGAAGGTAAGATTTTTATCCTTTAATATCACATTTTATTGTATATAATGTTTTCTAATGTATTGTATTTCTTTCCTCATTCCCTAATTACCATGATTGTAATATGCTGTGAATGTCCCCTTTGTCCTCATGCATGCTGGAATTTTATGTTTTGTTTTTTGTCCATCATGCATATTTCCCTTCACTTACCTCCCCAGCATGGTCTCCTGCCCTATATTCACATCATGTAGTCACTTAACAATGTATTTTATCAGCTCCATAGTAGTGATTTACACCAAACACCCCCTAAAATGTTTAGAAATCTGATTTGTGCATTAAATTCAGGCAGAGTGCCAGAGTCTTTTTTTGTGGTGTCCCCACAAATGACACGTTGAAACGACACTCTGAGGCATACAATCAATGTATCGTTTGTTCCATATTCCTTGGTTCTGGCATCGTTTTGAGGGACACAGCAACGTGTGAACTACTCCATTATCATCGCCCTTCCGGACCATCTATAATCACTCACCACCTAAGCCTATCTGACCCTACTCGGCGTATGCCCCGTTGGGTCCATCTTTTCTGGTAAGCCTCTTCATTTTTGGGTTGTGTTGTGCATGTCTCCATTCCAGATGGTTTACACATCTACTTGAAGTGTCTAGTTCCTGAAGATTTTTTATTTCACCTCATTCATAAGGATGACCCTTCATTATCAAGTATACTTGGAACTGTTTGTCTAATGCTTTCTATATTGGACTTTTTCATAATTTCATAGCGCTACACTTATTGTGTTTTTTTAACATTCAATTTGCAACAGTCAGGAGGTGAAAATTGTGTGTGATTGATGAAAAAAATACTAAAACAATGTCCCTTTTTCATACACAGGAAGACCTCAGCCAGGAGGAGGTTGTGGAATGTGGCACACAGGAGGAGGCTATGGAATGTGGCAGCCAGGAGGAGACGGGGCTAAGTTGCAGCCAGGAGGAGGCGGGGCTAAGTGACAGCCAGGAGAAGCCTGGGACAAGTCGAAGTCTGACCGAATCGCAGGTTCCTCCCCTCCACCTTCCTTACAAAAGAGCGAGGAAGGCGACTTACATGCAGGATTCTGCGCTCAGGCTGATTCAGGAGGCTTCTGCGTCCCTCAGAGCCTTACCCACTCCTGAAGAGGCCTTTGCCTGCATGGCTGCCATAAAACTGCAGGGCATGCAGGAGGGTCAACGCAAGCTATGTGAGGACCTTCTGTATAAAGTCCTAAGTAAGGGGGTGAGTGGTGAACTAACACCCAATACCCACCTGAGTGAGTTGGCCCCTCCTCCTCCTCCTGCTGCCACAACTCCACCACCAGAGCCACAGCATGGAAGGAGGCATGGAAGGAAGACCAGAGAGTGATGACCTGGGTTCAGTCTGGTCTGGCAAAAGATGCAGTCTCTTGTAGGACCACAGCCTGGGGACACAGATGTCATCTGCTGCTTTCCAGATCTCTGGGACTTCTGGGCCAGACTGCACTCCCTTAGATAAGGACTCCTCAGGCCACCAATTTAGCTTGAAAATAGTTGATGTGTGCCCTGGGGGTCCAAGGCTTCACCCATTTCTGCTGTTTCTCCAGCGTTGCCTCCCTCTTTGTTTAGTTGTGAGCCCTTAATAAATGACATTTTTTTATCAAATATACTCTCCTATGTGTGTTTTCATTCAAAAAGGACAGTTTGTTGGTGACGATTCAGGTACATTTCTAAAGTACAATGTGAAATTAACAAGAGACACCAACACCAAACAACCTCCTACAGATTAAATATAATATCAATGGTGTTGTGGTAACTTGACACACAAAACACACACAAAAATATTCTGGAGTAAAACTAAAAATACAATAAAACAAAGATCAGCCTTGGAAAAAAATACAAACCAAAAAAAAAATAATCTGCCTTAAGACAAACAAAAAAAAAAAAAAATAATGTTGTCAGATATGACAAATCAAAATATATTGAGGGAATCCCGATAAATAGTAAAGAAAGAAGTTTGTGAGAAGTCTGTGTGAATATGAGCAGCAAAACTACTTCATTCTTCTCACATTATAAAGAAGAAGAGAGTGCGCTGTATTAAACCATTTTTAACATTGCACCGTGACGAAAGTGTTGTATCCATTGCGAACGCTACGTTTACCAGACCGAGCTGTTCCGTCTCGGAATTTCTTCTGAGCATGCGTGGCACTTTGTGCGTCGGAACAGGCCACACACGGTCGGAATTGACGCGATCGGATTTTGTTGTCGGAAAATTTTATAGCCTGCTCTCAAACTTTGTGTGTCGGAAAATCCGATGGAAAATGTCCGATGGAGCCCACACACGGTCGGAATTTCCGACAACACGCTCTGATCGGACATTTTCCATTGGAAAATCCGACCGTGTGTACGGGGCATTAGTTATGAAAAAGCACAACTTAGGAACACATGCTATCCAATGAAACAACCAAGCCACATAACCCACAATCACACAGCTGAAACATACCCTCTCTTCTCAAACTCAGTTCACGTCAGCTTTCACAGAAACAAGACATTGAGAGATACAGACAGTGAATGCTTGCATGTTCTTTTCATCTCAAAAACAAAACCTTTCTATTGTTCACAAGGAGCAGCCAACTTTCACCATTGTAAAATGCTTGGCCGCCCCTCCCCCAGGCTGCATGCCCACTTAAAAGTGCAGCAGCCATCTTCAAACTAAAAGCTTTCCTATACAACTATCAAAGTCCGGTAACCATCTGTGTCTTGAGACAAACACTCTACAAAACTCATGTAATCTACTTGTCCCATATATAAGTAATAATTACAATTCATCCATTTCTCACATGCATTACAAACTTGTTACACAGCATCAGTCACACCCACATTACAGGCTGCAAATAATCATACATTTCTATTTCTCATATACTTATTACACAACATACAGTTACTTACACAGCACACAGTCTCCTTACACAAACATTCGAGATACAAATCACACACACACACGCAGGCACACACCAGACATACGATCAAACTTCCAGCATTATTTCAAAAGATGAAAAATTAGTTCTTTTGCAGAGCAGAGGCTCGCCAACACATCAGAAAGAGATGTCCTGGACTGGGATCCGTTCTCCCCCCTTTTCTTGCCGATGTGGAGGGGGGTTCTGTCTGCTCCATAAAGTACCTGGCCCGCCATCCTGAAATGGAAATTTGGCTGTAAGCTATGCACACAGCCATATCTCCTGTGCTAATAAGCACCCATTTCCATCTTATGATATAATATCAATTTCGTCTAATGAAATAAATGCACCTTACCTAAAAACCCAAGCATTCCAAGTAATCACACATCAGCTCCTTCTTACATTCTCAGCTCAGCATGACTGAATTTCTCCAGCTCGCATGCCCTTTTATTACCTCAAAAGTTTTCACAAACAGGAAGTGATGGTTCCAACAGGCAATCACTTCTTACATTGTAGGTGACATCACAAGAAATGAACACAGGATGTGAATGACCATATAAGGAATTAACAGGATGTGAGAACACAGAAACCCTTCCAACAGGGTCAAAAACAGAACCAATCAAAGACATGTATACATTCAAAATAGGAATACAGTAGTGACGTGTGCAGATGGTGGTGTGCAAAACCATGTGGCAAGCACATGGCTTTGAACACAACCGTGTGCACACTCCCACTGTTACCAGTGATGCGAACCATACAAAACCATGGCTCAGTGGGCCATAATTTTCATATAGTTATGCTATAGTTCCCATGTATGCAGACATGTATGCTCAAAGTCATTAATGCAGTCGCCATGAGGTGGCCAAGCTCCTGATGAATGCATAATCTAACATCCCTAAAAGAGCAACAGATCTGCCGTGTCCACGTGAACGTTTCCGCGTCCAATGGTCTTCCACCAGCGTCTGTATCTGCGAATACCCTCACATGAGAGTATTGCAGCAAAACTGACACTGGGGGGCATCTGACAACATACATTAATAACATTTTCCACAACAGTATTTATTATGTATTATTATGTAATTATTATTTTTTTATGAAATGTGCTTCATTTGTTTTCTCTACATCTACCAAGCATTGCATTTTTTTCCTTTTCTACAGTATGAAAACATGGAGCACAAGTCACCTGCTGCATCCATAGTCTGGGGAGCATGCAGAGTCTAGCTGAACGGAAATGCTGGGCTATAGCTCCGCTCCCAAATGGACCTTGAGCTGCCGTAAACAGCGCACCCATGACCCAACGTCATACACAAAACCTTCCACAGCCTCCCACAGCTGCGGCACATCAAACAATATAGCTGGCATGGTGTTAGGAGGTACACAAAGCTCAAGAACACCTTCATTAAGGACCCATTGGCCCAGGCCCCAGCCAAGATGGCACCGGTGCCATCCTCTGGCAGCACGGCTCACTCTCTGAAGCAGACAAAGACTTGCCAGACTCCCAAGGTGAGTCAGACACAGAATTTACTCTCTCTCAGCATTCACAAAATGATGCTGTAGTCCCTCCAGCTCTACTTAAACAAATAGAATGCATGCTACTCAAGGCACTGAAACAAACTTCTGTCCAAATAACTGACAGCCTTACACATGAAATCAGAGCTGTGAAATCACACAGCTGCACTAGAGATGTGCATGAAATAGAGACTACTGCTTAAAACTACATTGCATAACTCAAAATCTTAAAAAAGAAAACTTGAAACTACATTCCAAACTGGAGGATTTTGAAAACAGGGCTAGATGCCCCAACTTGTGCATTAGGAGCATCCCTGAATATGTGGTAGACCTGCAAGTCATGATGACAGCCTTATTCCAGGAACTCCAACAGGCTGTACCATTGCAACATCTATAATTGGACAAAAAACATAGGGTCCTAACACCTAAGAGGGTCTGAGGGACCTAAGAGTCCACCACGTGGCATCATTGCACATTACAGTATGTTCATGGCCGCACTTTAATAAAACTTACTTTTTAGGTATTGAAATGAACCAGTAGTGCTGTGAGATCTGGGTATTTTAAACTTTATACTGTATTGTATGGTACTTTATTTTTCACCCCATAGTACAACATGTCAGCATAAAAGAAGAGCATGACTTCACCTGAATAAAACGTCAAGAAACAAAGGAAGGCTATTGATCTTAAGATGAAAATGAAGATAAGAAGCAACTATGAAGCTGGTAAAAAGTTTAAGCCATAACACATGACTCATTCATGACATAAAAAATTACTGGTGATCTGGTTTGATGACCAGATACAAAAAATAATGCCAATGAGCCTTTTATTATTTCAAACCAAAGCACTCAGTATATTTGAGACTTTGAAGGTGCTCAAAGGCTAAGAATGAACTGAAACTTTTACAGCAAGCCATGGGTGGTTTCAATGATTTTGTTGGAGATTCAACCTGCATAATCAGTGAGGCAACAAGTGCTTATATAGAATCGGCATAAAAATTTGTTGACTTTGATAAAATTATAGAGAAAGGCGGCTGCTGTGCAGACAAAATCTTAAATGTGGATGAAAATGGGCTTTTTTTTAAGAAAATGCCCAAAAGGCCCTACATACACAAAGAAGCTAAAGATATTAAAGATAGAAGATATTAAAGCATTAGTGGAATATGTCGAGGGAGAAAGAAGAAGTTTGCTGGTGTGTTCTCAAAAGTGAATATTCTGTTAAAAAAAAGAGCGTATGGCCCCAAATGTTGAATGGTTCATAGAAGTAGAATGGCATATGATAAACCCCAGTGGTATACCTCACTCACCAGATTTGATTGCCCACTTGTTACAAATTGTGATGAATACCTTTGTTCTCCATGTGGTTGGATTGCTTTCCTAAATACAGGACACCTCTGATTTACTATGAGCAATTGAGAGCACTGTGGTTCCTTCAGGTTGACTCTTGGTAGCTGTTGATATTGAAGCTCTTTTTTCTTCCATCCCACACAAGGTAGGTTTGAAAGTTGCACAGAAAATCCTGCTGGAGAGAGATTCTACTTCTGTTCCATTTTTAACCAGTTTTTTTTCTACATCTTCTTTCTCACATATTTACTCAGAATGTGTTCACATTAGACTACTCCCTCTTCCTCTAGGTGCAGGGGGTGGCGATGGGCACATGCTGTGCCCCATAATATGCCAACTTGTACCTGGGAGGGTAGAAGCATGACTTGTTCTCTTTTTGCACTCCTTTTGTGTCCCCATTGTATTTGTCACTATACTAGCTGAGCCTTGTAGTTCCATGCTGCATAACCATAGAGTATAAATACAGCTTCCATTTGCATCCACTTCCTGGTTTGAAAAAGAGGTGTAGGCTTAAATGTTGCCATCCCCTGACATCACTTCCTGTTTCATCACTTCTTGTCCTTCCACTGGAAATTCTTAACTTAATTATTTTGAACTGTAACCAATATGACCTAAAGTTTACAATGACTATAGTTATGAAAGAATTGCGTTCCTTGTCACTACACTCTACATCCAGAACGATGGTTCAGTTGGGACATCACTATATCGTAAGCCCACGGTGGGCAATGCGATATTGCATGCTACTAATGCACATCCTCGCCCTCTTATTGCCAGTATATCCTTCAGCCAGTATCTACGCCAGAGGAGGAACTGCTCTGATGAGAACTTGTTTACAATTGAGGCGGATGCTATACATCTCCACCTACTAAAGAGGGGCTAGACAAACCCAACTCTTCAAAAAGCATACAAATAAGCTAAAGAGAGGAGTAGACAGGACCTTTCATTTAATAAAGCACCACCTAAAAAAGTGAAACAGTGACACTCATTTCCACCTACTGTAATCACTGTGACCAATTTCATAAGATTTTGCAAAAGCATTGGCATCTTTTACTTAGTGATCTGTACTCAAAAAATATTTAACGGAATATCCTGACATTACATTTAGACGTTCCAGCTCTATTTATGACTGTCTAGTCAAAAATCATTACACAAGACAGGAAACAGAAGGAAGGGAATGTAGGGCCTTTAGAAATGTGGTAATGTTCTTATTGTTACTGGGTTTTGGAAGGAGAATAATTTAGATTACCTAATGGTAAAATGCACATTATTAAACATGATGTCACCTGTCAAAACATGTGGTGGGGTTTACATTATGTTATGCCAATGCAAAGCAATATACGTTGGAAAAACAATGCATCCACTTATTTGGAAAATAATTTGTGACTACATATCTTATGTGAGAAATGGCCTCCTGAATACCCCATTAGGGGACATATTGGCATGAAACATAATTATGATGCATCAGTCATTAGATTTTGTGACCTAGAAAAGGTCTATGAGGACTCATGGGGTGGTGATTGTGACAAAAAAGTCTTATGTAGAGAGGCTAAAGGCATCTATTATTTAAAAGCAACATCACACCCAGTTTTAAATGACATGTCAAGTTTCAAATTATTTTTATAGCAATATATGTTCCATTCCTTTATTTTTTTATTTTTTGCTTTTTTTTGCTTTGTTTGATATTTATATTTTTTATAGTCTATAGAATATTGTAGTTACCCCTGTATTGTGTATTATTGGCTTTTATGTTCTCAGAATGATGTGTTGTTATGCAATAAACCCACTATTACATGCTATGGCTCTGATCTTTGGTTTGGGCTTGCTGCCCTCCATACTTTGTTTCAGTTGGAGTTCTGGGCTCCTCGGAATGCAGGTATTCGGTTGCTGCCAACAGTTAATTTGGCTGTGCACGAAGCAGAGAGTAGATGGGGTTGTTTCCTTGCTCCCCCCCTCCCCCATTCATTGCTGCTTTGTCATTTTTTTCCTCCCTGCTGGGCAGGATGAGTGGTGACTTGGGACAGATGTGAATGCCTGTTGGTAGTGCTGCCTTGTTCATGCCTAGGTGATGTCACTGCCCACGCCATCTTTGGTAGGGATCTTTAAGAGGAAAGTTTTATGGCAATGGTTTGCCTGGGCTTTTCTCCTTTTGGGATGCAGTCCTCTTACAGCCATGATATTGAGCACCAGTCTAATTGCATAATATGGAATGTTTGGTTCCTAATGCACCTTCTTATAAGCATCTATATAGTTTAAAAGTGAGCTTTTCTGTTTTTGCCTGGTAGGATCATCTGTGATCACTAAGGTCCCATGGCTACCCCTGATAACTTTTATGCTGCTGATTATAGACTTTCTGGGTTTTGGGGTCTGAGCATTATTTTAATAATAATGAATTATCCAAATTATTTTTTTTTATACTTTGATAATTCATTATTATGAGATTAATGTTAATTTTCATTTTTTTATTACTATTTTTTTTGCTGTTTTTTCTTTTTGAGCCCAGGTAGTCTGTGTCTCCATTTCCGTTTATACATCTGGATACATACTGGTATCTTTGGTGCATGCCATCTGGTGTTGAATCCTGCTGGTGTCCCATCTGGGACATTGATTGGATGCACTGTTCAGAAGTGCATTGATTTCTGTCCCCAGTAATTCCAGTCACCAGGATTGGATGTGTGCATGTGCCAAAAATGATGCGGCGGGTTGACATCACTTCCGGTCCCATGTCACTTCCAGTCCAGAGCCGAGGGATCGCTCATGGTTGAGAGACAGACAGGGGAACTGGCATGGACATCCTGCCACTCCACAGGACAGCTGATGAGGCAACACTGATGAGGTGGAAATGATGAGCACTGATGCGATGGCACTGATATGCAGCACTGATGGGGGACTGACAGGCGACACTGGTGGGCACTGATAGGCAGCACCAATGGGCACTGATAGGCAGCACTCATGGGCACTGATAGGTGGCACAAATGGGGCTGCACTGATAATCAGTGGCCTGATATCAGTGTAAATTATTATATTTTTTTTTTATGGGGGCACCTGAGCCGAGCTACAGCTCACTGTGTCCATTCAGACATGAAGCCGCATCCCATTTCTCTCCTCATTGGCTGACTGACTTTGATTGACAGCAGCATGAGCCAATGGCGCCACTGCTGCTGTCTCAGCCAATGAGGAGGTGAGTCCTGGGCAGCCGAGACACTCCTACAACATTGCTGGATCTAGATGGGGCTCAGATAAGTATTAGGGAGGCTGAGAGGGACCGATGCACACAGAAGGCTTTTTATCTTAATGCATAGAATGCATTAAGATACAAAAAAAACATTACATAGTTACATAGTAGGTGAGGTTGAAAAAAGACACAAGTCCATCAAGTCCAACCTATGTGTGTGATTATGTGTCAGTATTACATTACATATCCCTGTATATTGCGGTCATTCAGGTGATTATCTAATAGTTTCTTGAAGCTATCAATGCTCCCCGCTGAGACCACCGCCTGTGGAAGGGAATTCCACATCCTTGCCGCTCTTACAGTAAAGAACCCTCTACGTAGTTTAAGGTTAAACCTCTTTTCCTCTAATTGCAATGAGTGGCCACGAGTCTTATTAAACTCTCTTCTGCGAAAAAGTTTTATCCCTATTGTGGGGTCACCAGTACAGTATTTGTAAATTGAAATCATATCCCCTCTCAAGCGTCTCTTCTCCAGAGAGAATAAGTTCAGTGCTCGCAACCTTTCCTCATAACTAAGATCCTCCAGACCCTTTATTAGCTTTGTTGCCCTTCTTTGTACTCGCTCCATTTCCAGTACGTCCCTCCTGAGGACTGGTGCCCAGAACTGGACAGCATACTCCAGGTGCGGCCGGACCAGAGTCTTGTAGAGCGGGAGAATTATCGTTTTATCTCTGCAGTTGATCCCCCTTTTAATGCATGCCAATATTCTGTTTGCTTTATTAGCAGCAGCTTGGCATTGCATGCCGTTGCTGAGCCTATCATCCACTAGGACCCCCAAGTCCTTTTCCATCCTAGATTCCCCCAGAGGTTCTCCCCCCAGTGTATAGATTGCATTCATATTTTTGACACCCAAATGCATTATTTTACATTTTTCTACATTGAACCTCATTTGCCATGTAGTCGCCCACCCCATTAATTTGTTCAGGTCTTTTTGCAAGATTTCCACATCCTGCTGAGAAGTTATTGCCCTGCTTAGCTTAGTATCATCTGCAAATACAGAGATGGAACTGTTTATCCCATCCTCCAGGTCATTTATGAACAAATTAAATAGGATTGGTCCCAGCACAGAACCCTGGGGGACCCCACTACCCACCCCTGACCATTCTGAGTACTCCCCATTTATCACCACCCTCTGAACACGCCCTTGTAGCCAGTTTTCAATCCATGTACTCACCCTATGGTCCATGCCAACGCACCTTATTTTGTACAGTAAACGTTTATGGGGAACTGTGTCAAATGCTTTTGCAAAATCCAGATACACCACGTCTACGGGCCTTCCTTTATCTAGATGGCAACTCACCTCCTCATAGAAGGTTAATAGATTGGTTTGGCAAGAACGATTCTTCATGAATCCATGCTGATTACTGCTAATGATATCATTCTTATTACTAAAATCTTGTATATAGTCCCTTATCATCCCCTCCAAGAGTTTACATACTATTGATGTTAGGCTAACTGGTCTGTAATTCCCAGGGATGTTTTTTGGGCCCTTTTTAAATATTGGTGCTACATTGGCTTTTCTCCAATCAGCTGGCACCATTCCAGTCAATAGACTGTCTGTAAAAATTAGGAACAACGGTCTGGCAATCACCTGACTGAGTTCCCTAAGTACCCTCGGATGCAAGCCATCTGGTCCCGGTGATTTATTAATGTTAAGTTTCTCAAGTCTAATTTTAATTCCGTCCTCTGTTAACCATGTAGGTGCTTCCTGTGTTGTGTCATGAGGATAAACACTGCAGTTTTGGTTACTGAAGCCCCCCGATTCACTCGTGAATACTGAGGAGAAGAATAAATTCAATACCTCTGCCATCTCCCCATCCTTTGTAACCAGATGTCCTTCCTCATTCTTTATGGGGCCAATATGGTCTGTCCTCCCTTTTTTACTGTTTACATACTTAAAGAATTTCTTGGGATTTTTTTTGCTCTCCTCCGCTATGTGTCTTTCATGTTCTATCTTAGCCATCCTAATTGCACCCTTACATTTCTTATTGCATTCTTTATAAATTCTGAATGCTGTGGATGATCCCTCAACCTTGTATTTTTTGAAGGCCTTCTCCTTTGCTTTTATATGCATTTTTACATTGGAGTTAAGCCATCCAGGATGTTTGTTCGCTCTTTTAAATTTATTACCCAATGGGATACATTGGCTAATGCCCTTGTTTAATATGCTCTTAAAGCAAACCCATCTCTCCTCTGTATTCTTTGTTCCTAATATTTTATCCCAATTTATGCCTTTTAGCAAGGTTTGTAGTTTAGGGAAGTTGGCTCTTTTGAAATTCAGTGTCTTTGTGTTCCCTTCATGTCTCCTATTTGTGTGATTTATACTGAAACTAATTGACCTGTGATCGCTGTTACCTAAATTGCCCCGTATTTCCACATCTGTTATCAGGTCTGTATTGTTGGTAATCAGTAGATCTAGTAATGTTTTATTTCTAGTTGGTGCGTCTACCATCTGACCCATAAAATTGTCCTGCAAGACATTAAGGAACTGGCGAGCCTTAAATGAATGCGCGGTTCCCTCCGCCCAGTCTATGTCTGGATAATTAAAATCCCCCATTATGATAACACTTCCCATCCTTGCTGCTAATCCAATTTGTGATAGGAGATCCGTCTCCACTTCCTCCCTCAGGTTAGGGGGCCTATAGCATACTCCCAGTATTATTTTCCCCTTAGCTTCATCCCTTTGGAGCTCTACCCATAAAGATTCCACCTCCTCCCTAGCCCCCTCAGTGATGTCATCTCTCACATTCACTTGTACATTATTCTTGATATATAGGCATACCCCTCCCCCTTTTTTACCCTCTCTATCCTTGCGGTATAGGGTATACCCTTGAATGTTTGCCAGCCAATCATGAGAGCTGTTGAACCAGGTCTCTGAAATTCCCACAAAATCCAAATCCTCCTTGTACAACAGTATCTCTAGTTCACCCATCTTGTCCGCCAGGCTCCTGGCATTGGTGAACATGCCACATAGTTTAGACCGGTCGCATATTGTCCTCGTATTGGGTGTTTCAAGATTGCAACTTGGACTTGCTACTATACTCACCTTGTGTTTTTGTGCTTTGGTTAACCTACCACTAATGCCCCCAATACTACCCTCTGGAATATCTTCCGCGCTGGCTATCACTGTCTCTGGACCCTCCCCCCCATCGCCTAGTTTAAAAACCCCTCTAACTTTTTGGCCATCTTCATTCCCAGCAGATCTGCACCCTCCTCATTTAGGTGCAGTCCGTCCCTTCTATAGTACCGGTTACCGACTGAGAAGTCGGCCCAGTCCTCCAGGAACCCAAACCCCTCCTTACTACACCAGCTCTTCAGCCACTTGTTTACTTCCCTAATCTCCCTCTGCCTCTCTGGTGTGGCTCGATGTACCGGTAGTATTCCTGAGAACACTACCTTGGAGGTCCTTTTCCTCAATTTAGCTCCTAAGTCCCTAAAATCGTTCTTTAGGACACTCCATCTGCCTCTGACTTTGTCATTGGTGCCAACGTGCACCATGACAGCTGGGTCTTCCCCAGCCCCTGCCAGTAATCTGTCCACAAGATCCGTGATGTGCCGAACCCGAGCGCCCGGTAGACAACATACTGTTCGGCGCTTCAGGTCTTGGTTACAGATTGCCCTCTCTGTCCTTCTAAGAATTGAGTCCCCTACCACCAGAATCTGTCTTTCCTTTCCCTTTGCTGCCCCCCCACTCTCACTGGAGGAGTTCTTCCCCTGGCAGCTAGGAGAGTCCCTCAACTCCAGCAGTGCTGGTCCCTGACTGGTTACACCAATGTCACTCAATGGAGCGTACTTATTGGGATGCTCCAGTCCTGGATCGGCCTCCCTGGCACTTCCCCCTCTACCCCTCCTGACTGTCACCCATCTACTCTTTGCTAGTGCCTGCACCTCTTTGTCTCCACCCGCCTCTGTGCTGGCCCCTGCCGGCACCTGCCGTGTACGTTCCTGGCTCACCTTTAGTATGGAGGGACTTCTCAGTGCTGACAGTTGCTTCCCCAGATTCAGAACCTGGGCTTCCAGGGAAACAATGTGCTTACATTTTGCACAGCAGTATTCGCCCTCGATCGGATGATCAAGGAACGCATACATGCGGCAAGATGTACAAAGAGTCGCCTCTCCACACCCGCCGGGCATCGTACCTATTAAATTTAGTGAGGATTTTACCCTGTCCAAATTACCTAACAACTAGCTTCCTGGCACTAATACTCAAGACAATACACAGGTACACAATACACAAGTACTAACGATCCACACACACTACTCAGACAACACTCAGATACTCACACTACACAGGTACTATGACCCCTGTTATAATCTCCTGTTTTAAACTCTTGTTTATAACTCCCACTTAAAAAAGCTCCACTTACACCAAGCTCCACAGCTTCAAACTGAGCACGCTCAACTGAGTCCTACAACAAGTTAAATAGTCACCTGGGAGCAATTAACCACACCCCTTAATTGATAGACTGATGAAACAAAAAAAAAAAAAAAAAAAAAAAGAAAAGCTATTTAAAAAGTGACAGCAAAAGGCAAGATAAAAACTAAAAGGAAAAGTCCCCAAAATGCAACCCAGCAAACACCAACAGACAGCAGCAATACACACACCAACAGACAGCAGCAATACACACACCAACAGACAGCAGCAATACACACACCAACAGACAGCAGCAATACACACACCAACAGACAGCAGCAATACACACACCAACAGACAGCAAGACTTGTATACTCTAACTCTTGTTTATAACTCCCACTTAAAAAAGCTCCACTTACACCAAGCTCCACAGCTTCAAACTGAGCACGCTCAACTGAGTCCTACAACAAGTTAAATAGTCACCTGGGAGCAATTAACCACACCCTTAATTGATAGACTGATGAAACAAAAAAAAAAAAAAAAAAAAAAAAAGAAAAGCTATTTAAAAAGTGACAGCAAAAGGCAAGATAAAAACTAAAAGGAAAAGTCCCCAAAATGCAACCCAGCGAACACCAACAGACAGCAGCAATACACACACCAACAGACAGCAGCAATACACACACCAACAGACAGCAGCAATACACACACCAACAGACAGCAGCAATACACACACCAACAGACAGCAGCAATACACACACCAACAGACAGCAGCAATACACACACCAACAGACAGCAGCAATACACACACCAACAGACAGCAGCAATACACACACCAGCAGACAGCAGCAATACACACACCAACAGACAGCAAGACTTGTATACTCTAACTCTTGTTTATAACTCCCACTTAAAAAAGCTCCACTTACACCAAGCTCCACAGCTTCAAACTGAGCGCCTTTACAATCACTTTAGGTAAAAACAATTTACTGAGTTCAGACTCTTGCAAGTCAAAGAACTAATAAGCTGCAATATTTACAATGTATACAATACATTTATGTTTTTGTGTTTTTTTTTTTTCTGTTTCCTGCAAAGTTGAATCCTTTTTTGGCCTCTAATAATACTTGGGAAATTCTGTGGTGAGTACCCAGCAGAATTATGACTAAAACAAGCACAAAATGATAGTGTTGTCTCTCTATAACAGATTCTAATGTAGAATCCCTTTCATGACTAAGCCTATTTTTGAAATTTGGTGTTTACAAGTTAAAATCCATATTTTTTGCTAGAAAATTACTTAGAGTTCCCAAACATTATATATATTTTTTTAGCAGAGAATCTAGAGAATAAAATGGCGATTGTTGCAATATTTTTTATCACACGGTATTTGTGCAGCGGTGTTTTAAGTGCAAATTTTTGGAAAAGGGACACTTTCATGAATTTTAAAAAATCCAAACAGTAAAGTTACCCCAATTTTTTTGTATAATGTGAAAGATGATGTTACGCCGAGTAAATAGATACCAAACATGTCACCCTTTATAATTGCACGCACTCGTGGAATGGCGACAAACTACGGTACCTATGAATTTCCATAGGCGACGCTTTAAAAATTTTTTACGGTTACCAGGTTTGAGCTACAGAGGAGGTCTAGGGCTAGATTTATTGCTCTCGCTCTGACAATCGCGGTGATACCTCACATGTGTGGTTTGAACACCATTTACATATGCGGGCGCGACTTCCGTATGCGTTTTATTTGCTGCGCGAGCTCACGGGGACAGGGGCACTTTAAAAAATTTTTTTTATTATTTATTTATTTATTTTATTTATGTTTTTACTTTATAAATTGTGTTTAAAAATTTTTTTTTTTTTTTTTTTTACTTTTATTGCTGTCACAAGGAATGTAAACATCCCTTGTGACAGTAATAGGTGGTGACAGGTACCCTTTACACTTCAAAGTATTCAGATTGCCGAAAACGGCGATTCTGAATACTGTGTACCTTTTTAAATTCAGCGCCATTGGCAGCCGAGTAAACGGGAAGTGACGTCATGACGTCGCTTCCGCGTTTACAACAAGAGGGCTGGAACGAAGCCACTCACAGCTTCGTTCCAGCCCGCCCCCAGCCGCCGAAGATTCCCGATTGGACACCGGGCCTCCCGATTGCACGGGAGGCCCGGTAACAGCTGCGGGAGGCGGTGGGAGGGGGGGATATCCCCTCCCGCTCCCCTGGTATAACAACCGAGCGGCTTTTAGCCGCATCGGTTGATATACATGGGTAGCCGATCGCCCGCTGTAAACAACGGTACCGGGATGATGTCTGCAGCTGCGGGCATCATCCCGGCATAACCCCGGAAAGCTGAGTATGCATATCTGCGTACGGTCTGCGGGAAGGGGATAAACAAATACTGTATGTGAAGGAATGGTAACATTAGAGAAGCATGGAGACTATTATTGCTGACCTCTTCTTTTGAAAATGCTAGTTTTTTGACTGTCATGTTAACTTACTGGCTTCAAAACTCTTAATCATTGACTGTGCATATATGGACTTCCTGTCTTTCTTAGTCAGCATACTTGTTTAAACTAGTGGCTCAGAAAATATTGAAGACAGTGGGTCAGAACAGGAGCCAGTCAAATAAAATTTTGAGAAGGAGGCCCCATATTTCTCTCAGCTGTAAGTACAGCTGTGAGCGAATGACACCTATAGTATATTTTTGCATTGTAGAAAGGACACAGAGATAAACATCTACAGAAAAATCTCACCACTGTGGTCTTCCAGAAACATAAGAGATTGGTCAGTAATTCACTACATTTGGCTCGACCTACAACCGTTATTTCAGCTATTTAAAGAAAAGCTCTGATACATAAAATAATTACTTATATAATAGCTTTAGCTGGTGGCTAAAAGAAGTTATAGCCCAATTGAATGGTCAGTTTAAATTGGCTAAATAAAATGAAGGTGTATCAAAAATGTGTGCATAGTCTAATGCCGCGTACACACGGTTGGACATTCCGACAACAAAATCCATGTTTTTTTTTACGATGGATGTTGGCTCAAACTTTTCTTGCATACACATGGTCACACAAATCTTGTCAGAAATTCCGAACATCAAGAACGCGGTGACCTACAACACGTATGACGGCACTATAAAGAGGAAGTTCAATACCAAGTGCGTCACCCTTTGGGCTCCTTCTGCTAATCTCGTGTTCGTAGAAGTTTGGTGAGAGACGATTCACGCTTTTCAGCCTCGTGCTTTTCAGATCGTTACTGCTCTGCAGTTTGTGCTTGTGGGTTCGTATCTGGTTTTTAGTGCGTGTAGTCAGTTCACATTTCTTTTTCAGTGCATATTTTATAGTACGTATTTGATTTTGCAGTGCGTTCTTGTCCGCTCATTTCTGATTTTCAGCTCGCTCTTCTCAGGCCTTTCTGTTTTTTAGTGCGTTCTGTTAGTTTGTTCTGACCAGCCGACCGTTTTAAAGCCATGTTGCGGTTACGTACTCCTCGTAGAGTTCATGCTATGCAGGGGCTTGGTGTTGGGGTTCTTATTACTTTGACTCAAGCCCAGTCCATGAACAGGGCAGGGAGGAGTTCATGGACCAAGAATTGGTTACTCCAGCGTGACCAATTCTCGCACATGCCTTTGTTGCGGGAGATACAGGAGAATAATCCTGATGATTTCAGGAATTATCTCTGGATGACGGACCCGTCTGTTGGCTTTGCTGTCCCCTTATATTATGAAGCAGGACACCTGCATGCGGCAAGCCATCACTCCTGAGAAGAGGCTAGTCACCACGTTGTGGTACTTGGTGACGGGGAGAAGTCTGCATGACATCAAGTTCTCGACAGGCATCTCCCCCCAGGCTCTGGGGATCATTATTCCAGAGACCTGTTCTGCCATCATTCAGGTCTTGCAGAAGGACTATATTAAGGTAAGATTTCTCCTTTAACCTCCCTGGCGGTTTTCCCGAGTTTGGCTCGGGGTGAGATTTCAGTACCATTAGCGGTAACCCCAAGCCACACTCGGGATTGCATTGCAGGATCCTGGTGTGGTATACCTACCTTGTCCCCAGGATCCTGCGATGTCCCCCTGTTGTGTCTGCGGCTCTGTCCTCTGCCTGAAGCCTCTGTGTGCTGGGCTCCATTCCCTGCGAGGGTCACGACGCATGGGGTTGGAGCCCCACGGCAAATTCAAAAACTGTAAAAATCATAATACATACAGTACACTGTAATCTTACAGATTACATTACTGTATGAGATTATTTAACATCCCTTTTGTCGCTAGTGGTTTGTCCAATGCCCTGCATGCAGTTTTATATTATATACTGTTCTTTCTGCCTGGCAACTGGAGATTGTCCATACAGTAGCAACCAAAAAGTGACCCTTTACGTCAAAAGTTGTTTTAGATCAGCTAGAAAACAGCGATAGTAAATTAGAATACTTGCAGAATTGAGCAATAGTGAATTGTGGGGAAATTTATTTTATTATTATTTTTATAATCATTTATATTTATTTATTATATTATAATTTATGATTTTGTGTTTCAAACTTTATCATACCTGGCATATCTACTAGACTCTTGTTTGGGCAGATTTAAGTGTGTTATTCCTAAGAATTACAGGCCTACAATATAAAATGCCAAATTTCTATGCAAAATAATTGTACCGCTTTGAGACACAAAAATCTGACATAATCATACCTCCAGGGAGGCTACCATCACATTCTATGTATTTAATGTTTGCTAATGTATTGTATTTCTTTCATCATTCCCTAATTACCATGATTGTAATATGCTGTGAATGTCCCCTTTGTCCTCATACATGCTGGAAGTTCTTAAACTTTCTTTTTTATCCTTCATGCATATTTGTCTTCACTAACCTTCCCAGCATGCTATCCTGGGCCCATACACACCTAGCCTAGTCATTTAACAATGCATTTTGTCAGCTCCATTGTAGTGCTTTACCCTAAACACCCTCTAAAATGTGTTTAAATGTTATTTGTGTGCTTAAATTCATGCAGAGTGCCAGAGGCTTTTTTGGGGGGTCCCAAAATCATTTGGAACCCTCCCTCCCCCCAGCCGCTAAGTCAATCGATACCAATCCTCTATCTGCTGACTTTGCAAAACCCATATACACTATACCTACCTCTTTTATGTTTATATTTATGGATGAATTCACCAAAGCATGTAGTGAAAGGACCTGCCTAAATACTTTCAAATGGTACTGTTTAAAGTTTTGTTCTCCTATTATCTTGATAGGTAATTGCAGAATGTCAAAAATTGCTTCAATTTGTACAGTGTGTATTTTTTTATTTTATTATGACACTTCTTACCTGTCCAGTGGTCTGCCAATAGTGTAAGTAAGGAGGGACTGGCCAAATTCACACACATTATTTATGCATTCAGCTCTCAATGAAGTGGAGAGGGTTACCTGTCCAAAACATCTCCCCCCACCCCTAAATTTTTTAAAATGGGCCATCAGAGGAGGTGAGGAATCTGATAAGTGGACCTTATATTTTTGTCTTTAAATAATCCTTAAAATAAATGTTATACTGATGTTGGCCAAAAATGTTTGTGTCTAATCTGTTTGCAATTTTATGTGCAAAATTACTTCCCAATTTGCCCAGCGGTGGGACTTTCCCAACTGCGGAAGGGCAATTGATGGGAAACATGTCCACATAGCCCCACCCCCCAACTCAGGGTCATACTATTACAACTATAAGGGGTTCAATAGTATTGTGATGTTGGCGGTGGTGTTGGCGACAGATGAGTTTCTCTATGTGGACATGGGGAAGACTGGTCGGATGTCGGATGGTGGAGTCATCCCCCAGACCGAGTTTGATAGATGGCTCCAGAATGGTGTCTTGGGATTGCCACCTGCTGAAGAGAACGTGGAAGGACTCCCGTTCATCTTTGTCGCTGATGATGCATTTGGGCTGGATGAACACCTGATGTGGCCATTCCCAATGAGGACCCTCACCCCGGACCAGAGGGGTTTTAGCTACCGGCTGGCCAGAGCCAGAAGAGTGGTGGGGAACGCTTTCAGGATAATGGCCAGCCGGTTCCACCTATTCCTCACTGCAATAAACATGGAAGAATATAAAATCAATCACATCGTTCTTGCATGCTGCATATTACATAACTTTTTAAGAAACAATGCATCCAACTATGTGGCCTCAGTTGGGACTGAGGCCGGCTTATTACCGGATCCAACACATCTGATGGCTCTTGAAGCTGGCCGTCCTGGCTTGCCCCCCCAAAGCACCCACGAAGTTTGTGAAAAGTATCTAGAGTACTTTGTGGGTAGGGGGGCCATTGATATGCCAGACAATGTTTAAGAAACATTTTATAAATGCATTTTTTTGGTAAAACTGAAATAATATTTCCTTTGATTTAATGCTTGGGTTTCTTTTAGCTGTCTCCTAGGTTCTCCAATGGGCTTTTCTTTTTGGCCATTTTCAATAGTGCAAACGTAATTTAGTTGATACATGAGGTGACAATCTCTTCTTCAGCGAACTATTATGTTGTGGGTCTGTTGTTTTTGTTGTTAATGTATGTAATGCATTAATGATAAAAAGATTCATCATTTTCAGCACCATGAATGAATTTTTGGGAGTCAAGAAAATGGCGTGATTGTGGCAAATTATAAAGCACTGTGGGAGTTATTTACTAAAGGAAAATACACTTTGCACTTCAAGTGCACTGCAAAAGTGCACTTGAAACTGCACTGAAAGTGCACTTGTAGTGCAAAGTGGAGTTGCCTTTAGTAAATAACCCCCATTGTGTCATGGTTATGCAATAGAGTTTCTCTATCAGCTTACCTGTCTCCATGTGTTCATCTCTAAAGACCAGCTGCCTCACACCTGACTGGTTTTATAACCTCTCCTCTAAGCATGGCCCCACCCCAGGCCCTATCAGGGAACCCTATATTAATCTGTGCACTGCAAGCCAGCAGTGCTGATCAACCATTGTGTGTTAGCCTCTGTGTGTACTTGCTGTGTTTCCTACGCCTGATTCCAGTTACTGACTTAACTATTCCTGTCTGCTCATGACCCTGACCTTTGGCGTGTCCCCGACCATCCCTGATTGCCTGTGACCCTGAACCTTGGCGTGAACTCTGTTGTCCTTGTCTGCTTGTGGCCCCGACCTTGGCTTGTCCCTTACTTTCCTTGTTGTTCCAGCCTGCTGCCTCCTTCCTCTTCTCCTGTAGTCTACCGTGAGTGTGAGCTGTAAGACCCTGGGGGCCGCGACCTGGAGCCAGACTGCAGCTCAGTCCATCCTCACCACTAGAGGCTGTGGTGAAAACCTGCTGGCTCTTATGCCGCGTACACACGGTCGGACTTTTCGTCTACAAAAGTCCAACGGACACCGACGGACTAAAGCTGGCTGGTAATCCGATCGTGTGTGGGCTTCTCCAGACTTTCAGCAGACTTTTTCAGCCTCAAATCCGACGGACTTTAGATTTGAAACATGCTTCAAATCTTTACGTCGTAACTACGACGGACCCCGAAATCCGCTCGTCTGTGTGCTAGTCCGACGGACAAAAACCCATGCTAGGGCAGCTATTGGCTACTGGCTATGAACTTCCTTATTTTAGTCCGGTGTACGTCATCACGTACGAATCCGTCAGACTTTTGTGTGGTCGTGTGTAGGCAAGTCCGTTCGTTAGAAAGTCTGCTGCAAGTCCGCCGAAAGTCCGCAGGAAGTCTGTCGGACAGGCTGTCGGACTTTTGTAGATGAAAAGTCCGACCGTGTGTACGCGGCATTAGACTCTGCGCTCTGGGGAAACTATGCTCTAGCTCTCAGTGGGATCTGTGTCAGTGATCCAGTAGACCTGCTTCCTGAACCTCCCAGGGTTCAATCCACAGCAGTCAGTCCTAGGGTCCACTACCTTAGCAGTGCACTTCTGACTCCTACAGAGTGCATCTGTCACCTAGCCTCAAGGTGACCTGACACATTGACACTGTAAACACCAACTTAGTACCAAAACTGCTATTGAGCATTGGAAGAAGAAGCCACACATTGTTGATTTTATTTTTTTTTTACTCTGTGCACATTCACATGTGCATTAGAAAAGGGTTTTTGGGGGGGCGTGGCCAGCAGCCGAGGTGAATGGCAGCAGTGTGAGAGAGCTCCGTCATCCACGGACGTACCGGAGCTCATAAAGCGACTCCTGAGCCTCGGAAAGCGGCGATTTCCATCCACATCAGGTCGGGCACATCCTGGGAATATGTCTAGGAA
Source organism: Aquarana catesbeiana (assembly GCF_042186555.1). Lineage (NCBI taxonomy): Eukaryota > Metazoa > Chordata > Amphibia > Anura > Ranidae > Aquarana > Aquarana catesbeiana. Next base: position 175,219,729 of record NC_133332.1, on the reverse strand, counting down.
AAGAAAAGAAAAAGAGAAGATAAGCAGAATGACGGACTTTTAGAGAGCGTGGCAGGCTCTCCAGCTACAACAGCAACACAAAACGCTCCATACCTCATCCTCACAAGGGGAACAAGGGGAAATATACTAACTCCCAGTCATCCTCCTCCTCATCTAGCCCAGTCAAGGCAAAACAACAACACATGCAGGGAGGAATCAGACACATCTCTTAATGACACCAGGGAGCTCCAAGACTCCATCTTGGAATTTCCTACTAAAAACCAGCCAGTAATTGACACAACTTTAAAGGACATGTTAGTGTCCCTCCGCAGCACCCTACATGTGGATATATTAACCCTTACCAGCAACTTCAAAACAGAAATTAAAGCTGTCAACAACAGGGTTACCCATATTGAACATAAAATGGGAGAATTCACTGGTGCCATAAATGAAGTGATTGATGCTCACAATGAGAAAGATGACGAAATACACCAATTAAAGTCCAAAATGACTGACCTTGAAGATCTTTCGAGAAGAAATAACATCAAAATCAGGGGGATACCCGAGTCGGTAAAACCACCAGATTTAAACGCTTACTTTCAAAACATCCTCCAGGAAATGCTTCCTGATGCCTAGGTGACAGATCTATCTATCGACAGGATTCATAGACTGCCAAAACCTAAGCATTTACCTGATCATCTACCAAGAGATACAATTGCACGGATTCACTTTTACCAAACTAAAGAAAAGTTTCTTCAGTGCATGAGAAATCCTGACAATGCATTACCATGCATCCAAGGCCTCTCCTTCTTTACTGATTTGTCAGCATATACAATGCAAAGAAGGAAGAATTTGGCCACCATCACCAAACCATTGCGGAACCACCATATTGCCTACAGATGGGCCTACCCAGCAAAACTGTTAATTACAAAGGACGGTAAAACATTTCCTATCCAGTCAGTGGAAGATGGTATATGGTTATTGAAGGAATGGAACATTCTAGACAAGACAGAAGACCCACCCTCAAGTGCTTCATCACCCCGTCCACATTCTCCCACCTGGCCACAAGATGCAATTGAATGAGGCTCAAGTTATACATAACCACTAATATACAAAGTTGTGCTCCGGTGCACCCATGGAACTTTATTTAGTTCTCTTTTCGCTCCTGAGAAGTTACGGGATAATATCCCAACAGATTCAGTTGAATCGTTAAAATTTTTTTTTATTCGTTTTCTTTTTTTCTTTTCTTTGGAGATTTTTCGTTTTTTTTTAATTAATCTCTGAGACAATATCTAGACAGCTTCACAACACCTGGACTCTGGTTCATTGTTAATATAATTCTCCTACAAGAAATCTTACTTCAGTTTATATTTCAACAAGACTAACATTCCAAGGAACTATATCATACCCATCCTTTAAGATAAACAACATGGGGTTTAAAATCTCTTCGTTTAATGTTCGCGGACTGAACAGCCCACAGAAAAGATCAATGCTATGGAAAGAAGCTCGACTCCTACAAAGTGACATTCTTTGTCTTCAAGAGACTCATTTTTCTGCATCCAAACCTCAAAAATTTTTCCATCAAAACTTTCCAACAATTTTTTGTTCCAATGCCCCAAAAAAGAAGAAGGGGGTAGCTATTCTCATCAAAGACACTATTTCTTTTCATCAGATCTACAAAGACGCAGATGAAAAGGGTAGATTTATTATACTGGTCGGTGAGGTAAACAACACAGTATACACTATAGTAAATGTTTATTTACCTAATGTGAAACAAGTCTCTTTTTTAAACAAAATTTGGAAACGGGTACGTGCAGTGAGAAAGGGGTACACCATAATTTGTGGAGATTTCAACGCTATAACAAACAAATGTTTAGATGTCTCAGCCGAGACCCCGAAATGTCGGGAAAGAGTGACCCTTTCGCGCTTCATGGCCTCAAAGTCTACACGATGTGTGGCGATGTCAACACTCGACTGAGCGGGATTATTCCTACTTCTTGAGTGTGCATCGCACATATTCAAGAATTGATTTCTTTTTGGTGGATAAATTTCTGTTACAGAACATTAGTTTGTCCAATGTACACAACATTACATGGTCAGGCCACGCTCCGGTTTCTATTGTGGTGTAGGGATCTCGCACTGAGACAAGGGCAAACAGATGGAAAAAGTATACCTCTCTTTTTACACATCCAGAACATAAACAGAAAATTACTAAAGAACTGCACGAGTTCTTCACTACTAATGCCATGTCTGTGCCAGATCCCGTCACGGTCTGGAACTGTCATAAAGCTTACATAAGAGGTATCCTCATGAAAATGAGCAGTGTAGCTAAGAAGCAAAGAAACAAACAATTAAATGATCTGCTCCTTCAAATAAAAAATTTAGAATCGGTAAATAAAAAAGCTCCAGATCCTAACACTAGCTCACAACTAGACAAAATCTGACATGATCTTAGACTGCTACTTATCTCCCAACACAAACATACGGTTCAAAAATGGAAAGCACACTACTATAGTCATGGTAACAAAGCAGGCAAATTACTAGAAAATCAAGTAAAGGAAAAAACCATCAAACAAAAAATACCATTTATCTCGCACCCAAGCACAGGCACTAGACTATCCAACCCAAAAGATATTGCTAATGCTTTTAGGGATTACTATAATAATCTCTATAATCTAAAACCATCCCCTGAGATGATCCAGACATTTCAGGACTCTATTTCATTGCCCAAATTGAATTTAGACCAATTACAAACTATCAATGCACCAATCTCCATGTCTGAACCTAATAAAACAATACTATCTCTCCCCAACAACAAATCTCCAGGCCCAGACGGTTTTTCATCAGAATATTACCGGACATTTCACTCTATACTAGGCCCACACTTATTAAACATATATGCATCAGATATATCTACATCTACACTCCTTTCAGAAATGTCAACAGACTGGCCCAATTCTTGCCCACTTTGGTAAAACATGACCAAGTTGGGTTTATCCCAGGCCGTCAGGCACCGGATGCAACACGAAGAATTATTAATTTACTTCACGCAGCAGAATCCTCGGGCACACCTTCTCTGCTTCTATCATTAGATGCAGAGAAGGTCTTCGATAGGATCCACTGGGGATATCTGAAATTTGTATTGGACAAATTTGGCATCTCAGGAACAATTAATTCAGCTATCCTAGCACTATATGCTAACCCCTCTGCAATGGTATACACAGAAGGAATGTTCTCGGACAGCTTCAATATCACTAATGGGACAAGGCAGGGCTGCCCCCTATCCCCCCTCATTTTTGCTTTATTAATGGAACCCCTGGCCGAAAAAATTAGATCACACCCAGAAATTTCAGATATTCCAATTTCCAAGCAAACACATACTATCTCCCTTTTCTCAGATGATGTGATTCTATCCCTTTCCAATCCCAACACCTCCTTACAAACGGTACACAACATTTTGAACCACTTTAATCAAATTTCATACTACAAAGTAAATGCGTCTAAATCTAACCTACTTGCCATAAACATAGAAGAAAAACTCCGCAAATCCCTATCTTCACGCTTTCCATATCCATGGGCTGACAAACCTATCCAATACTTAGGGATTCAACTGACGACACCAAGCCGCAATTTATTTAAAGTGAACTTGGTTCCTTTCATTTCCTCTATCCAACCAGAACTAACTAGATTAAAGTCCTTTTGTTTGTCTTGGATGGGAAGACTTGCGGCATACAAAATGCTTATTCTACCAAAAATACTGTATTACTTCAGAGCTCTCCCAATTTCTATACCAGCAAAATTTTTCACAACAGCTCAGTCGCAGCTACATAAGTTTGTATGGGCAGATAAAAAACCGAGATGCTCTCAGTCTTCTCTTTCGAGACATAGAAAGGCAGGAGGAATGGGTCTCCCAATTTTAAGAGATTATTTCGCTGCCAGTATACTGGATCAAACAAAATATTGGTTCCAAAACCATTCTGCTAAACATTGGGCCACTATAGAACAAGCCTGGTTGAACCCTAATTCCTTGAGATCCACATTGCTAGCAAACTCTTTTTCAAACACTCACCTCAAATCTAATTATCCCACTATACAACTAGTGCTAGATACATGGAAAAAATTCTGCTCTGACACAACACGACCTTACGGAAATACCCACCCCACTAAATTTGATTTGCACACATATTAAAGATCTAAAAACAGCACAGTGGGAACATAAAGAATAACCCTAATCTCGGACATGTTTTACCGAGGAAAAATAATTCCCTTTAACATACTAGCCCAAAAATTTTCTCTTCCTACCTCTGAATTTTACATGTACATAAGAATTACAACATTCTTGAAATCTCACCAGCTGCAACCTATTAAAATTCCACATAAGGCATGGGCATACTGGAACGACAAATCTACCTCAAGGAAAGGAATTTCCTTATTTTACACTTTATTACAACAAAAAGATTCTTACACTAAATTGCCAGCACACCAAAAATGGGAGTCAGAACTCTCTAAGACTTTTTCAGAAAAACAATGGTTAGACGCTATTAAATCTAACAACTGCTTCACGAGATCTACAGCACATTGGGAGACAGCCCAAAAACTCCTACTCAGATGGTACTATACCCCCTATCTAACTGCAAAATTCTCTAAAAGCAGCTCCAACGAGTGTTGGCGAGGATGCGGAAAGGTAGGTACACTTCTTCACATGATGTGGGAGTGCCCCAACCTCTGGAGTTTTTGGAGAGCAATATTTAGATTAATATCAAAAATTACAGGTTTCATTAGGAAAGGTGAAGCAGAATTAGCCATTTTAAGTATAAACATAGACCAATACCCTCCTACTCTTAGACCAATGGTGGTACAAATTCTGATGGCAGCCAGATTGACAATCACTAGTAAATGGAAATCTAACGACTCACCGAATATCATTGATGTTGTTAGAAAAGTAGATGAAGCTTATAAATATGAACAGATTATGGCAAATATGCATGGAAATACACTCTGTTTGTACAAACAATGGGATCCTTGGATTAGATTCAGACAAATTGCATAAAAAACTGTCTTTGTATACTTTTTTTTTTTTCTTTTTCTTTTATTTTATTATGTGCTAAGGAGCCAGAGTCCTTACCTTCTTCATTAATAATGTTTTCCTTTCTTTTTATTTTTTTTCGCTTAAGATATATATTCTCCAATTCATTATAGTGATTGACAATATATTTGTATGTTGATTACAATCAATCTACGTTTGTTTAAACATAAGTTGCGGTTATAGCTTAAAAAAGGCTATGAGGATATGTTAATTGACCCTGTTTAATTGTTATGCCATTCCGGAAAATACTTTGTATGGTATAATATTGTGAATTTTTTTTTTTGAAAAACCTTTAATAAAAAGATATTTAAAAAAAAAAAAAAAGAAAAGGGTTTTTGAACAAACCAACATATTTTTGGAATAACATTTTTGGTATAGACAGTACAAATAGCCTTTTTTGTTTTTTGTGTTAAATCGCCATGTTTAAAACCATAAAACAATACACAACTCAGAAACTTACAAAGTTCAACTTTGACAAAGTGAAGGCAATATCAGACATTAGGATGTCCAAACTCTGTTGATCTTGCCTTAATTAGATGGGGTGATGTCACCCCTGTGAAAGCAAAATTTTGAAGATGCACACAAATTGAGAGTCAAAATGGGTATTTCCCTCCTGATCCCATGCCTAATGTCGACATGTGCTAGCTCCTATCATGGGGGATCAATGGACATGTTTCGGAGGTGCAACCCTTCCTCTCAGCTACTTTAGTTGCTAGAATGGGGTTGCATCCCCAAAAACGCGTACCTTGATATCCCGTGATGGCAGATAGCACATGTTGACACACTGTGTGCATCTTCAAAATTTGGCTTTCAAGATACTTAAAAAATGTGTGAAATTTTGCAAAAAAAGAAGACTTTAGGTGTTTTTTAGATTCGGCCTAAAACATCGATGATGTTTTTGAGTCTTTGATGATGTTTTTGAGTCTTTTTTCAATATCATTGAGGTCTTCCTTGATCTTTTGTAAATCAAGATTGCACACCATGATCTCCCCGATGAGGACGTGTGCACTTGCACTTGTGAAATGCAAATCTTCTTCCACAACATCCACATCACCTAAAATAAAAAAACACACCATGTATTATAAATATGCAGGCATCAATCTATTCCCTGAAGCTGTGGTCTCAGACACTCATCTGTTGTGGTGTCAGAGAACTCACAGTGCTAATGCCCATCTCCGTGCAGCAGTGGCTAATTCCCATTCCACTAATGCCAACGGGCATTGTCAGAGAACTCACAGTGCTACTGCCTGTCTCCATGCAGCAGTGGCTTATTCCCATTCCGCTAATGGCTCCCGCTGAACAGTTCTGGTGATTATTCTTCATGCCTTCCTCAGAGAGGATCCTGTATCTCCAAGCTCCAGCCTTCAGCCTGCAGGCACCTGCACCCTTTTGTTGCCCCAGCACTCCCTGTCCCCACTACCAGGGGTGTTGGGACCGGAACCGTGCAAGAGGCCACCCTCAACATTTCGAACTCTGCTGTAAGGTACGTGACAGTATGATCCAGCCAAAATGGAGACCGAAATTGGGGCTTCACCTTTGGAAGCTCTGTCCCAGCAGATTGTGACCCTTACCCAGGCAGTCCAGGGCCTGCAAGATGGCTATCGTCAACTTGAGCAAAGAGTGGAGTCATTGTCTCCAAGCACCTCAACTCATCAGGCGGCCACAGCATTTTGGCCCTCCGGCCCAGCAGCCTCAACATCAGCACCCGCAGTAGTGGTGCCACCCCCAGAGCCTCAAGTTCCCACTCCAGAGAGGTTTTCAGGGGATCATAGCAAGTTCCGTGCCTTCAGGAATGCCTGCCAGCTGTACTTCCTGCTACAACCCTGTACCTTCTCTTTGGAGAGCACTAAGGTGGGGTTCATAGTCTCACTACTCAGGGGGAACCCCAAACTTGGGTTCACCGCTTATTGGAACAGGCCAGCCCTCTGTTGGACACTATGGACTCTTTCTTGAATGAAATGGCCAAATTGTATGATGACCTTCAGCATGCCACAACCGCGGAGGCCAGTCTCCATGCTCTCCAGCAGGGTCGTAGGCCAGTGGAGGACAACATAACAGACTTTAGGCGGTGGACTTCCGATACACTATGGAACGATGTTGCCCTCCGTTATCAGTTCCACATTGGACTCTCTGAGATACTGAAAGATGAGTTGGCTTGTGTTGGAATTTCCAGTTCTTTTGAGGACCTGATCCAATTGTCCATCCAGATAGATCGTCGTCTAAGAGAACGGAGATCTGAGAGAACCAACCAAATTCGTCCCACACGGATGTTGCCTAAAATTCCTAGCAATCCTCCTATTCCTGCCTCCCATGTACCTGCTGCCACCTCTGAGGCTCCGGAGCCAATGTAGATAGGCCTGCTCCGTTCACCACTGTCACCAGAAGAAAAGCAGCATTGGCGCCAGAACAATCTCTGCCTCTATTGTGGGGAAGCTGCCCACTATGCAAATATGTGCCCAAATAAGACCCGTAAGTTTAACTCTTTGCCTCATGAACCTTGTGCATTGACTTTAACGAAATCCGCTCACATTGCTGTCCTTGTCTCACTACAGCTTTCAGAAGAAACACTCCTGGCGCCTGCAGCTGCTTCGTTGACCATGCCTTCGTCCTGCAACACAACATTCCATTAACACCCAAGCAACAACGACTCTCCATTCAGCTAGCAGATGGGTCAAACATCAAATCCGGACCTTTTACTCATGAAACCCAACCACTATCTGCCAACATACTACCCAACCATCAGGAACTACTATGCCTGGAGGTCATCTCCTCACCACTATTTTCAATCATTCTGGGGATGCCATGGCTGCAAGCCCATAAACCTCAAATTAATTGGGTTACTGGTGAGGTGGTCTTCCAGTCTACCTACTGTCTCCAGAACTGCCTCAAGGCCTTCCACCTTATGGTCCCAGTTGTCAGCTGCTTAAAATCTGTATCCGAATCCCAAAAACTGGTCCCATCTGTATACCATAACTTCCTGGATGTATTTGATAAACAGAAGGCAGACACTCTCCCCTCCACCGGGTTTATGATTGCCCAATCAAACTATTTCAAGGGGCAGAGGAAGGATCTTTCCTCTGTTGGAACCCAAACTCTTGGTCCTTAAGGAATACATTGACGAGAACCTCAGAAAGGGGTTCATCCAACAATCCTCTTCTCCAGCTGGTGCCGGAATATTCTACAGGGACTTGAATAAAATAACAGTTAAAAACCGCTATCCTCTCCCAGTGATCCCAGAACTGTTCCAGAGACTTCATTCGGCAAAGATATTCACAAAGCTGGATTTATGAGGTGCCTACAATTAATCAGAATCCGTGATGGGGATGAGTGGAAGATGGCTTTCTGGACACTCCTTGGCCACTTCGAGTACCTGGTTATGCCATTTGGACTGTAACACACCGGGTACCTTTCAACATTTTGTAAACAATATTTTCAGAGACTTTTTGGACTTATTCGTGATTGTCTACTTGAATGACATTTTGATATTCTTAACCTCCCTAGAAGCACATCGTGACCATGTGAAACAAGTTCTTCACAGATTGAGACAAAACAGACTTTACGCTAAAGCTGAAAAATGTGAGTTTGAGCGCCAGACCATTCACTTTCTCAGCCTGGTAATATCAACTGGGGGTGTGACAATGGATCCTCAGAAGGTCTCAGCCATTATGTCCTGGCCATCCCCAACCGATAAAAAAGGAGTACAACATTTTATTGGGTTCTCCAATTTCTACAGAAAATTTATCAAAAACTTCTCCAGTATCATAGCACCTATCACGCAGCTCACAAGGAAGCAAAGCCATTTTCAATGGACTGCAGCAGCTCAAGCTGCATTTGACAAATTAAAAGGGTTATTTACCTCCGCTCCAGTGCTAAAACATCCTGATCTTGCCTTGCCTTATACCCTGGAGGTGGATGCATCGGAAAGTGCTGTGGGGGCCATCCTGTCCCAACGCCAAGGACCTAAGTCCTTAATGCACCCTGTGGCTTTCTTCTCCAAAAAATTAGGTTGATCAGAAATAAATTATGACGTAGGGGACCGAGAACCCTTGGCGATAAAATCAGCCTTGGAAGAATGGCGGTACCTCCTGGAGGGAGCAGCACACCCAATATTGATCTTCACAGATCATAAAAATTTAGAATATCTCAGGACTGCCAAGCGCCTCAGACCCAGACAGGCAAGATGGGCTCTTTTCTTTTCTCATTTTAATTTTCATATTACCTACCGGCCAGGGTCTAAGAACATCAAACCCGATGTGTTATCTCGCATGTTCACGGAGGCTGAGGTTTTATCCCCACCAGATACTATCCTGCAAGCTGGGAATTTCTTACTAACTCAATCTAGTTTTGTGTCACAAATCCGTCAGGCATCCCTAAGAACGTCGCTACCCCCAGGTACAAACCTCTAAGAAAAAGATGGGCTCTTCTGGCGAGGAAATAACATTTTTGTCCCTCAAAATCTGCGCACCACCACCCTACAGGTCTGCCATGACTATCCCTTGGCAGGTCACTTTGGGGGTCACAAGACTATGGATCTAGTTCAAAGGCACTTCTGGTGGCCTAATCTTGCAAAGGACTGCAGGAACTACGTTAATTCTTGCTTGACCTGCCTCAGGAATAGGGATGAGCTGAACACCCCAGAACCTGCGAACGGACCAAAAATTTGCACGAACATTAGAACCCCATTGACGTCTATGGGACTCGAACGTTTGAAATCAAAAGTGCTCATTTTAAAGGCTAATTTGCATGGCATTGTCCTAAAAAGGGTTTGGGGACCCGGGTCCTGCCCCAGGGGACATGTATCAATGCAAAAAAAACTTTTTTTTGGGAGAAGTGATTTTAATGATGCTTAAAGTAAAAAAAAAAAGTGAAATATTCCTTTAAATATCATACCTGGGGGGTGTCTATAGTATGCCTGTAAAGTGGCGCGTGGTTTCCCGTGCTTAGAACAGTCCCTGCACAAAATGTCATTTTTAAAGGAAAAAAGTCATTTAAAACTGCTTGCGGCTTTAATGTAATGTCGGGTCCTGGCAATATGGATGAAAATCGGTGAGACAAACGGCATGGGTACCCCCCAGTCCATTACCAGGCCCTTTGGGTCTTGTATGGATATTAAGGGGAACCCCGCACCCAAATTAAAAAAGGAAACAGCAGTATACAGGCTCTATACTCTGAACAGCAGTATACAGGCGGTGCAAACAAGACAGGGACTGTAGGTTTGTTGTTAAGTAGAATCTGTTTGTAATTTTGAACTGGTACATTTTTAACGTGTTTAGCTCCAGCCAAAAAATCTATTTTAAGCTTAGGGAAGGGTTATCACCCCTGTGATATTTGTTTTGCTGTCTGTGCTCCTCTTCAGAAGATTTCACCTCACTTTTTGTCCCAATGACAAATGTTTTTTTTAAATTTGGGGTTTTTTGTGAAACAAGGATTGGTGATAAAGCATCAGTGGAAAGGAGAAATGTTTTTCCCATATTAACTCTAACAGGAGAGAATTTCCCTTCCTAGGGGTAGATTTCATCTCACTTCCTGTTGTCTCCTTCCGTTTGCAAGTAGGAGTCGTTTGTAAGTTGGATGTTTAAAAGTAGGGCCTGCCCTATATACTCAGCAGAAATTTGGGCCTTAGGTGTTGTTGTGGCCACAACACTGTAAGCCCTCACAGGGCCCTGCTGTGAAATATTAGATCAAGAATTGTAATTGTTGAACAGGGGCTAAAAAATTGGGCCTTAGGCACTGGTGCTGGTGCCACAACACTGCAACCCCTCACAGATACTCTAGTTGGAACGCAGAAACAAGCCCTGCTGCAAAGTATTGCATCAAAAATTGTAATTACACGCCCCTGTTAAACAGGGGCTGAAAAATTGGGCCTTAGGCACTGGTGGCGGCGCCCAGAACCAAAAATGTTCTTACAAGCTATCAGCGTGATCATTGAGGAGGAAGAGGATAATTACTCAGGATAGTCACTCAGCATCAGCATAGGCAGTCTTTCAAGGGATCTGAGATTTTAAAAAAAATTATTCGGTTACATCAGCATCAGGTGCTTGGTAGCTGGTGGTGATCCAAGACTGATTCATTTTTATGAAGGTCAGTCGATCGACCAAGTCGGTGGACAGATGCACCCTGTGATCAGTTACAAAGCCTCCAGCAGCACCGAATGTGCGTTCTGAAAGAACGCTGAATGCAGGACAGGCCAGTAGCTCAATTGCATACTGTGCAAGCTCTGGCCAGTGATCCATCTTCAAGACTTCAGTAACCCAGAGGATTTTCGGTGGGAAAGGTATTCCTGCACCATGTAAAACAGATGCTGGCGATGGTTGCTGGAACCGATCAGACCTTGGGGCTGCAGACTAAAAAATTGTCTGAACGCATCGGTCAGATGTATAAACTGAAATATTCCGCGCTTAGGACAGTATTAAAAAGAACTGCAGCCCCCCCAAAAAATGGAAAAACACAGAGGTGAAATCCAAAGAAATGATTTAAAAAAACTCTAATGGGGAATGTGGCGCTGTTCAAAGGCATGTAATAGTAGGGAGTGTGTGGTGATAATGTTGTGAGAAAAACCATAAACAAAACATATCATGTGTATACCATAAAAAACATCACATAGTGTAAAAAATAAAAGTAAAAATGCTTGTAAATAATCATATAAAAGATACATGCACTCAAACAAGTAAATTATCCCAATGTGTAAATGTGCGTAATGGTGACGTGAGTAAGAAAAAATACAAGAAAAAACGCACAAAATGATCTATAAAATGCACAAATAGCAGCAATGGTGTAATAAATGATATGTGTGATGGTGCTACAAAATAGTTATAAAATAAGTCCAAATTGTGTGAGTGTCCAAAAAATAATAAAGTTCTACGTAAAAAAGGAGGAAAACCAGTGAAAAAAGTGTTATGGCAATCCAAAAAAAAAAATTTTTTTGAAAGTTGTTATTGTGATCGTGGTTTAAAACTCTTCTTCTGGACCCCCTCTTGTGTCCCCACTCACCGGAAGACCCAACCCCTGCAGGGGTAATGGGCAAGTGAAAATAAATCCACTGATGGAATTCGATCGGTGTCCCCTTCTACAGATCCGCAATCCCCTTCCTGTTTTGGGTTGTCACTGCTCCTTCACTCCACTCCTGCAGAGACTGTCCATGTATAGGAGCGAGTACAGCTTCACTCATCAGGTTGGAAGCACATGCCTTCTGAAATACAATCCCTTGATAATGTCAGGGGAGGGGGAACCTTCCTGATGGATGAGGTAAAAGATGTTGACAAAGTCCAGATCCAGAGATGGCCAGCCGGAGTAGACTATGACACTTCGCTGGGCTTAACACACACTGCTCTAGGAACGCTCCCCCTTACACGCCAGGCACCACAGCCATACTGCGCTGGGAGCGGAGCTTGTGTGAAGAGGCTCCAAGCAGTGATAGAGCACTCACTGGCTATGCACAGCTGACTGAATGTGAGGATGGATCAATTAAGGTCTATTCAAACCAAAAGCTGGATATCGGTCAGATGGCCACCTTCTCCACCGCTCCTTCTTTGACTGACCGAAGCCTCAGCAACATGTTGTCCAGAAACAGGAGTTTGTAACCTCCCAGTCTCTGGGAACGCATTGCACAGACCTTTCTGCAAGGCCTCCTGAAGATGTTTCATCCTCTGCTCCCCCTGCGATGGCAAGATAAGGTCCACAACCTTACCCTTGTAACGTGGATAAAGGAGGGTTGCCAGCCAGTATTGGTCCTTCTCCTTGATACCACGAATACGAGGATCCTTACACAGGCTTTGCAGGATCAGGGAGGCCATCCAGCGTAGGTTTGCTGAGGCATTCGGTCCAGAGTCCTCTGGGTCACTAAGGATGACATGGTCTTGCAGCCACCTCCTCCCAGCCACGTACAAGTCCATGTGTTTCTTGGGACTGATCCCTTAAAGACTGCTGCTGATGCTGAGTGCCAGGCTCCACCTCCATACTGACACAATAGTCCTCCTCCTCTTCCTCTTCCTCCTCCTCCTCCTCTTCATGTGTGATCGGCGGGCACACAGGAACACTGTCTGGATAAAGGGGGCCTTGAGAGCTAAGGAAGTCCTCCTCTTCCTGCCTCTGTTCTGCCTCAAGTGTCCTGTCCATTATTCCATGCAGCGTGTGCTCCAACAGGTGGACAAGCGGGACAGTGTCACTGATGCATGCACTGTCACTGCTCACCATCCTCGTGGCCTCCTCAAATGGTGACAGGACAGTGCATGCATCCCTGATCATGGCCCACTGGCGTGGGGAAAAAAACAAGCTCCCCTGACCCTGTCCTGGTGCCATAGTCGCACAGGTACTCATTGATGGCCCTCTGCTGCATGTGCAGCCGCTGCAGCATGGCCAACGTTGAGTTCCACCTAGTGGGCATGTCACAGATTAGGCGGTTCTTGAGCAGGTTAAACTCCTTTTGGAGGTCTGCATGCCGAGCACTGGCATTATATGACCGGCAAAAATGCACACAGACTTTCTTGGCCTGCCTCAGGACATCCTGTAAGCCCGGGTACCTGCCCAAGAACCGCTGCACCACCAAGTTAAGGACGTGAGCAAACAGGGCACATGGGTCGTTTGTCCCTGTCGGAGGGCAGAGAGGAGGTTGGTGCCATTGTCCCAAACCACCATTCCTGGCTTAAGTTGGCGTGGTGTCAACCACCTCTGAACCTGCCCCTACAGAGCTGACAGAACCTCTGCCCCAGTATGGCTCCTGTCCCCCAAGCACACCAGCTCAAGCACCGCATGGCATCTTTTGGCCTGCATACTTGCGTAGCCCCTTGAACAGCTATGGAGCACCGCTGGTTCCGAGGACAAAGCACAGGAAGAGGCCATGGAGGAAGAAGAAGAGGAGGGGGTGGAGGTGAGAGGTGTGTCACAATCATTAGTAGTGGCATTTTGGAGGCGTGGTGGTGGAACAACCTCCAACACTACTGCACCTTGTCCTGCATCCTTCCCAGCTGCCAGCAGAGTCACCCAATGCGTGGTGAAACTTAGGTAACATCCCTGTCCATGCCTGCTGGACCATGAGTCGGTGGTAATATGCACCTTACCGCTGACCGCCCTGTCCAGCGAGGCCAAGACATTGCCTTCCACATGCCGGTAGAGAGCTGGAATCGCCTTCCGCGAGAAAAAGTGGCGTTTGGGTACCTGCCACTGAGGAACCGCACATTCCACAAACTCACGGAAGGGGGCAGAGTCTACCAACTGAAAAGGCAGCAGTTGAAGTGCTAGCAATTTTGCCAAGCTAGCATTCAACCGCTGGGCATGTGGATGGTTGGGAGTGAACTTCTTTCAGCGGTGCAGCAGCTGGGGCAGGGAAATTTGCCTGGTACAATTTGACGTTGGTGTACCGAAAGCAGATTGCCCACAAGTACTTGGCTGTGACACACCTAATTCTACACCTTCATTCCTCTCAGTGCAGGTCTCAGAGAGGACTGAAGGTATCAGTAGGTTGGAGATCTCAGCTGATGAGGAGCAAGGAGAGGTCCTCTTTGTTCTTTGGTGTGGGTCTTTTAGATACGCTTGCCAACGAACTGCATGGCAGGTCAACATATGTTTGGTCAAGCATGTGGTGCCCAAGCGGGAGATGTTTTGGCCACGCGAGATACGCTTGAGACATATGTTGCAAATAGCAGTGGTGCGATCTGATGCACTCATCTCAAAAAAGGCCCACACCAAAGAACTTTTGGAATAACGCACAGAGACAGCAGCGCCCAGCACATGCGGAGCTTTGGGTGTGATGCAGTAAGTGTGCTGCCCTTAGGCTGGCCCCTGGAGGGCATCCTGCTTCGTTGGTGATGTGCCTCCTCCTCCTTCTCTCTCCTATCAGGCACCCACGTTGAGTCAGTGACCTCATCATCCCCTCCCTCCTCATCACTGGAGCAAACCTGGCAGTATGCTGCAGCAAGGGGAGCATGACTGCCAGATTGCTGTCCTTCTTGGGCACCCCCTCTGTCCGTGCTCACGTTACTGCCTTCATCTAGCTCAGTATCATCATCAGAGCCTTCTAAACGCTGGGCATCCTCCTGGAGCATGACCCAAAACTGTGGTCAAACAGTTCGAGGGACTCCTCAGGAGGACATGGTGGGGCTAGGGAAGGAGTTACTGATGCCATTGAGCCAAGGGAAGAAGCCACGTTGGCAGCTGCTTTGCCAGACAAAGTACCCTGAGCATGGGTGAGAGAGGATGAGGAGGATGAGGATGGCTTGTGACTGTCTGCCTCTCCTTGTTGGCCTTCCAGATATACTAATGGCCTGTAGCTGCACTAAGCTGGGATATATATATATATATATATATATATATATATATATATATATATATATATATATATATATATATATATATATATATATATATTTATTGTGACAGTAGGAGATGCTGTCAAGGTAAAATTGATAGTTTGGGGGACACAGGGTATGCACATTTGCTTGGTGCAAGGCTACAGAACATAAATGTGGACTGGAGAAAACTGCTTTCGCAGCTTTCTCCAGGTTTTGGTATTCGATCATGGGGCTCTGTAGTTTGGAGATTCCATAGTGTCTTGGGTGGGACGGGATCTCCAACCCTGTGTCCAGACTTTGTAGATTACCAGCAGGGTGTGTGCTCAGGTGGGCACAGCACTTATAATGAGGATATGGGAAGACCTCATGGCTCCCAGTTGGAGACTGCTCCACCCTCCCAAGGAGTCCAGGAAAGCAAGGGAGAAGTGTGCATGTCTGCACAGGTCTGGCTGTCAGAGCAGACAGAGGGTCCAAGCCTGTGGGCTGGAAAAGGAAGCTGGAAAAGAGTGCTGAGGTACTGGGTTTACAGGAACTCTGTTATAGAGCTGAGAGGGCTGAAGCATAAATTTGAGCAGCAGTGCTGCTAAAGAGAGCCAGGTGGCTTGGTATTTTTGATTGAACTTACATTGTTGCTGTGGAAAGCTGAAACCCCTGTGTGGGCAACTCTTCTGTTATCGGACATTTTCTTTCTTTAATAAAAGTGGGCCTACAAGCCCTTAAAACTGCATATCTGGCGTGGACTCAGCTCACTGGTAAGCTCTACCTTTAAGCTAAACCAACCCCGATGTTACAAGTGGTTGTTGGATGCGGGCACAAGATGGTGGAATCCGGGTCCTTGCTCCACAGTGAGTTCAAGTCAGGAACTAGTGGCTGTGTGTGGAAGTGCAGCCAGGCAAAAGGCATTGCATGTTGCAGGTGGTGTACCTGTGAATGAAAAGTCAAACTTATTTTTTTCTGCTATGAACTGTGTTTGTGTGCATGAGACAGCACAATTTGTGTGTGCAGTGTGCAAGTGAGGAAAGCTTGCATGAAGTGAAAAGCAACTTGCTTTAAAGTAACAGTGCTTAATTTTTTGCTGGAAAGCGCAAAAGTGTGGTGGAGTGACTGCAAAGATGAAGCAAGAGTTTGAGCCTGCCGGAGAATATTGCAGACTGGTTTTTGCTACACTTAAAGGGGAAGTGCATGCTGTTGCCCCTGGCAACGCTGGTGCAAGCAGGCCAGCTATTAATGTGCAAAGTCCCAAGCTTACAAGAGGATGCAATTGGGGAGCCCTGTCAAGGCTCTGAAGCAAGAGCGCTGTTTTCGGTGCAGAGAGTGGGGGCATGTTATCTCCAACTGCCCTTTGTCTCAGTCTCCAATACAAGGTGACACGGCCAGACAGAGGTCTGCAACAATGTTTAGGAAGCCTGATTTAAGTCCCAGGAGTGTCCAAAAGGCTTATCAGAAGTTCGAGAAGTATGTGGTTGCCCGTAGCAACGGCGGTGATGTCAAGTCTGTGGACTACGCGAGAAACGTATTGCCGACAGAGGATCGTGGCAAGTTTAAAGCAACAATGCTTCAAGGAGCGCAAAGTCGCTGCGTTTGGGAGAGTCAGCAAAGTACAGCTGGAAGAGTGCCACCTCCCTTAGCAACAAGAGATCGGGTGTTAACCAGAAGGAGGAGATACAGTGGAGATGTGGAGCGGCATCCCACTAAAGATATGTGTAAAAATGTACCATGCCTGGAATGTGGTCAACTGGGGCATGGAATTTTTTCTTGTCCCAGGTTATGGAACATGCCTGGAGATGTGGTTACTGGGCAGAAGTCTTTGCAAGCCCAGATTTTTGTGCAAACCTATTTTCAGTCACCTCTGGCAACAGTGAGGAAGTACCTGTTGTGCCTGCAGGGCGTGCTAAGGAGTCAGAAGTGGCTGCTGCAGTTTCATCCCATGGCCACCAGGGAGAGTTGGTCAGTAAAAGTGCGATAAAGGATAGACAACGTACTCAAATGAAGCCAGAGTTACCTGCTACAGATTATGGTAAGACTGTTGCAGTTTGTGGGACTGATCCCAGTGAAGTGGGAGTATATCCGGCTGGGAGATCAGCAGAAGTTGTAAAAATGGACTTGCTGCAGTGTGCTACCCCGAGTAGTGGGGAGACACAGGTTGAAGCTCAACCTGCAGCAAGGTTAAGAACTCAAAAAGACTGGACTCTGTATGTGCCTGGTGTAATCCACCAGTGTGCTGGAAGTGGTAACCTAGGGGTGACCAATACAGTTTGTGTGCCAGGTTCCCTAGTGACAAGTGCTACAGAGATGCCCAGGGAAACCTCCCAGGAGCCCGCAGTGGTGAGGCACATGGTTTCCCAGGACAACTGTGGAGCCGCCCTAGTGGGCAAAAGAATGCCTTTGGAGAGGAAGGGTGGTGTGCTGAGCGTTACACGGGGTGCTGTGTGTTCTGACCAAAAACGGCCTGTTAAAGCTTATAACACTGCTATGTCTATGAATGCTGATGGTAAAGGTATGGCTGATGATACATGTACTTATTGTGATGTGTTCAAAAGTAATGAGGAAAGAGGAATGTCTCCCTTGGCAACCAGACGCAGAGCCACAGGGTTGTCCATGGAAGTCTCAGGGGCTCTCCATGCGTTTGAGCCAGAGATTTTCCAGGACAGCACTGAATTTGCTCGGGTGGAACAGACTGGGTCTACGCCATGCAGTAAGAGTTTGTGTGAGCAGTCCATTTACCATCTGTGTAACCCAGTTGGTAAGGGGTTAAGTCAGCTGGCCAAAGCTGAAGGTACACAGCTGAGTGTGTTAGCGCCCCAGGAGCAAGGTGGTGATGGTGTATTGCAGCCTGCCTTGTTTGATGAAGCATTAGCCAAGAGTAAAAGCATGTTGTCAAAATGTGATTTATATAGAAATGACAAAGGTACTGTTTGTGCTGCAGAATCCCAGGTGCCTCCTAGAGCAGATGAGGTACTGCCGAGCCCTCATAATGGAAGCACAATGGGTTGGGACAGTTGGGCCAAACAATTACTAGCCATGTTAGACAAGGCTATATTGAGTGACAGGGGTGTGAGTACAACAACTGCTATGCCAGACAGGGAGATTGCAGAGCGACCGATGGTTGAGGGTGCGTTGGTCCCTGCAAGGGTTGTTTCCCTCCAGTCGGAAGGACCAGATCAGGGCGCATGCATGGCAGATGTGGTGTTCACAGCCCAGCAGCTGAATGTCAAGTGACAATGTAATGAATGTTGACTTGCAGAGGCTTATTGGTGAGTTAGAGGGCATGAGTGGGAGACATGCATCTGACAGTGGTTCAGAGAAGTGTCAGGCTGTGATGGGTACTCCCAGTGAGGTGGAGGCTCCCTTAAATGTTGTGGCCCCTCAAGCTGCAGTGAATGAGCCCCTCCATGTTTCTAATAAGGGAAAGGTCCCCAAAAATGTTTTGCAGATTGATGTGGAGTGTGTAGAAATTACAGATATGCTAGTGGAACTGATGAAAGCACATTCCTGGTATACCTGGGTGTCTCCACTACAGTCAGATGTGGTAGTGCTGCATGGTACCAAAGGCTGGAGCCAGGTAATGCAAGCTGTGCTGGGTAACATTAATCACCAGTGGAACTGGGTGGTACGGTGCTTATTAATAGTCTGGCAAGTGATCTCACAGTTCCCTGTGAGGGTGCTTCCGGATACGGTTCAGTACAGAAGGCGCTCTGGGGGGGCTGCTGGAGACATCGGAGGTCTCTCCGCCTTTTGTGGTGTTGGACATCTCTGCTAGTGCGGTCCAAGGTGCGGCTGAGCAGGGTTTAGTAACTGACGTGGATACTGCCTCACCCGCTAGACCTCCTAAGAAGGAAGGGCCAGATATGAACACAGCAAAAGCAGAGATTCTGTCTGTCACCTGCAGAGAGGTACAAGTTGGGGTACCCGGAGACGCTCTCAAATATAGTATGGAGAGGAACAAAAATTGTGACGTGGAAAAGTGTGAACTGGCAAAGATTGGTATTGCTGGAAATGGGTCATGTGTTGTTCAATGTCAGTTGTTAGGACAACTGCCCACGGAGATTTGGACAACAGGTGAAGTGAAGCCTTGTGAAGGTCTCATAGGGGATAGCTGCTCACCTGTGTATTGTCCCTCCTTGAGCCTGAGCCTAACAAACCCCGAGCAAGAAAGAACTGACGGTATTGGTAATTGGAGAAATGGTGACTTATTGCTGAATGTTAATGTAAATAGTGGCTTGGATATGAAAATTAATTTTTCCTTGGAAAATGAGCATGATAAACAGATATTGAGCTCTGAGGAGTTGGTAGTCAAAGGTAACGGCAAAAGAGTTGGTAAACCCAAAAGACCTATTGTGATGGGGAAAACTGGTACCAGTGAGGGAAAAGGTGGTTATTCATCAGGCGTGTGACAGTAGGAGATGCTGTTAAGGTAAAATTGATAGTTTGGGGGACACAGGGTATGCACATTTGCTTGGTGCAAGGCTACAGAGCATAAATGTGGACTGGAGAAAACTGCTTTCTCCAGGTTTTGGTATTCGGTCATGGGGCTCTGTAGTTTGGAGATTCCATAGTGTCTTGGGTGGGACGGGATCTCCAACCCTGTGTCCAGACTTTTTAGATTACCAGCAGGGTGTGTGCTCAGGTGGGCACAGCACTTATAATGAGGATATGGGAAGACCTCATGGCTCCCAGTTGGAGACTGCTCCACCCTCCCAAGGAGTCCAGGAAAGCAAGGGAGAAGTGTGCATGTCTGCACAGGTCTGTCTGTCAGAGCAGACAGAGGGTCCAAGCCTGTGGGCTGGAAAAGGAAGCTGGAAAAGAGTGCTGAGGTACTGGGTTTACAGGAACTCTGTTATAGAGCCGAGAGGGCTGAAGCATAAGTTTGAGCAGCAGTGCTGCTAAAGAGAGCCAGGTGGCTTGGTATTTTTGATTGAACTTACATTGTTGCTGTGGAAAGCTGAAACCCCTGTGTGGGCAACTCTTCTGTTATCGGACATTTTCTTTCTTTAATAAAAGTGGGCCTACAAGCCCTTAAAACTGCATATCTGGCGTGGACTCAGCTCACTGGTAAGCTTTACCTTTAAGCTAAACCAATCCCTGATGTTAAAATATATATATATATATATGTGTGTGTGTGTGTGTGTGTGTGTGTGTGTGTGTGTGTGTGTATATGTGTGTGTATATGTATATATATATATATATATATATATATATATATATATATATATATATATATATATATATATATATATATATACACACTGATACTGCAGCTAGAAAAATCAACTGCCTGCCTGTAGTATGAGAACACCACCAACCTTCTACAGGTAGCTTTAGCTGAGCACCGTGCAGAGCTCGCGCTACACTAACTTGTAGTTTTAGCTGAACACTGTTCAGAGGACGCACTACACAAACTTGTAGCACCGTGCAGAGCTCGCGCTACACTAACTTGTAGTTTTAGCTGAACACTGTTCAGAGGACGCACTACACAAACTTGTAGCTTTAGCTGAACAATGTGCAGAGGTCGCAGTACACTAACTTGTAGCTTTAGCTGAACACTGTGCACTACACTAACTTGTAGTTTTAGCTGAACACTGTTCAGAGGACACACTACTCTAACTTGTAGCTTATTTAGCTGCCTGCGGTAGTGATAGGATAAGGAAAACACCACCAACCTTCTACAGGTAGCTTTAGCTGAACACTGTGTAGAGCTCACACTACACTAACTTGTAGTTTTAGCTGAACACTGTGTGGAGGACGCATTACACTAACTTGTAGCTTTAGCTGAACACTGTGCAGAGGTCACACTAAACTAACTTGTAGCTTTAACTGAACACTGTGAGGAGAACGTACTACACTAACTGTAAATAGTCTAGCTGCCTGACTGTGGTACTAATAGGATCAAAAGAACACCAGCAATTTTCTTCAGGTAGCTGTAAATACTGTAACAAGACAAGCCTGCCTGTCAGTAGGAAGATAACAGGAACAGATCTAGCTAAACTGAATACAGTGTGTGTAATATATATATATATATATATATATATATATATATATATATATATATATATATATATATATATATATATACACACACACAACACCTGGGATGCATATATATACACAATACACTGTAAGTACAGCTAACTCACTGACTGTCCTGTCTAATCTATCTAACTTAAATCAAATGACACTGTCTCTCTATCTCTTTCAACGCCGGAACACACACTACACAGGGCCGCCGTGTAGGCGGCCTTATATAGTGTGGGGCATGTACTAAATCCCCTGAGTCATAATTGGCCAAAGCCTCCTTGGCTTTGGCTAATTACGGCTCTCTGTTCAGACGGCGTTGTGATTGGCCAAGCATGCGGGTCATAGTGCATGCTTTGCCAATCATCAGCCAGCAATGCACTGCAATGCCGCAGTGAATTATGGGCCATGACGCGCCACACGGCCCATATCGTTCGCAATTCAGCGAACGGGCGAACAGACGATGTTTGAGCTCATCCCTACTCAGGAATAAGAACATTAAAAATAAAGCATGGGGACTATTGAGACCACTGCCCATTCCTGAAAGGCCATGGGATAAGATCGCAATGGACTTCATTGTCGAGCTCCCTCCCTCTGTGGGGTTTTCATCCATCTTCATGGTAGTTGATCGCTTTTCTAAAATGGCACATTTTATCCTCATAAAAGTGACCCCTTCAGCAACTGAGACTGCCAGAATGTTTATTATAGAAATTGTTAAGCTCAACAGATTCCCCAGTGACATTTTCTGATCGTGGAGTACAGTTCACATCAAAATTTTGGAAATCATTATGTGAAGCACTAGGCATCAAACTCGGTTTTTCCTCAGCCTATCACCCCCAGACCAACGGGCAGACTGAACGTACTAATCAAACATTGGAGCAGTACCTACGTTGCTTCTCCTCTTTTTCTCGGGAAGATTGGGCCTCATTACTGCCTTTGGCAGAATTCGCATTCAATAACTCTACTCACTCTGCCACAAATCAGTCACCATTCTTCTCCAATTATGGATTTCATCCCTCCTTTTTGCCAACGCTTGTACCAGACTCTCCTGTACCAGCTGTCCAGGATAGAATGAGGATAGATAGAGCTGTCCAGGATAGATTCCTTTGTCACTAACAATCGGGTGCTTAGAGAAAGTATCTCTAAGGCACAGGAAGATAATAAAAGATTCTTTGACAAGAGAAGAAGGGGGGAATTGGACTTAAAAGTTGGTGACCGTGTATGGCTTTCAACTACAAACCTGAAACTGGCATGCCCTTCCAAGAAACTGGGAGCCAGATACTTGGGGCCCTTCCCAGTTAAGAAGAAGATCAATTTGGTAGCCTATGAACTTGAACTCCCCAACTCATTTAGGATCCACCCTGTATTTCATGCTTCTCTACTTAAGCCCGATGTACCAAATTCCTTTCCGGAACGTGAGGTAGGACCTCCAGAAGCTATAATGGTGGATGGGGAGGAGGAAATCGAGATTGAAGCCATTTTGGATTATAGGAAATGACAAGGGCAGAACCAGTATTTAATCAAACGGAGAGGCTTTGACCCAGAAGAAAATTCCTGGGAGCCAGAAACAAATCTCCATGCCCAGAGACTCATACGGGCCTTTCATCGCTCCCGCCCAGAGGGTTCAGTTCAAAGAGGCATCCACAGGCTGCCCTTAAGGAGGGGGCAGTGTCAGAGAACTTACAGTGCTAATGCCCATCTCCATGCCGCAGTGGCTAGTTCCCATTCCGCTAATGCCAATAGGCATGCGCGGTGTCTCCGACAGAGGCGAACAAGTTCTGGGACGAATGTGCGCACTCGCGCACCCATACGAACGTGTGTACACGCACGCACATTCCTGTCCGCCAATCCTGGCGCATGGTGCCCTATATAAACAGAGTCTCTGCCTGATACCAGTGCTGGATCGTCTTCAGCTTGTTCCTGATTGCTGTTTGACCTGTTACCTTGCTCCTGACAAACCCGGCTTCCTTGAATATTATCCTGGATCACCCCTGCCTGTTATCTACCTCTATGGATTACACAGACCTCGGCTTGGATTCTCTACTACGGCTCCACTTCCTGATTCTGTACCTCGCTGCCAGCCCATTGTAAACCTCTGCCTGTCCTTGACCACGAACTTGCCTTCCATTTATGTACCTTGTTGCCAGCCAGTTGCCAACGTTTGACTGTTCCTGACGTTGCAGTTGTTCCTGAATCCATACTTCCCTGCCTGGCTCCCGCTGAACAGTTCTGGTGATCAGTCTTCACGCCTTCCTCCAAGATGATCCTGTATCTTCAAGCTCCAGCCTTCAGCCTGCAGGCACCTGCACCCTTTAATTGCCCCAGCAATCCCTGTCCCCACTACCAGGGGTGTTCGGACCAGAACCGTGCAAGAGACCACCCTCAGCATTTCAGACTCTGCTGTAAGGTACGTGACATGTGGTCACTATTTTTCCCACTTCATAAACCTCTCCTTCCTCTACATCTTCTGGTTGTGGTGTGGGGATTTCCTTTTCTTTTGGAGGTGGGGGGTCCCTGGTGTCCTCAGACGTCCCAAGTCTTTTCTCCCCTATGTGCATAAAAAAAAGGTATACTTAGCACACAGATATTTGAGGGCATAAATAGGAATATGAAACATTGCTTGGAAGTGTCGTACAACTGTCTTTTTTGGCAGAGTTCCAAGCTGAAGACATGATTTTTTTCACTTTCTAAAGCTGGAATACTTGCCTTTTCAGTACAATTTTCACACATGGAGACACCCCTAGTATCCACTGGAGCACCTGTGTGGGACACCCTAAAAAGTTTGTTCTGGTGTCCCACACTAGTGCTCCTGCGTCCAGATGTGTAAACAGCTGCTGAGTGTCCTCTCCTTACATTGAATCAAGTTTGCATTTCATTCTAGTACAAACCCATCATAAACTTCTTTTAATACAAATAGGCCTGAACAAATGTAGTTAACCTGGATCTGCCAAAAACATTGTATTAGTGGGCGAACAAACTATGTTTTTTCTATGAACGATTACTGTGCCCACGAACCTGAAAGTTGCCATTTTAAACTGTACAACAGTAAAGAAAAGCACATGGAGCAGCATGCAAGTAATAATAATAATAGGAACACACGACAACTACTTACTTTTATGAAGAACTCTCTTGATCCTTCTGTACTGATCGTGCTCCCTCAATTTCAGGTCTGACCATTGTTTCCTCAGTTGATCCTTGGATCGTCGTACACCAAAATTCCTGTGCAGACTTTTCACAACTTCAGTCATGATCTTGACCTTTCTCACATTTGGATTTGGGTAAGGTCCAATGCTTCCCATCATAGTCGGCCCTCTTCAAGATGTCCACCATCTCCACCATCTCTATAAAGGACATATTTGAGGCCTTAAATCTCCCACTGGTTTCGGGCTTTCGTCGCTGCTGCTGTCTGCATGCACTTGCTCTCCCACTGCACAGAAAGAGAAGGGGCGGGGAATAGACTAGAAAGAACGTCTGGGGGGCGGAGTTTCACGCATGTGCAGTGTATATAAAGCGTAATGCGTGCATCGTATGTACGATCTGTGAGCTGAGGAAGGAGTAGTGGAAGTGCCGATCGTGATAACGAAGGTACAATTTTAACTTGGGGCATCAGTGGTCTATACTGCTTATAGATTGAGGCCTATATTGGGACAAGATTAGAAGAGTTTAGCCTGACATTAGGGTTTGTCTTGTGTTGTGTCTTGCAGAGAAAATGGATCTATTCAATCATAGGGAATTTCTACCAATATTCATTGACATGTTTAGGGAGCTGCCCTGTCTGTGGCAGGTGAACCACCCGTTTTTTAATAAGCTAAGAAAGAGTAAGGCAGCGCTGGAGAAACTGCTTGAATTTGAGAAGCCAATGATCCCCATGGCAGACATTCCCTATTTGAAGGCCCTAATTGGTGGCATGAGGAGTACTTATCTTAGGGAGCAAAAGATTTTCGAATTCCCAGAGATCAGGAGCAGCAGATGACGTTTATGTACCCAGGCTGTGGTACTATGACAGATTGCATTTTCTGTCAGGCCAGACTGAACCCAGGCCAGCACTCTCAAGTCTTCCTTCCACCTCAGCTGAGGCTTCCAATGTCCAACTTGGGCCTTCCAGGCAGGAAGATGTGGATGAGCCCAGCTTGAGTCAGGTAGAGCATTGTTCAACATATTTCTTGTCATAAAATTAATGATGTTAAGTAGATGTTATCATTGATCACTAATTGCTGATTTAACAAAGTGGTTTACATATCAATAGACAGTAGTGGCCAAAAAGGATGAAAACAAGGGACAAGAATGAAAAATGCTGGGCTCAGAATGATAGTCTTTTAGATTTGTTAACATTCAATTTGCAACAGTCATGAGCTCTAAATTGTGCGTGATTGATGACCAAAAAACTAAAACTATGTCCCTTTTTCATAAATAATTATAAAAAAATAAAAGCACTATAAAAAAAATATAAAAAAAAACATTATTATGGAGATCTGACAAAAAAAATAAATTAAATTTATTCAGCAGATCATGAGAAATAATAAAGAAATATTTTTTTCTGAACTCTGTGTGAATATCAGCAGCAAAACAACTTCATTATTCTAGCATTGTAAAGAAGAAGAGAATGCGCTGCATTAAAGGATTAAAAAATTTCCAGCGTAACGAATGTGCGATCTCCATTATGAACGCTAGTTTTATCAGACCAAGTGCTTCCGTCTCATACTTGATTCTGAGCATGCGTTGAACTTTGTGCATCGGAATTGTGTACACATGATCAAAATTTCCGAGAACGAATTTTGTTGTCAGAAAATTTGAGATCCAGATCTCAAATTCCGATGGAAAATGTTCGATGGAGCCTGCACATTGTCGGAATTTCTGACAAGAAGCTCCCATCGAACATTTTCCGTCGGAAAATCCTACCGTGTGTACGGGGCATTACAGTTTTTCTTTTTTTTTTCTAAAAGTAGAAAAGCCTATGTTCTGCTAACTTACTGCAGACTCTTGATATTTACAGAGAAGCAGTGACTAAATTGCAGAAGTCTAATGTGCCCCATACTGAGACACATCCAGCACTCAGTAGGGGGTGTATTGAATCTATGCACTGCTTTACCACAGAGATCAAGGGTCCCACCTTCTGGTTGCTAGCAGGAGACAAGCCATTCTACTCAGGATCCTTTTTAAAGAAAAGAAAACTGTTAGACTTTGCACACCTATTGTTTATTGAGATATCTAGAATGTATTTACAGTACCTTGAGAAAGTATTCATACCCCTTGAAATGTTCCACATTTCCTCATGTTACAACCAACCTGGGAACCTGGGAATTTTAAATATTTCTACCAAATATTTTTACCACATGATAATAAAATGATAATATCAATTTAGAGTCATTATCGTGATTCATGCATACTTTTGTTGTTACCAGCATATGTACTATGAACTGATGTTTTGTTGTTACCAGCATATGTACTATGAACTGTGCTCAATAGTCTTATTACCTATGTATGTTAAATTAACTATGCTACTTTGAATATGTATGTATAATGCAATGTGTAATAAAATTCCTTCATACTCACCCTATTATTCTCAGGGCTGTCATATGCTTCACACAAAGTCCCACACCCCTGGTATATGGTTATATACTTTTTTCTTCAAATGTTACAACCAAAAACATGTATTTTATTGGGATTTTATGCAATAGACCAACACAAAGTGGCATATGATTGTGAAGTGGAAGGAAAATGATAAATACCTACTTGCGATCACTCTATTTTGTCGCCGTGGACATTCCATTAATTGTCTCCGTCAACCCCCCACTATGTAACTATCAGTAATTTATGATACAGAACTGCTAGTATGAACCTGACAACATAACTGTAGAGAAATAATATCAACATAACCAAAAACATAAGACAGTCAAGGTGATATCTATTCATTTCATTTGTGATCTAGAATTATGTGCCTTACACATATATTTCATATGTTTAAACTCTCCGATTGTACCAATCTTTCCATGTATCCCACTGTTTTTTCACCCTTTCATAATTCCCTGTAGCTGATGCATGTAGTACTTCATACGATCCATTGGTTTGTGTGGTTTGTATTATTTCTGACAATGTAGGGGCATTTACTCCCTTCCATCCTCTTGGGATAGATAATCTGTCCGCCAGCAAGATGTGAGAGATCACCACTCTGTATGGTGAGGGAACAGTATGTAATTCCAAGGACAGTAATGCCATCCCTGGAGATAATGATTGTTTTGTACCTGTGATGTCCATCCTTATCCCCACTACTTGGGACCACATGCTCTCAGTTTGGGACAAAACCAGAGTATATGGATTAGTGTGCCTGTATTTCCACATTCTCTCCAGCAACCTGGAGAGGCACCTGGAAATATTTTTGCTATACAATGTGGGGTCAGGTACCATCTTAATGATATCTTTTGTTGCATTTCTCCTAAGTTGGTACTTTTTGTGGATGCGTGTATAGGGCAAAGTGATTTTTCCCAGTGTTGGTACGTATACTCTTTCCCTAACTCCTGCTCCCATGCTAGCATGGATTGGGTTTTTGTACATATATTTTTTTCTTGGAGTCTCGAGTATATTAGTGATATGCCTTTACGTTTTGTCTGAATTTGTTTGCTAGAATTGCGTCAGCTTTTTGGGTAGTGTTGTGGTTAGATGAGGGTTCCTTGTTATTAGGTGGACTAATGGTGTGTATTTGTAATGCTCAGTTTGAGGTAGTTGATAGTCTTGTTGTAGCTTGGAGAATGGCTTTATTGAAGGGCTATCCATGATTTCGTCTAGGTAATATATTCCCATTTCCTGCCAACCAGATAAGTTGAGGTCTGGGATTATGTGTGTGAATGCTGATATAGGGAATTTCAGTGGTGTCACTATGCCGCTCCATTTTTGATAACTTCAAAGGTGCGTCCATGCTCTCACTGATGCTAGTGTTGGAGTGGTTAGTTTTTTGTGTAGTGATTTGTTTTGGTGGGCACTTTAAGATTTCTCTTGAGGATTTGTGTACGTTCAATGTCCTTCCATAATGTATTGGAGTCTTCTCTCATCCAATTTTGAAGCTGTGCAAGGATGGTTGCAAAATAGTAATCCTGTAGATGCACATGCCCTATTCCCCCCACTTTTCTATGTTTGATCAATCTACTAAAGGCGCATCTCGCTCTTTTCATCTGCCATAGGAATTTGTTTATGATAGGTTGTAAGGAATAGAAGTATGATTTGGGAAGTGGAATTGGCAATGTTCTGAAAAGATATAGCATCTGCACCTTAAAGGCTGCCAGTCTACCGAGCCATGACAACTCATTGTGGGTATTGCTTTCAATCTAGCCCCCATTGAATTTTAACTAAGGGTGTGCAGTTTGCCGAGATAAGATCTTCTGTTCTGGGAGTTAGAGTTATACCTAGATATTTGATACCATCCTTTTTCCAGATGTAAGGGAATTTTCAATTCCTGGCTATCCTTGTCTGAGATACCTAGCTTTAGTATGTAGGATTTTGTTTCATTGATCTTATAGTATGAGACTTTGTTAAAGAAAAGTAATGCTTCATGTACAGAGGGGAGAGAAACACTCAGATTGGTGAGCATTAATATTATATCATCGCATCGGCAAAAAGACTTATGGTGTGGGTTCTCCAGCCAATTTGTATGCCTGCTATCTGTGGGTGTGACCATATGTGGGAAGCAAGTGGTTCCATTAGGAGGTTAAAAATGAATGGGGAGAGGGGGCACCCCTGTCTGGTTCCATTAGTGATTATAAATGGCATAGATAAAGCACCAGAGATGTAAACTCATGCCGATGGAGAATAGATAATAAAGAGCCATTATGGCACTATATATAGGGCCAACAAAACCAAATGTTTTCAATACCAATGCTAGAAATTTCCAATTTATCCTATTGAATGCCTTCTCCGCATCCAAAGCGAGGAACAGAGAAGGCGCTCGACGTTCCCCAGCCACATGGTTAACATTTATCAGATGCCTGCTAGCATTTGCCGTCTGTCTACTCTT
This sequence comes from Aquarana catesbeiana, assembly GCF_042186555.1. Classification (NCBI taxonomy): domain Eukaryota; kingdom Metazoa; phylum Chordata; class Amphibia; order Anura; family Ranidae; genus Aquarana; species Aquarana catesbeiana. The sequence goes on along the minus strand of NC_133332.1, from coordinate 175,190,361 downwards.
GGTAAACCCAGACTGATCTATATCAATAAGAGAAGGCAATATATTCACTAACCGCATTGCTAGTAGTTTTGCATATATCTTGATGTCATTGTTCAATAGAGATATAGGCTTAAAGTTTTGTGGGGAGTCAGGTTCTTTTCCCAGTTTCGGCAAAGCTACTATTAAAGCCTGTAACCTCTTTGGAGGGAATGAGGAGGAGGCAGCAGCAGAGCCAAACATCCTTACCAAATGTGGTATTAAGATGTCATGGAATGTCTTATAATATTCTCCCGTGAACCCATCAGGTCCAGGGGATTTGTTTGTTGGTAGAGATAGTATAATTTTCCTCACTTCTTCATTTGTAATGGGAGAGTTTAGGTCTGTGAGATGCTCCTGAGTGATCTTGGGGAGAGGAATTTGTTCAAGAAATGTTTTAATAATCTCTGGTGTCGGCTGTGATGCCGTTGTGTCATTTTTAATGTTGTAGAGTGAGCTGTAGTATTGGCTGAAGGCTTCCGCTATTTGTTGTGGGTGTTATTGTTTGATGTGTGTTGTGGGGTGTTTTATAAAGGGGATTTGAGTTCTGTATCTATGGCCTTTGAGTTTATTGGCCAAAAGTTTCCCTGCTCTGTTGCCGCTGGTGTAGTAGGATAATTTGAGTCTCCTGGTGGCCTTTTCGAAGTCATCCATAAACAGAAGTCTCAGATCATTTCGCAGGTGTGTTAATGTTTCAGTTAGTTTAAGGGAGGTATGTATCATGTTTTGTTTCTCAATTTGATCTATTTGGGAGACCAGTGATTCAACGTGCTGCTGCCTCCTCCTCCTGTCCCTAGCCCCTTGTTGGATCAAGATTCCCCTTGTGAACACCTTCTGTGCATTCCATACGGCAAAAGGGAAAGAGACAGAATCTTGATTGAACTAAAAAAATTCTATAATTTGTTTCGCTATGTGATATCTGGTAGGATCATCCTGAAACAGTTTAGGGTTAACCCTCCAAACAAAGGCAGGTCTGTGCGCGGAAGGGTCGCCCACCACCAATTTCACCAAGGTATGGTCCGACCAGGTAATACTATTAAATTTAGCTATTTTACATTTGAATAGTACCCTTTTGTCCACCAAAAACAAATCAATTCTGCTATAGGATTTATGGATATTGGAAAAAAATGAGTAGTCCTGTTCATTAGCATTAATGCATCTCCATGCATCATATAGCTCAAAGGATCGTAGTGCAGTCTTCAGAGATGGTGGAGAACGTTATGCCTTGGCTGTTGAGTCTGTCGTCGGATCTGGAGTAATATTTAAGTCCCCACATATCAGCAACAGTCCCTTTTTGTATCTTATGTATTTACTGCATTGTCTTGTGGAAGAATTTTATTTGCCTGGTATTGGGTGCATATACGTTGAAGATCGTGTAGGTGATGGAGTTGATGTCACAAATCAGAATTATAAATCTCCCTTGTGGATCACATATATTTTCATGGGTTTTGAAAGCTACAGTGTCTCTTATTGCTATCATCACTCCTTTTCGTTTAGTATCTGCGTTGGCATTAAAAATGATTGGAAACTTGGGGTGGGTGCATTTAAGTGGTGATGGGGCACAAATATTTGTTTCTTGGACACATAGTATGTCACTTTTGTGTTGGAGAGCCTCCTTCCATAGGGATCTTCTCTTCACTGAGTGATTGAGCCCTTTAGCATTAATCGAGCGAAAAAAGAAGGGGGGGACTTAAGGACTTTGTAGGCACAGTGACACAAATTATATTACAAAAATAGAGATACTAGTTTCCTATTTGGCCATAAATTGGGATGTTCCTTTCCAATACTGATCTAGTACTTTCTTCCCTATACACATTTCAATACCATGTTCTGCACACCCCCATGGTGACTTTTCATTGCCCCCGCTGGGTCCCTAGCCCTTGTCGCTGCAGTCTGATCAGCTTAGGTCTGTGAATTGTTTGGATTGTTTTTATATATTTTCTGTGTTTACTTTGTGGTTAGATTATTGTATATTAATTATTTCATTTATCTTGTTAGCCACAACTTTTCTTTCTCCTGAAGAAGCGTGAAGGTACGCATAACATGTTGAGCATTTTTTGATAGAAATAACCTATCGTTGATCTGCTGCCCAGCCATATCCTGGGATACTTACCTACTCTGGATAAGCTATCCCCATATCCGAGTCCCTATGTATAGAGATGGCTTTATATAGCAACAACTTTATTGATTACTTTCTGTATTTTGATATCTTGTGGTCTTATAACAATCAGTGTTTATTTATGCTTTTTCAATAAACTATTTTTGTAATATAATTTGTGTCACTGTGCCTACAAAGTCCTTAAGTCCCCCCCCCCCTTCTTTTTTCGCTAGATTAGTTTCAGGACGTGGCACTTTCATATTTGTTTATGTATCCACAGTACCACTCTGTCACGATACATCTGTTTCTGACCTTTAGCATTGATTGTTAAAAAATTAATAGTCATTTCGGGAGTCGGATAAGTGATGTGTGGTGAATGTCTTGCAGATACCATTTACTGTTAGTAGGGTCACGTCCCTTTTCCGATATAAGAATGGAGCCTGGGATCTTCTTGGTGGCCATGTTGATGTCTCAAGTACGATTCTGGTCGGTACATTAAAATGATCACTCTTGACTGTTAAAAGTAAAAAAAGTAAAAGTAATCTGGACAGAATATGAAAAAAACAGAGGCTGTCAGCCTAACAGTAGTAGGAAGAAGATGGGTGTGGCACATAGCCACTCAATATTTAGTGGGGAGAAAGGTGGTCTTCCAGACCAGCAAAAGGAGAACAGTTCAAGTCGGAGGAGACTCCTCCTCAGCGGATGTTAGTGCTTTTGTTTGTAACCTGGGCCCAGGTCATTTATGAGAACATGCGTTCTTATGATTGACAGTATGCCAATCAGATTCTTGGGTGTTGTTGTTGCTGTTGTATCATGATGGCGTAGTCGGTTCAGGTATGATACCCCATGTTTTCAATAGTGCCACGCCTTTGGCCATTGAATCCATTATGTGCTCTTTGTCATACTTTGTGACAATTTGTTTCATAGGAAATCCCCATTTGTAGCTTAACTTATGGTTTCTAAGCGCCTTGGTAATGGTGTTTAAGTTCCTGTGTTTCTAGAGGGTGTACTGGGATAAGTCAGCATAAAACTGCAAGTCGTTGTAGGGTGATGGTATCTGCTCTATATGGCAGGAAACTGACATCAACTTTATTTTGTATGATAAAAATGGAGTCGCAGAATGACGTCACGGGGGACACTAGCAGGGAGATATGTGGGCTTAGGGAGGAATTCTATCCACAATGAAGTTGAGTGCTGACAGTTCTAGTAACACTGTGGTAAAGAGCTGGGAAGCACAGTTACGCAGGTCTTGCTGCAGGACAGATTCTGGAATTCCTCATATTTTAACATTATTCCTCCTGGCCCTGTCCTCCATGTCCGCCATTTTGGCTTTAATGCTGTCTGTCATCCTCATTGCTTTCGTTTGCATCTACCAAAGCATTTATAGTGGTGGCAAACTCCCCCATTTTATTCTCCACGTGTGTCACTCTGTCTGAAACTACCTGCAAGTCTCTGCTAACTGTATGCATACAAGATACCATATCAGAGTGTAAAGAACTCCTCAGGGATACCAGCATTTCCTTAAGCACAGTGTCTATAACCGGCTGATTATTAGTGGGGAAGTTATCTATGGAGTCTGGCAGCTCCCTAGTGTCATCCCCTGATTCATGGGCAGAGCTCACCTCATGATCTTCATCCACAGCATCCATCCTTACTCGTGACTTCTCTGGGCTTCCAGAAGATGGTGTAGCTGGAGAGGAATGCAATCCTTTTGGTGGGCTGCATCTTTCTGTGGTTTCCCCTTCTGAGAGAAGCTCTGTGAGGGTCTGGAGACTGGCGTGGATATCGTGCCGGTGCCATTTTGCCTGGGCTCCAGGGGGAAAAATTTGGTCAGCTTCTGGGGACGGGACCCCTCTGCCTTCTGTCTCGGCACGACGGTACCTTGATCGTGAAAAAACGGGGGATGATTAATGCGCTACCCAAACAATTGAGAAAAAAGCTGCTACAAAACATGTGACAAAATGTGAACCAATATAATAAAATAAATTGTAGCGCTGAAAAGGAAAAAACACAGTGTATAGTATAAAGTAAATGTAAGTGTATGTCCCAATGGTGACGTGTTGTCAGATGAAGTAGTAGTCTACGACCAATCAGTGCCAACAGTATAGAGGTTCCCTCCACTTTCCAAATATCCACTTAGATGTCATCAAAAAGAAAGATAGATTGGATACGCTTACCGGAACTGTTGGACTCTACTGCCATCAGCATAGCGTCAATCGAGCTGTGTGCCACCAAGGGCAGGTGTATGAAGTAGTCAAGGACGGATGAAACGTCTGCAAGCCAAGATGTCACCTCTGGATCAGCCGGAAGGAACCCCAGACCGGTTCCAAGGTACAAACGTTTTCTCAAATCCCGGAGGTATATGGAATAAAAAAGGGGGATGCTTCCACATAGTGTAAATCAGGGTTATTTATTGCTAAAAAAAAACGTAGTACATAAAAATGATCACAAGTAAAACGAGACAAAAAAGGCAGTGTATAAGGTTAAAAAGCCGCCCTACGTGTTTTGATCAATAGACCTTCAACACGTCACCATTGGGACATACACTTATGTTTATAAAGACATTTACTTTATACCATACACGGTACCTTAATCCCCTGGCTCAGGCAAGCAAGAACGCCTGTTTTGTGTGCCTGATTGAGGCCCTGGTGGTCTGGTATGTGCCGCTGTTTGTCTGCTCCGCCCCTCATGGAACACTGTTTAATCCATCATCTGAAAATGGAAAGAGTATGGACAACTGCAACCTAACAAGACACGGCCATCCACCTAAACTGACAGACCGGGCAATGAGAGCATTAACCACTTGCTGACCAGCTCACATACTTTCTGACCTGGACCTGCTGATTGGTTCTGGTGAATGAAGAGCCTCCTCTACCTGTGAAATGTAAACACAGGCAGAGGAAGTGATGTCACCTCCCCTCGTGGAGCCATTTTCGGTTCCAGTGAGAGGAGAGAGGACATCTAACCGTGAGTTGCACCAACATTACACTGACACCAGTACACGTAGGTACCCCAGTTAACCCTTTCCACCTCTATCACCAGTGTTACTAGTATAGTGTACAGATCTATTTTCTGATCACCATATTAGTTGGTTAGTTTCACTGTCAGTCTTTTTAAGCATCAAGGTACTGCCATATATTACCTAATAAAAGTTTTAACCCCCTGATCGCCCCCTAGTTAACCCTTTCACCCTCTGTTACCAGTGATCACCATATTAGTGTCACGGGTGACGCTAGTTAGTTTTTTATAGCATCAGGGTACCCGCCGTATATTACCTAATAAAGGTTTAACCACCTGATAGCTAGCGGGTGACATCATTTAGGTTTTAGCGTCATTTAGAGTCAGTGTCAATCCCAGGCAGCATCAGATTAGAAAAAAGGGGTCCACTACCCCCAACTATAACTGGCCATTACAGTAAGCATCGTTGGAGGGCAAATAGATATTTGAATGCTGCTGCTAGACTAATACACCTCACTAATCGATCCGCGACTGCTGCCCCTCTCTGTCAATCTCTTCACTGGCTTTCCCTACCCCACCGTGTAAAATTCAAAATGCTAACCATAACATACAAGGCCATTCACAACATCACTCCCATCTACATCACCAACCTTATCTGCAGATATCACCCAAATCGTCCCCTCCACTCCTCCCAGGACCTCCTGCTCTCTAGACCCCTTGTTATCTCCTCCCATGCTCGCCTTCAGGACTTCTCCAGAGCCTCTCCCATCCTCTGGAACTCCCTGTCCACCTTTAGGTGATCCCTGAAAACTCATTTATTCAGGGAAGCCTATCCCACATCCACATAACAACTATCCCCGAGCTACCCCCATCAAATCATTCTCTGCAGCTATTACCTTTTGTACCACCACCCCCTCCCTTTAGAATGTAAGCTCTGTGAGCATGGCCCTCCTGTACCTTTTTGTTTTGAACTGTACTGTAATTGTGTTGTCCCCCCTATACATTGTAAAGTGATGCGTAAACTGTTGGTTCTATATAAATCGCGTATAATAATATAATTAATAGATATAAACAGGGCCAAGGATAAATCAAAGGAAAATTTCCAAGCTTACTTACCAACCAGCCCGAGGACAACCGTATCAACATATCTAACAGTATGCATTAAAAACAGGGGTTTAGTTTGCACACATTTGCAAATACATGCGTAAGCCTCAGGCCACATTAAGGCACCTTGTATCTGTAGTTCCTATCACTGACTGATAAGTGGCTCCACAGTACTAGCACATACATTCTGATGAGTAGGTGGAGGGCAGATGGACTGAAGGGAGCCACCCCTTCCTAAAAAGTACAGGTGCACACTGAGCACCCATAAAATTGCAAAATTGCTGCAGTGCTGTCAATGCGCAGCCTTACCGATATAACATTTTTGCAAAAAAGGGGTCCACTACCCCCACCTATGACACTTATATTTTATTGTTAACATTGTTTGCTTTACAGGAACGCTATTCAGCTGCAGCACTGATCTATTCAGACAGCAACAGGGTTTGCTCTTACAATACGTAAATCAGTGACTCCAGTGCTGTGGGAGGTGATTTCACCACCGCAGTTTAAAAAAGAGCATGTATACCAAAGCATAGGGGCTGGGGAAGACAGGTTTGCCCCTATGCTCTGACATATATATTTTTCACTTTTCTTGGCAGAGATTTCTTTGTCTACATCGATCGATGAATGGAGGAATCTGTTGCACACAGGCTGCATGAAAAAAAGAACAAGGACCAGTGATGTACTGGTATGTTCCTGGCCTTCAAGTGGTTATACTGGAATTATGCCTGCAGGTTTAGGTATTATCTTTGTATTGTTCTTTTCATCCAGTGGTCTGCTTTCATGTAAAAGCAATCCTAGCAGCTAATTAGCCGCTAGACTTCTTTTACAAGCAGTGGGCGGGAACGTCCCCCCCCTCCCGCCGTCTTCCATGGTTTTCTCTGCTGTCCTGTCCCACTGGGGACCCCAAGAATGCAGCCGGTGGTTCCACCAGCTAACCATAAAGCTGATCAGAGACCAGAATGGCTCCAATAATCTCTATGGCCTAAGAAACCAGAAGCTACGAGCATTTCATGACTTCGGTTTCCCCGGCTATAAACAACACCATTGAAATTGGGAAAGCATCTTATCACACAGATCTTGGTGTGGTCAGATGCTTTAAGGGCAGCGGAGAGATCTAGAGTCTAATAGACCCCAATTAAAAAAAAAAAAAAAGAGTGCTTTTTACTACCTATTGCTACCATTGGGGATATTTACATTCCCTGTGATAACAATAAAAATGATTTAAAAAAATGAAAGGAACAGTGTAAAAATAAAATAAAAAAGCAAAAAAAAAAAAAAAAAACACCCCTGTCTCCCTGTGCTCACACGCAAAGGTGAATGCAGGCATCGGTCTTGTGTCATATGTAAACAGCAATTGCTCCATGCATGTGAGGTATCACCGTGAACATCAGATCGAGGGCAGTAATTCTAGCAGTAGACCTCCTTTAGTTGTCACTAAATAACATATTGCTCACACATGGCATGGGTATATGTGAAATTACACCCCAAAATGCATTCTGCTGCTTCTCCTGAGTACGGAGATACCACATGTTTGAGACTTTTTGGGAGCCTAGCCGCATCCAGGACCCTGAAAACCAATCACCGTCTTCATGATTTCTAAGGGCGTAATTTTTTTATTTCACTTCTCACTACCTATTACAGTTTCGGAGGCCATGAAATGCCAAGATGGCACAACCCCCCCCCAAATGACCCTATTTTGGAAAGTAGAAACCCCAAGCTTTGGGAGCCTAACTTCATACAGGACTCCGAAAACCAATCACCGCCTTCAGGATTTCTAAGGGCGTAAAATGGAGATTTTACTTCCTCACTACCTATCACAGTTTTGGCTCCCAAAAAGTCTCATACATGTGGTATCCCCATACTCAGGAGAAGCAGCAAAATGTATTTTGGGGTGTAATTTCACATATACCCATGGCATGTGTGAGCAATATATAATTTCAGTGACAACTTTGTGTATCTCTATATTTTTTTGTCATTTTTCAATCACTTGTGACTAAAAAATAAAATATTCAATGTGCTCAACATGCCTCTCAGCAAATTCCATGGGGTGTCTACTTTTCAAAATGGGGTAATTTGGGGGGGTTTGTACTGCCCTTCCATTATCGCTATCATTATTAGCATCTCAAGAAATTAGCTAAGCAGTAGGGATGAGCCGAACACCCCCCTGTTCGGTTCGCACCAGAACATGCGAACAGGAAAAAAGTTCGTTCGAACATGCGAACACCGTTAAAGTCTATGGGACACGAACATGAATAATCAAAAGTGCTAATTTTAAAGGCTTATATGCAAGTTATTGTCATAAAAAGTGTTTGGGGACCTGGGTCCTGCCCCAGGGGACATGAATCAATGCAAAAAAAAGTTTTAAAAACGGCCGTTTTTTCAGGAGCAGTGATTTTAATAATGCTTAAAGTCAAACAATAAAAGTGTAATATCCCTTTAAATTTCGTACCTGGGGGGTGTCTATAGTATGCCTGTAAAGGGGCGCATGTTTCCTGTGTTTAGAACAGTCTGACAGCAAAATGACATTTTGAAGGAAAAAACTCATTTAAAACTACCCGCGGCTATTGCATTGCCGACAATACACATAGAAGTTCATTGATAAAAACGGCATGGGAATTCCCCAAAGGGGAACCCCGAACCAAAATTAAAAAAAAAAAAATGACGTGGGAGTCCTCCTAAATTCCATACCAGGCCCTTCAGGTCTGGTATGGATATTAAGGGGAACCCCGGCCAAAATAAAAAAAAAAAAATGACGTGGGGTTCCCCCTAAATTCCATACCAGACCCTTCAGGTCTGGTATGGATTTTAAGGGGAACCCCGCGCCAAAAAAAAAAAAAAAAACGGCGTGGGGTCCCCCCAAAAATCCATACCAGACCCTTATCCGAGCACGCAACCTGGCAGGCCGCAGGAAAAGAGGGGGGGACGAGAGTGCGGCCCCCCCTCCCTCCTGAACCGTACCAGGCCACATGCCCTCAACATTGGGAGGGTGCTTTGGGGTAGCCCCCCAAAACACCTTGTCCCCATGTTGATGAGGACAAGGGCCTCATCCCCACAACCCTGGCCGGTGGTTGTGGGGGTCTGCGGGCGGGGGGCTTATCGGAATCTGGAAGCCCCCTTTAACAAGGTGACCCCCAGATCCCGGCCCCCCCGTGTGAAATGGTAAGGGGGTACATAAGTACCCCTACCATTTCACGAAAAAAGTGTCAAAAATGTTAAAAATGACAAGAGACAGTTTTTGACAATTCCTTTATTTAAATGCTTCTTCTTTCTTCTATCTTTCTTCATCTTCTGGTTCTTCTGGTTCTTCTGGCTCTTCTGGTTCTTCCTCCGGCATTCTCGTCCAGCATCTCCTCCGCGGCGTCTTCTATCTTCTTCTCCTCGGGCCGCTCCGCACCCATGGCATGGGGGGGAGGCTCCCGCTCTTCTCTTCTTCTTTTCTTCTCTTGACGGGTGACTTGACGGGACTTCCCTGTGACGTCACGGGGAATGCCACAGGGAAGTCCCGTCAAGTCACCGTGCGTCAGAGGGGGGCGGGGTCACCGGGTGGCCCCGCCCCCCGTTATTTAAGAACTGTCAGACGAGGAGCGCCGTCACACAGCGGGAGCCTCCCTCCATGCCAGCATGGATTGCGGAGCGGCCCGGAGAAGAAAATGAAGAAGAGAAGAAGAGAAGAAAAGAAGAAGAGAAGAGCGGGAGCCTCCCCCCCATGCCAGGAGGAGAAGAAGACAGAAGACGCCGCGGAGGAGATGCTGGACGAGAACGCCGGAGGAAGAACCAGAAGAGCCAGAAGAACCAGAAGAACCAGAAGATGAAGTACCCCTACCATTTCACGAAAAAAGTGTCAAAAATGTTAAAAATGACAAGAGACAGTTTTTGACAATTCCTTTATTTAAATGCTTCTTCTTTCTTCTATCTTCCTTCATCTTCTGGTTCTTCTGGTTCTTCTGGCTCTTCTGGTTCTTCCTCCGGCGTTCTCGTCCAGCATCTCCTCCGCGGCGTCTTCTGTCTTCTTCTCCTCGGGCCGCTCCGCACCCATGGCATGGGGGGGAGGCTCCCGCTCTTCTCTTCTTCTTTTCTTCTCTTCTTCTCTTCTTCATTTTCTTCTCCGGGCCGCTCCGCAATCCATGCTGGCATGGAGGGAGGCTCCCGCTGTGTGACGGCGCTCCTCGTCTGACAGTTCTTAAATAACGGGGGGCGGGGCCACCCGGTGACCCCGCCCCCCTCTGACGCACGGTGACTTGACGGGACTTCCCTGTGGCATTCCCCGTGACGTCACAGGGAAGTCCCGTCAAGTCACCCGTCAAGAGAAGAAAAGAAGAAGAGAAGAGCGGGAGCCTCCCCCCCATGCCATGGGTGCGGAGCGGCCCGAGGAGAAGAAGATAGAAGACGCCGCGGAGGAGATGCTGGACGAGAATGCCGGAGGAAGAACCAGAAGAGCCAGAAGAACCAGAAGAACCAGAAGATGAAGAAAGATAGAAGAAAGAAGAAGCATTTAAATAAAGGAATTGTCAAAAACTGTCTCTTGTCATTTTTAACATTTTTGACACTTTTTTCGTGAAATGGTAGGGGTACTTATGTACCCCCTTACCATTTCACACGGGGGGGGCCGGGATCTGGGGGTCACCTTGTTAAAGGGGGCTTCCAGATTCCGATAAGCCCCCCGCCCGCAGACCCCCACAACCACCGGCCAGGGTTGTGGGGATGAGGCCCTTGTCCTCATCAACATGGGGACAAGGTGTTTTGGGGGGCTACCCCAAAGCACCCTCCCAATGTTGAGGGCATGTGGCCTGGTACGGTTCAGGAGGGAGGGGGGCCGCACTCTCGTCCCCCCCTCTTTTCCTGCGGCCTGCCAGGTTGCGTGCTCGGATAAGGGTCTGGTATGGATTTTTGGGGGGACCCCACGCCGTTTTTTTTTTTTTTTTGGCGCGGGGTTCCCCTTAAAATCCATACCAGACCTGAAGGGTCTGGTATGGAAATTAGGGGGAACCCCACGTCATTTTTTTTTTTAAATTTTGGCCGGGGTTCCCCTTAATATCCATACCAGACCTGAAGGGCCTGGTATGGAATTTAGGGGGACTCCCACGTCATTTTTTTTTTTTTAATTTTGGTTCGGGGTTCCCCTTTGGGGAATTCCCATGCCGTTTTTATCAATGAACTTCTATGTGTATTGTCGGCAATGCAATAGCCGCGGGTAGTTTTAAATGAGTTTTTTCCTTCAAAATGTCATTTTGCTGTCAGACTGTTCTAAACACAGGAAACATGCGCCCCTTTACAGGCACACTATAGACACCCCCCAGGTACGAAATTTAAAGGGATATTACACTTTTATTGATTGACTTTAAGCATTATTAAAATCACTGCTCCTGAAAAAACGGCCGTTTTTAAAACTTTTTTTTGCATTGATCCATGTCCCCTGGGGCAGGACCCAGGTCCCCAAACACTTTTTATGACAATAACTTGCATATTAGCCTTTAAAATTAGCACTTTTGATTTCTCCCATAGACTTTTAAAGGGTGTTCCGCGGCATTCGAATTTGCCGCGAACACCCCAAATTGTTCGCTGTTCGGTGAACTTGCGAACAGCCAATGTTCGAGTCGAACATGAGTTCGACTCGAACTCGAAGCTCATCCCTACTAAGCAGTCAAAAAATTAAAAGTTGCGTAAATTCCAGAAAATGTTTGTAGATGCTATAACTTTTGCGCAAACCAATAAATATACACTTATTGAAATTTTTTTTACCCGAGATATGCGGCTGAATGCATGTTGGCCTAAATGTATGACTAAAATTGAGTTTATTGTATTTTTTTATAACAAAAAGTAGAAAATATAATTTTTTTTTAAATGTTCGTACTTTTCTTGTTTATATCGCAAAAAATATAAACCGCAAAGGTGATCAAATACCACCAAAAGAAAGCTCTATTTGTGGTAAAAAAGGACACAAATTTTGTTTGCATTGCATTACTGCGCAATTACCAGTTAAAGCAGCGCAGTGCCAAATTGTAAAAAAATGCTCTGGTCATAAAGGGGGCAAATCCTTCCAGGACCGAAGTGGTTAATCGGAGAAGCAGCTAAGAGGCCCATGGTGACTCTGGAGGAGCTGCAGAGATCCACAGCTCAGGTGGGAGAATCTGTCCACAGGACAACTTTTAGTCGTGAACTCCACAAATCTGGCTTTATGAAAGAGTGGCAAAAAGAAAGCCATTGTTAAAAGAAAGCCATAAGAAGTCCCGTTTGCAGTTTGTGAAAAGCCATGTGGGGGACACAGCAAACATATGGAAGAAGGTGCTCTCGTCAGATGAGACCAAAATTGAATTTTTTTGGCCTAAAAGCAAAACCCTATGTGTTTTGTGGAAAACTAACACTGTACATAACCTATCCCCACTGTGAAACATGGTGGGGGCAGCATCATGTTGTGGGAATGCTTTTCTTCATCAGGGAGAGGGAAGCTGGTCAGAGTTGATGGGAAGATGGATGGAGCTAAATACAGGCATTCTTAGAAGAAAACCTGTTAGAGTCTGTAAAAGACTTGAGACTGGGGCAGAGGTTCACCTTCCAGCAGGACAACAACCCTAAACATACAGCCAGAGCTACAAATGGAATGGTTTAGATCAAAGCATTTGTTAGAATGGCCCAGTCAAAGTCCAGGCCTAAATCCAATTGAGAATCTGTGGCAAGACTTGAAAATTGCTGTTCACAGATGCTCTACATCCAATCTGACAGAGCTTGAGCTATTTCAAAGAAGAATGGGCAAACATTTCACACTCTCTCTAGATGTGTAAAACTGGTAGAGACATACCCCAAAAGACTTGCAGCTGTAATTGCAGTGAAAGGTGGTTCTACAAAGAATTGCAGAATTGGGGTTGAATACAAATGCATGCCAAACTTTTCACATATTTATTTGTAAAAAATGTGGAAAAAACATTTATCATTTTCTATTCACTTCCCAAATATGTGCCACTTTGTGGTGGTCTATCACATAAAATCCCAATAAAATAAATTTACGTTTTTGGTTATAGCAAAAAATTCCAAGGGGTATCAATACTTTTTCAAGGCACTGTAGATAATTTAGACTGCAAGTACAGTTGGGGTTTAAACCTCATATAAAGTTAGTTTGTATAGAAAACGACATGTGATTGCTCCTAATATAGTGGACCCCCCTAAACCCATATCTTTCTTTCCACTCCTGAATGGTTTCCACCCCTGCAGAAGATGTGAGATTTGCCAGCTCAATGCATTTAGAGGTCGTAGATGCGATAACTTTCAATCAACTCAAACCAACAAAGTTTACAATATTGAGTCTTTCATTACGTGCACCACTGAGTACGTAGTGTATATGATACAATGCCCTTGTCTTAAACAATATATTGGGCGTACTAAGCGGGCTCTTCATGTACGTTTGTCTGAACACGTGGGCAACATCAGGCGTGGGTTCAGCAAACACAATCTATCTCAGCACTATGCCAAATATCACGATAAAAACATCAAGGGAACGCTTTTTGTACCTTTGGCTAAACTTCAATGTCACTGGAGGGGTACTAATAAAGTCAGAGCCATCGCTAGGCTTGAAACCAGATGGATATTCGACATGAAAAAGTATGTGCCTTTCGGACTTAATGTGGACTGGGACATTAATTCTTAAAAATAAAAATATTTCTTTAATTTTTATTCAACATATTTTTATTTTATTTTATCTTATTTTTCATGATTTTATGCTGATGGTATTTTATATATGGCTTATATTAGTTCATTATATATATTGTATTTTAATTAAATATATATATTGTATTATGAAATTATTGTGCACGGTATCTCCTATGGCTTCCTGACTATTGCATAGATTTCCCATCTAATTAATAATAATTTTAGCCTCTAGATGGCGCTAAACTAACTCCTATTTCTGGCTTCCCATGTTATAGTATTCTTGTGATTGGGTGGCGTGCTGTTAATATGGCGGCGCCCATTCTTGCTCTCCATTTTGTCTCTATAGCGGCCAGTACTAAAGATGGCGCCGCGGCTCTATTTATACCTCGAGCGTGGTGATCACGTCACTTGGCCCAACCCCCAGACGACGTCCTGTAGTGACGAAACGAGGATAATACTCTTAAGGACTTTAGTGTTAGACTATAGTGATGCTTTGTGAGATTACATTTAGCACAGTGTGGACAATTCTAGCAGATTGCTGACAGCATAAACAAAAAGACCATTGTTAGCAGAGTGCTGACAGCATAAACAAAACAGAAGTTCCATAAAGGAACAGGCTTTGGCATATTTAAATTGCTTTTATTTGGAGAAAAAAAAACACGATTGAAAAATGATACCACACCAAAAACCTTCACTGCATGTCAATAAAAACAAATATGACAATGTTGTCTTGTGGTGGAAATGATAAGCTTCTCCTATAAGCAAATAATTATGTGCGCTAATAAGCACAATCATAGCTCTCTTGTATAATGCCAGAAAAGTGCGCTTGTATATCTCCAAGTAGCACAGAGAGACGCTGGTATCACGTTGAGCTTAGCAAAATCCTTTCTACCATGTTATGCTGCTTTTATTTATACTTTAAACATGAATAACAAAGGAAGGTGGTGGCTTCAGAATCAGCCAATCAGATGCTTGTATTCTTTCAAAAGAACCAATCACACACATGTATATTCAAATACAATTCCAGTAGTGACGTGTGCAGATGGTCGTGAGCCATGCGGCAAGCTTTTTGTGAGACACAAAGTGTCTCTCAATTTGAACACTATTTACATGGCTCTGAACATGTGATCGTGTGCACATTCCCACTACTACCAATGACACGAGCCGTACTCTATCATGGCTCAGTGGGCCATGATTTTTGTATGGTTATGCTATTGTTCCCATGTACGCAGATCTGCTTGCTTAGAGCGTTAATGCAGTCAACGTCTGTATGTGTGAACATGCTCGCATGAGCGTATTACAGCAAAACTGACACTGGGGGACATCTGACAACATACATTAATAAAAATGTCCACAATAGTCCCTCCTCTTTGTCATATGCTCCCATGTGTCCCTCGATGAATCTTGATCTTCTTACACCTGGAAATGAATCAATCCTTACAGTCCATATGAGTTCATAACATGGCTTGACTTGAAGACTCTGTTCTTCAGGAGGGATGACTTAGAGGAGGACATGAAAGCCGGTCGGTCTGGGATCCTCTGTGTCTTGTACGTGGGTTGAGCTTTGGGGCTTCTCTTCTCAGCGAGGAAGATGTGGTCATCTGCTCGGGCTCTGTTCACTCGCCCAATCAGGCAACAGTAGCACCTCATCATGGCATATAGAAGGATAAGAAACAAAAACATCATGAGTATATATACTCCTACTTCCTTCAACTATGATCAGCTGAAAAATAAAAAAAAATCCCCAAAGATTCCCAGACCCTTAAAAGGATTTTAACCTTTACTAGCTATAGCTCTGGATTTGCCTTACAGGGATCTAACCTTATGCATATGGGCCTGAACTTTGTCATTAGTATCCCCGATCCAGGTACAACAATCTTTAATGAATTCACAGAAACCCCCCTTGGATGCCAACAGATAATCATGGGCCATCTTTTAATAAAAGGGTCTTGATCTGCCGTTGTTCCTGTGGGATACTCCTTGCAGCTTCAACAGTTACATTGAACATCCCATCCACACTGGATGAGAAATTGTTTGATCATTTCATAAGCTCAACTCAAGCCCCCACCCTGTACAAGTAGGAAACCATACCCAGACCTGGTCGGGATTAGTGAACAATTCCCTTCTAGCTGTTTCTGCCATTCTTACCTTCTCTCACGCCATCAGAACCTTTACGATCGGCAGCGACATAAGATGCTGGGACGAGTTTCACCAGGACGCATGAACCTCTTGCATTAGGGAGAATTACCTTATAAGCTGTAGACCTGCATAAGTATCAAAGTAAAGTTGAAGCACACTTGTGGGCTACCTAGTTGTCCCGATAACCAAACTGGCAAGAACCAGAGCTATTGTTAAAACTATAACTAATTTTACCCTCTAGAAATGTATCATTAAGTTCTATTGATAAGTGTCTGGAGTTTTTTTCTTGTTTTTTTTTTTTTTCAAAATTCCTCATACCAATCTGATCATAGATAGCATTTACCGCTGTCATCGCTGGGGTACTAAAGCTCGGTGGAGATTCAGCGTAGACCCAGCAATTGGTCCTGTTCGCTTTCTTAGCTAATTGGAGAATACACTTTAAACAATAAGTTGGGATTCTTTTCATCGTTACCCTTGTTAAAATATACTAAACTAAAAAATATAAATAAACAAAGATAGTCCTCATTCTTTGGTGTGATTGAGCAGCTTCTTGCAGTGGCTGGCGTGGATCCAGTTGTCCCATCCCTCGAGCTAACGACCCATTTACCTGGTTGGAAAGAATGTGTCAGGGTCCAGAAGGGACTCATGAACCCTGTGGTGGACCTTTTGAAGTTCACGTTACAGTGCCTGCACCTACCCCATCAGCTGAGAATGTTGATAGCTGCTGTGGAAAGTACAACCCTGTTTTTGGTTGACCTCCAAACAAACCTCTTATGGAGATAACCCAGACATGTGGGAACTCAATGAAGCCTTTTTCACTTTTCACCGACTGTGGTCACTGAACCTGTATGTGGCTTACCATCTGGCGTGTAATACCTGGAACCATTGACAAAAAGTTTCTTAGTATCTTGGATGGGAGCCTCCTTCACTGGACTCTGAATCAAATTCCATTAAAGAATGACAGTCGTAGAACAAGTCGTCCTACTAGGTCACAAACTTGGTTAGAATTAGGTTAGTATTGTTGGTTTGATATTGGTCATTCTTACCTTTATCTCCCCATTTTCTTCCTCATTAAAAACTGAAGGAAGATACGCAGGGTTTAGAATGGTGCAGAAAAAAAAAACAATGAAACAGCTTGTTATACTTTTACCCTCTTTTAGGCGTGTGTATTTATGCATGTGTACAGCTATCTACATACACCTTCAGAAACTCACTGGAGCTGAAAAAGATACTTATAAACAAAAGTTATTACTCTATCCTTCATCTTTAACCTGCAAAGAAAGGCAACCAATACAATATTCCTGTACATTGATAAATTGTCACTGACATTCCCCAAAACCAACAACGAAACTCTCTGTAACTCTTAGTTTCACGTTCCTACAAAAATACAACAGCCGCAACATGTAGCAAGGCCGCCGTGGTGGGTTTTAACATATTGCTGCATGCAAACAATTAGAAGACTAAAACATGAAAGAAACATTTAGATACAAATGTGAGGGAGATATTTCATAGTTTCCAAAACAAAAATAAAAAAACAACCAGACGGAATGCTGCCTTCACTCTTTTAGCAATAGGAAAAATTACAATGGGAAAAACAGGAGCAGCTCCAAACCTTGCATGGGCCAGCCACACAAAGTTGAAAAACAGGCAGGAGAATTTTAACCACACAAACGTGTACTACACATCCATCAACCCACTCATCATTACAGATTTCTGAAGCCACAGCTGAGTTACTTCCAAGGTATTTTTATTCTGGGGTCTCGTACCTCCAGACATCAAGTGTACCTTCCAAAGGAATACACCTTACTATACCCTCTGACCATATATGCCAATCTTTAAGGGGTCTAATGGCCTTAGCCCCATACCCAGATTTCATGTCCTATGCAGCTGTCCGACTGGGATGCCTGGTTCCTACCCCTGCATGGACAGCCCATTGCCCATTCGATTTGAATCGCTTTTTTTGGTGGACTCTGCGTCCAGAGAACCCTGTGCTTTACTTTTGGAGTGGTTATTGTTTGGGCCTTTATCACTATAACCGGCCCCCGGATTTCCAACTGAAATTAAGTTTAAAAACCAAAGTGATTTCCATTGTCCTTCCAAACACAAGTCTCTTTGTCCACATGTTTGTTTAACCACTTCAATATTAGGCATTTAGACACCTTCCTGCCCAGGCCAATTTTCAGCGCTGTCGCAATTTGAATGACAATTGCGCGGTCATGCTGCACTGTACCCAAACAATTTTTTTATCATTTTGTACCCACAAATAGAGTTTTCTTTTGGTGGCATTTGATCACCTCTGTGGATTTTATTTTTTGCGCAACAAATAAAATAAAGACTGAAAATTTTGAAAAAAAAAAACAAGTTTTTCTTTGTTTCTGTTAAAAATTTTTGTAAATAAGTACGTTTTCTTCTTCAACGACGGGCACTGATATGGCTGCACTGATGGGCACTGATACTGCGGCACTGATGGGCACAGATGAGGTGGCACAAATGAGGTGGCATTGATGAGGTGGCACTGACGGGCACTGATGATGGGCACTGATAGGTGGCACTGATGATAGGCACTGATGGGTGGCACTTGTATGCGGCACTGATAGGAACTCATAGGTGGCACTGATGAGCACTCGTAGGTGGCATTGATGGGTACTTATGGGTGGCACTGGGTACTTATGAGTGGCACTGATAGGTGACATGGATGTGTACTGATGGGCACTGATGGGCACTGACAGATGGAACCGATGGACACTGATGGGTGGCACTGACACTGGTGGCACTGATGACACTAATGGGTGGCATTGCTGGGCATCACTGAAATATAATGGTGCCAATCAGTGCCCACAAAGGCACAGACTGGGCACATTGGGCACATGTGGATGGCCATGGGGTACATACCTGGCCATCCACATGTTGCCCCCTTCCCTGGTGGTCCTAGTGGCATCCTTGGTGGTCCAGTGTGGTCATCTGGGGGGGCTGCGCTGATAAACATTCAGCTCAGATCCCCCTGTCAGGAGAGCCGCCGATCTGCTCTCCTCTACTCGCGTCTGTCAGACGCGAGTGAGGAAAAGCTGATCAATGGCTTTTCCTATTGACATCATGATCAGCCATGATTGGACACGGCTGAGCACGTGGTAAAGAGCCTCCGCCGGAGGCTCTTTACCAAGATTGGTGGAGCGGTGTGTCAGACTGACACACCGCTCCACCGATCGCCATGATGCATGCTCCCACGGGCGGCATGTTATCCTGACGTCATATGGCGCCCAGTCAGGTTAACTGAACCACCGCCCAGCCGTCAATCTGCTATAGGCAGGCGGGAAGTGGTTAAAAAAAACCCAAGCTCCTCTCACTAACTTCCTGTTGATACATCACATCCTGCAAAGAACTTCCTGTTGTCTGCTCAGCTCTAAAAACCCATCTAACTGTTAAATATCAATGAAGGGGAAGAGCCACTGTAAACATATGCTCTTAAATAATATGTCTAACTCCATATTATTGCAATAAAGTCACTATACAAATGGCCATGGCAACACATACCACCTCTTGACTTTATAGAATAATATAGGAAACTTCAACATCTTTAAAAAAAAAAAAACCTTTTGTCCAGGAAAGAGTGGGATAAACCCCCCATATTGCAAATGAGAGGGAATCCCCCTCGACTCCCATATCCCCTGGGCAGTCAGACCACAAGTTTTGAGACTGAAATACCACACAACACCAATGCAACTAAAGTCAAAAACTGAAAACTCCTGCAAAAAGATGGCTCATCCTCACTAAATTCTGAAACCTGGCCCAAAAGCAGAACAATTCCACCCAAAACCAAAACACAGCAGACAAGAAATGGTGGATCCAGACTACAGCAAAATGGCAGATTGAAAGCCAGACCACGACCACATGGTATATGAAATCTGGACTACAACAAAATGGCAGACGACAATCGGACCATGACAAAACGGACTACAACAAAATGGCCGACATTAATAAATAAAAAAAAACAGTGGATGATCCCGCCAAAACCAACACAAACCAAAATTTCTTCACTAGAAAACCGAAATTTCTTCCCACAGAAACTGACTACACAATTGAGACACCAAATGAACACTTAACCGTAGACAAACTCTTTAGGGTACATCAACTAGGGCCCATAGGAACAAAGGCTATCCAACCAAACAACACATTCAAAAATCCCAAAGTTAAATAAAACACAAAATAACACGGCTCAAACATACACTCTCCTGTTCAATACTTCACTCTGAAAATTGGAAGGTCAACAGAGATACACAGAACCAAGACAATGCTGCTTGCATGCTTGATCTTTTTCTATCAAAACAAAATAACTCCCCCCATGCTATTGCCTAGAATCCTGTAAGACATGTCCCAACAGTGCATGGCCGCCCTTCCCCCCTCAGCCACATGGCCACTTGAACATGCGGCAGCCATTTTTTTTTTTTAAACAACTTCCTAAATAGTAATTTCAAAACAACTTCAAAACAAACCTTTTTCTAAATGACAAAGTTCACTAAACCATTTGTAGGTGAAAAATATTATTACATTTATGGGGGCATGTGTCTTGCATCAGTTAAACAATATGCACAACTGGGTTGTTGGTCCCATACATCACAATTCATACATTTCTATTTCTCATATACATCACAAACTTATTACACAACATATAGTTAGTTACCCGCCTGCTCAGTCATACACACACTACAGTTTCTTATCAGCACACTCAGTCATACACACAGCATACAGTTTCTTATCAGCCTGCTCAGTCATACACAGCATACAGTTTCTTATTAGCCTGCTCAGTCATACATAGCAGTCACTTTAGGTATGTATTAAATGGGACCTATAGAGGATTTAAATATAGGTGCTCCCCAATTAATAGACCTACTTACAATGACAAAAATATAACCTACAATTAAAGTCCTGCCATTATACAGAAAGCGGCAAAAAAACAAAAGGTTCTTTGCCTAGCAGAACTTACCCCATACAGCAGACAGAGAATCAAGATCCCGAACACAGAACAGCAAAAATGTTAAAAAAAACTTGAAGTATGGTTGTCTTCTTACCATGGGCCCGCGTTTTTCTGGTTCTGGATGTTTTTTCCCACTCGAGGTCCGCTGAATTAGGAAGATCTGTTGGCCTCCTGGCTGGCTTGCCAATTTTGTGGTGGAAATTATAAGCTTCTCCTATAAGAAAATAATTCCATGCGCTAATAACTACAATCATATTTCTCTTTTATAATGCCGGGAAAGTGCACTATCATGTTGAGCTTAGCAAAATCCCTTATACCATGGTATGCTGCTTTTATTTATACTGTAAACATGAATAATGGTCTTCCATCAATGTCTGTATTTGTGAACACACTTGCATGAGCGTATTACAGCAAAACTGACACTGGGGGAATCTGACAAAATACATTAATAAAAATTTCCACAACAGTCTAATACTTAAAGTCATAGCCCGGGCTCACAGACACACATCCAAAACACACTAGTTGGGGGAGCAGGGATAACTAGCAGCTAAATAAGATGGACATGAGCAGCAGTTCACATGTACCAATGAGGCAAAATCGAATGCATTGCAGACTGCCACTAATAGATCAAAATATAATTCAGACCATCCATCCTGGATCCAAAATGTTTCAGCAGTCAGCTGGACAAGGGTCACTGGAACACTATTTAAAGCAAAAATGCAGGCAAACACTAGGACACAGCCAAGGATCGAGTTGCTAATTAGCACATGTAGGGCAGAAGTTCATGCTTAGCATTGCTGCCAAACAGGCACTATGTAAATATAAACAGGGCAGCAGGAAAGGCAAAGAGCGTGCAGTAACAGTTCTCATCGGGTTACCCACATGACAGTGGAATGGTCTGCCTCAACATAAAACCTCCCATGCAACAATCTCATCGGGAATGCTATGTGATCACTGCCTCAGTTCCTGTGTATGCTATCTCCTTGGAAGACAGTGTGCAGGCTAACTTGGTGCTGCCCTTGAGTGATGAACTCATGCTGTCGAGATGTAATCAACCTGTGTGGGGCAGCTGTTGACTGAGCTGCATGGTGTGGTCGGGAGATGGTCACATGACGAAATGACCTCAATGCATTTCACTCACCCTGTCACGTGAGCTTCATCAGGGCATGGTGGTTATCTGCTCACCAGCTTATATAGGGGACTGGATCAGTCGTCTCAAAGTTTAACTCCTTGGTAACCATGGTTACCAACCTAGTTAAGTCAACATCATGAGTTTAAATACTAAAGAAAACGTATTTGGGCAAGTGCATAAGATTCCTAAATGAAATTCAAAAGTTACCCAAGACTTAATATATCCAATATTTGTCCAAGCAATTCATTCATTCTGGGATACCCGCAACAGAATAGGGAGGTGTACCAAATCACCAAGAGATGAACAACATAAATACATGAATATATAACAGAGTCTGCCTAAATGGCAACACAGAGGGCTCCCTAAGTGGAGGAGAAATATATGAATTAGGGTATTCATAGTCTCTGTAAGGGTATATACACTGAGTTTGCTTTAGTGTGAACCCAGGCTGAAGGCTTTTATTTTATTCAATAAAGCCTGTCTGGATCCTATCTGGATCCTAATTGTTGCTGAGGACCTGAGTTGTCTGTAACAATTGGAACTGAGGGCTACCAGCTGCACTAAGTGTCAGTTGGTGGCCCCCTGGGTAAAAGGGGAGGGGCATTTTGCATATCTATCTATCTATCTATCTATCTATCTATCTATCTGCAGATACTCAATCTAAATAGAAAAATGCAATACTGCAGGTGGTAGCAATAAAATAGCACAAGTAAAGATAAAGTGTTTTCCTTTTTTTCTGTGATTTTATTGTTGAAAAGAACGGGTACATAACTGACTATTTTATGTATCCTAGAAGAACACTCATAAAAATTCTGTCATGGAATTTAGTTTGATAAGTGGCTTATGATCATTCACTTTTTAAAAAAAAAAATCCATTGTAAAGCTTTGTGCTAATGCTTAAGTATGTAATTATCGAGACTGGCGAATATTAAATGGCTTCATTATATGCTAAGGTGATAGGGGAAAAAAATACTTCAAGAATGCAGAAAGAATAGTCTATTCATGGACAGCAATTAATACTTAGATGCAAAGGACATCTTGAAAGCTGGGGCACTTGATTTATTTAGTTTTCATAGTTAACAAGGGATTTGGGATTTTCCTGCATTTTTGAGAGAAACTACATTGATCAGTAAAATAACTATTATTTATAGAAGATAAACTTGAGATAAGGTGAGCTTGTTTTATCCATAGACATTAATTTACAGGCAGAGGAAATGTATGTTTCCTGTTTTTTGGGCAGGGAAAATATATCATTGGAGTTTGAAATGTATTCATCAGAATTTACCTGTGACTAATAAAAATGTGGTTAAAATTGACTTGATGGATTGATCTCAGTTTTAGACTTTATACCATCATTGTTTTTGCATTGTTTTATTGCTAAATAAACCCGATAATTAAATGTTTCTAATTTACAAGTAGAAAATATAAAATAATACATATTCATATAATCTTTTACAATATTGCCTGGTTATAATGTATTTGTCATGTTTACTGATTAAAAATAAAAAGGACCTACAGTATAGCAGAAACCATAAAACTACTTAGAACAAACATTTCCTTATTTCACTTTAAAATAATAATAATAATAATAAGTCCTTAACCACTTAAAATTCAATACAGGGCACTTCCCCCCTTCCTGCCCAGATTAATTTTCAGCTTTCGGCAGTGTTGCACTTTGAATGAGAATTGCGTGGTCATGCAACACTGCACCCAAACAACATTTTTATAATTTTGTTCGCACAAATAGAGCTTTCTTTTGGTGGTATTTGATCACCACTGGATTTTTTTTTTTTTGCTAAACAAATAAAAAAGGATCGAAAATTTAGAAAAAAAAAAAGTTTTTCTTTGTTTTTAAAATGTTGTAACTAAGTTTTTTCTCCTTTACTGATGGGTGCTGATGAGGCTGCACTGACGGGCACTGATAAAGCGGCACTGATGGGCACTGGCGAGGTGGCACTGAGGTGGCACTGATGAGGTGGCACTGCTGGGTACTGATGATGAGATACTAATATGCAGCAATGATAGGCGGCACTGATGGGCACTGATAGGTAGCACTGATATGCACTCATAGGTGACACTGATGGGCACTGATATGCAGCACTGATGGGTGGCACAGATGGGTGGCACTGATAGATGGCTCCAATAGGCAGCACTGATGAGGAGGCACTGGCAGGCATTACTGCTGGGCACTGATTGGCACCTCTAATGGGCACTGATTGGCAACCCTGGTAGTCACACCTAGTGTTCCTGGGTGGCATCCCTGGTGGCCCTGGGTGGGCATCTATGGTGTACCTGGGTGGCATCCCTGCTGGTCCTGGGTGGGCATCCTGGGGGGGCTGTGCTGATAATCAATCAGTGCAGACCCCCCTGTCAGGAGAGCAGCCGATCGCCCCCCCTCTACTCGCATCTGTCAGTGTGAGTGGAGGAAAAGCCAATACACAGCTCTTCTGCCCCATACACATGGTCGGATTTTCCGATGGATAATGTCCGATCGGAGCGTGTTGTCAGAAATTCCGACCGTGTGTGGGCTCCATCGGATATTTTCCATCGGATTTTCCGACACACAAAGTTTGAGAGCAGGCTATAAAATTTTCCGACAACAAAATCCGATCGCGTCAATTCCAACCGTGTGTGGCCAGTTCCGACGCACAAAGTGCCACGCATGCTCAGAAGAGATTCCGAGACGGTACCGCTCGGTCTGGTAAAATTAGCGTTCGCAATGGATACAACACTTTTGTCACGGTGCAATGTTAAAAATTGTTTAATACAGCGCACTCTCTTCTTCTTTATAATGTGAAAAGAATGAAGTAGTTTTGCTGATCATATTCACACAGACTTCTCACAAACTTCTTTCTTTATTATTTATTGGGATTCCCTTAATATATTTTGATTTCTCACATCTGACAAAATTATTTTTGTGTTTTTTTTTATTTAAAGGCATAATTTTTTTTTTTTTTTTTTTTTTTTTTAGGTTTGTATTTTTTTTTAAGGCTGATCTTTGTTTTATTTTATTTTTACTTTTACTCCAGAATATTTTTGTGTGTGTTTTGTGTGTCAAGTTACCACAACATCATTGATATCTTGTATTATTTAATCTCAAGGAGATTGCTTAGTGTTGGTGCCTCTTGTTAATTTCACATTGTACTTTAGAAATGTACCTGAATCCTCACAAACAAACTGTCCTTTTTGAAGGAAAAAACACATAGGCGAGTATAATTGAAACAAAAATTAATTTATTAAGGGCTCAGAACCAAACAAAGAGGGAGGCAACGCTGGAGAAACAGCAGAAATTGGCGAAGCCTTGGACCCCCAGGGCAGACATCAATTCTTTAACATCAAAATTGGTGGCCTGAGGAGTCCATATCTAAGGGAGTGCAGTCTGGTCCAGAAGTCCCCAAGATCCGGAAAGCAGCAGATGACATCTGTGTCCCCAGGCTGTGGTACTACAAGAGCCTGCATCTTTTGCCAGACCAGACTGGACCCAGGGTCATCACTTTCTGGTCTTCTTTCCACGCTACCTTCCTGGCTGTGGCTCTGCTGTTGGAGATGTGGCAGGAGGAGTAGGACCTGGAGGAGGAGGAGTAGTAGGACCTGGAGGAGGAGGAGGACCATGTGTGAGGTCACAAATGTGGGTAGCAGATGTTATTTGGCCCCTCAACCCCTTATTGAGAGCTTCCAACATTAAGGACTCACACATGAGTTGTTGGCCCTCCTCCATCTGCTGCATTTTGCAGGCAATTATGCCAGCAAAGTCCTCCTCCACAGTGTGCGGGGCGGTCAGGGCCTCTGTAGCCTTCCAAAAGAGGCCTATGGAAGCCTCCTCCAGGGTACTCCTCTTCCTGCCACTTTTTCTTTGCAGGTGGCTGGGAGGGACATGGATATCAGGCAGCATGCTCGGCCCGGCCACCTCCTGGCTGAGACTTCCCTGTGTATGAAAAAGGGGCATGGTTTTACTTTTTGCATCATCAATCACAATCAAAAATGAGTACTCCAAACTAACATCTAGTTAACATCATTGATTGGACAAGCAGAAATATTTAGAGGAATGCTATACCTGGCTCAAACTGGGCTCCTCCACATGTTGCTGCCTGGAAGGCCCAGGTTGGGCGTCAGAAGCCTCAGCTGGGGGGGAAGGAAGCGTGGAAGGAAGACTGGTGAGTGATGACCTGGGTTCAGTCTGGCCTGCCAGAAAATGCAGCCTGTCATAGTTCCACATCCTGGGGACATAGATGTCATCTGCTGCTCTGGATCTCTGGGAATCCTGGACCTTCTTGTGCTCCCTTAGATAAGTGCTCCTCAGGCCACCAATTAGGATCTTCAAATAGGTGATGTCTGCCGTGGGGATCACCTGCTTCACAATTTCCAACAATTGATCCAGCGCTGCCTTCCTCTTTGTTTGGGAGATAAACCACCCACATTATAAGAACCAAAGACAAGTCAGCTCCCTGAACATATCTATTAAGATTGCCATAAAGTAGGTAACCTTAAAGATATCCATTTTCACTGCAAGACACAACACAAGACAAACCCTAATGTCAGGCAAAACTCTCCTAATCTAGTTACAATATAGGCCTCAGTCTAGAAGCAGTATAGGCCCAAGTTTGGCTCTTACCTTCGTTATCACGATCGGTGCCTCTGATACTCCTTCCTCCGCTCACAGATCGTACGTACTACGCACACGTGTTACGCTTTATACACACTGTGCATGCGTGTAACTCAGCCCGCCCCTGAGGTTCTTTCTAGTCTATTCCCCGCCCCTTTTCATTTGGCGCAGTGGGTGAAGAGCACATGGCGGAGTCAGAGCAGGTGCGTGCTAATTATAGCAACGAGGAGGAGGAGGAGGAAAGCCCGGAAACGTCCCTATCCAGAAGGAGACGATTTAAGGCCTCAAATATGTCCTTTGGTGAGCTGTTGGAGATGGTCGAAATCCTGAAGAAGGCCGACTATGACGGAAAGTATGGACCTTACCCCAACCCCAATATCAGAAAGGCCAAGATCATGCAGTGGTCAAAAGTCTGCACCGGAATTTCGGGGTACGACGATCGAAAGATCAGCTCAGGAAGCGGTGGTCGGACCTGAAATTAAGAGAGCCCGAGCAGTACAGAAAGATCCGGAGAGTGCTGCAAAAAAGTAAGTAGTTGTGCTGTGTTCCTATTCTTTTTGTCTTTATTACGTTCGTGCTGCTCCATGTGCTTTTCTTAAGTGTTGTACAGTTTAAAATGGCAACTTTCATGTTCATGGGCACATTATTCGTTCGTATCAAACATTTTTCTTTCGGCCTATAAAACACCATTGTTTTGGCCATATGCATTTGCCCACATTTTTTAGGGCCTACTTGTATGAAAAATGTGTAGATGGGTTTGTTACTAGAATGAAATGCAAACTAGATTCTGTGTAAGGAGAGGACACTCAGCAGCTGTTTTCACATCTGGACGCTGGAGCACTAGTGTGGGACACCAGAACACCCTTTTTATTAGGGGGCCCACACAGGTGCTCCAGTGGATACTATAGGGGGGTCTCCATCTGTGAAGCTTGTACAAAACAGGTAAAGTATAGAAGCTTGAAAAAAGACACTAAAAATTCTACATCTTGGAACTCTGCAAAAATAGACAATTGTACACCACTTCCAAGCAATGTTTCCTATTTATAGTTCTGCCATCAAATATCTGTGTGCTAAGTATACCATTTTTGTTTTACATAGGGGAGAAAAGACTTGGAGGACACCCCTCATCCGAGGAGACCAGAGACCCCCCACCTCGGGAAGAAGGGGAAATACCTCCAACACAAGCAGAGCAGGAGGAGGAAGACGTGGTGGAAATAGGCACCACAATAGGTGAGTGTCTGCGACCACAGGCTCAGGTAAGAGATGGATGACGGCATATTTATAATACCTGTTTTTTTTTTTTTTTGGTTTCTCTCTTTTTAGGTGATCGTGATGTTGTGGATCCAGGGCATTTCACTTTGGAAAGTGCACAGATCCTGATTGGGGAGATCATGGGGTGTAATTTAGCATTGAAAAACCTCAAGAAAAACATCAATGATGTTATTCAAAAAAATAATAACATCATTTATGTTTTGGGGAGAGTTTAAAACCCCTCCAAATCCCTTTGTTTTTTTGTGTGCTGCAATGTTAAAAATGTTTTAGCGATTTTTAGAAAAGCCAAATTTTGAGGATGCACACAGTGTGTCAATATGTGCTATCTGCCATCACGGGAGATCAATGGACGCGTTTTGGGGGTGCAACCCCTTCCTCAATAATAAAGTAGCTGAGAGGAAGGGGTTGCTCCCCCAAAACACGCCCCTTGATCCCCCGTGATGACAGCTAGCACATGTTGACATTCGTAAATTGGTGTGCATCTTCAAAATTTGGCTTTTCCTGGGGTGACTTCACCCCATCTGAACGTAATATCAAACACAGTTCCTAAATACTCATGTCTGATATTGCCTTCAAGTTTTACCTAATGTGAACTTTGTAAGTTCAAGATTTGTGTCTTTCTTGTTGTTTGGAAACATGCCTGTTTTATCTTAAATGGACATTTCTATTTTTGATAATGCCACCACAAAAATTGTTATATAACAAACATGTTGGTTTGTTTTAAAAACCTTTTCTAAATGCACATGTGATTGTGCAGGTATTAAAAAGATTGTTAATCAAGAATGTGTGGATTATTGTCTCAACGCTACAACACTTTTGTGGTGATGTAATTGCTGCTTTCTGTGACAATGGGTGTTATTTCCTAAGGGCAAATCCACTTTGCACTACAAGTGCAGTTTCAGTGCATTTTCAAGAGCACTGGTAATGCAAAGTGTATTTGCCTTTAGTAAATAACACCCAACAGTGCTTTGTATAAGGTTACACAATCACGCCATTTTCAGGACTCACCACATTTCGGTCAGGATCAGCTAAAACAAACACAAGAAGTAAATGTCACCAAAGATTTGCTTAATTTTTTTATTTGATCAAGGTTTCACAAATTGTCAGGCATATTGATGGCCCCCCTACCCGCAAAGAACTCAAGGTATCTTAGCCGGACATCACGGGCACTCAGGGAGGGCAAGCCAGGACGGCCACTTTCAAGCGCCGTCAGGGTTGTTTCATTTATAATTCCGGCCTCAGGCCCAACTGAGCCAGCATAGTTGGCAGAATGTTGCCGTAAAAAGTTATGTAGAACACTGCATGCCAGGATTATATGATTCAGTTTATACTCCGCCATATGGATGGGTGTAAGAAATAGGCGGAAACGGCTGGCCATGATTCCAAATGTGTTCTCCACCACTCTTCTGGCTCTGGCCAGCCAGTAATTAAAAACCCTCTGGTCCGGGGTGAGGGTCCTCATCGGGAATGGCCGCATAAGGTGGCCCCCCAGCGCAAAGGCTTCATCCGCAACGAAGACGAATGGGAGTCCTTCCACATTGTCTTCTGGAGGTGGCAAGTCCAAGCTGCCATTCTGGAGACGCCTGTAAAACTCCGTCTGGGCGATGACTCCACCATCGGACATCTGGCCATTCTTCCCCACGTCCACATACAGGAACTCATAATTAGCCGACACCACCGCCAACATCACAATACTATTGAACCCTTTATAATTATAATAGTATGACTCCGAGTTTGGTGGTGGGACGATGTGGACGTGTTTCCCATCAATTGCCCCTCCGCAGTTAGGAAAGTCCCACCGCTGGGCAAAGTGGGAGGCCACAGTCTACCATTCCTGTGGCGTGGAAGGAAACTGTGGAGGAAAAAAAAAATAGTCTTTTTGCACATTAAAACATGGAAAGCAGATTAGACACAACCATTCTTGGCCAACATCAAGATAACATTTATTAATGGGAATTTTACAACACCAAAATATAAGGTACACCTATCAGATTTCCCCACCCCCTCTCATGGGCCATTTCTAACATTATAGGGGGGGAGCTCTTGGACAGGTAACCCTCTCCACTTTATTGAGAGATGAATGCCTAAATAATGGGTATTACTTTGGCCAGCCCCTCCTTACTTTACACTATTGGCAGTCCACTGGACAGGTAAGAAGTGTCATAATACAAATATATAAATACACATTGTACACATTTGAGCACATTTGGACATTCTGCTATTACCTATCAAGATAATAATAGGATAAAAAAAAAACTTTAAACAGTACCATTTGAAAGTATATAGGCAGGCCCTTGCACTACATGCTTTGGGGAATTCATCCATAAATCTGACCACAAAAGAGATGGGTATACTGTGTATGGGTTTGCCAAAGTCAGCAGATAGATGATTGAGGATAGATAGAGAATTGGTATCAGCTTACTTAGCAGTTGGGGGGAGGGAGGGTTAAAAATGATTTGGGGGCCCCCCAAAAAAAGCCTCTGGCACGCTACCTGAATTTAAAGCACCAATCACATTTTAAAACATTTTAGGGGGTGTTTGGGGTAAAGCACTACTATGGAGCTGATAAAATACATTGTTAAGTAACTACATGAGGTGAATATAGTGCCAGGAGAGCATGCTGGGGAGGTACATGAAGGCGAATATGTATGAAGGAGCAAAATAATAATTACATAAAAATCCAGCATGCATGAGGACAAAGGGGACATTCACAGCATATTCCAATCATGGTAATTAGGGAATGAGGAAAGAAATACAATATATTATCAAACATTAAATTCAATAAAATGTGATATTAAAGGATAAAAATCTTACCTTAATATACTCCTTCTGCAGGACTTGGATGATGGCAGAACAGGTCTCTGGGATAATGATCCCCAGAGCCTGGGGGGAGATGCCTGTTGAGGTCATGCAGGCTTCTCCCCGTTGCCAAGTACCGCAGGGTGGTGATGAGCCTCTGCTCCGGAGTGATGGCTTGCCTCATGCAGGTATCCTGCCTGCTAATATAGGGGGTCAGTAAAGCCAACAAACGGTGAAATACAGGGTCCGTCATCCTGAGAAAGTTCCTGAAATCATCAGGATTATTCTCACGGAGCAAAGGCATATGACAGAACTGGTCACGCTGAAGCAACCAATTCTTGGTCCATGAACTCCTCCCCACCCTGTTCATGGACTGGACTTGTGTCAAGGTCAAGACCCCAACACCAAGCCCCCGCACAGCACGAACTCTACGAGGAGTACGTTTACGCAACACGGCTAGAAAACGGTCGGCTGCTCAGAACGAACAGAACGCACTGAAGAACAGCAAGGCCTGTGAAGAGCGACCTGAAAAACAGTAATGAACGAACAAGAACACAATGACTCAAATAAGATACGCGTAGCTTGCTGCACGCACTGAAGAGCAGATACAAACCCACAAGCACAAACTGAACAGCAGAAAACGATCTGAAATCCACGAGTCTGAAAAAGCGCGAATCGTCTCTCACCAAACTTACTAACACGAGATTAGCAAAAGGAGCCCAAAGGGTGCCGCGCTTGGTTCTGAACTGGCCTTTTCTAGTCTCGTCGTACGTGGTTTACGTCACCGCGTTCTTGATGATCAGAAATTTCGACAACTTTGTGCGACCGTGTGTACGCAAAACAAGTTTGAGCCAACATCCGTTGGAAAAAATCCTAGGATTTTGTTGTCAGAATGTCCGATCAATGTCCGACCGTGTGTACGGGGCATTCCTGTTTACGCTGTGACCAGCTGTGATTGGACACAGCTGATCACATGGTAAAGAGCCTACATCAGAGGCTCTTTACCGAGATCGGTGATGCGGTGTGTCAGACTGAAACACCAACTATCGTAGCTTGCCCTGCTGAATGTCATATGATGTCCAGTCAGGATAACTTAACCACTTTGTGCACGTCATTCTATTATACAGTGGGCGGGAAGTGGTTAATGTTTAGTATTTATTCACTAAACCTCAGCATTACATTTATAACACAATGCTTCTACTGCATAGTGGCACTTACAGATCCACTATTTAACTTTTTTAATCAACTAGAAAGGGTTTTAAAAAGTAATCTGAGACCATATCATTGACATTTATTAATGAAATGTGGTTATTACCATGAACCTGTCACTTGTATATACTGTAGATAGGGACAAGTGAAATGGGCAAAATTCAGTTTGCTGGACATTCAATTACCCAGTGAGAAGTTTGCAAACACCGAACCCTATTCGGTCTATGAATGAACTAATTTTTGGGTCTTTAAGACCAACTGTAGATGTTACCAGTATTTTGTTTGTCCAAAATCAAATCATTCCCCTCCAATCCCCCAGGGTAGCCAGATACAGCTTTTTGTAAAACTGGCAGAGAGAGATCTTAATGCCCTATGGGATAAGACACAGAGGAATAAGAGAAATAAACATTTTAATCTCTTATCTTGAATGGAAAGCACTGGTGGAATTAAAGAACAATCAGGAGATGATTATAAAAACAGTAGATAAGGGAGGGAATATTGTCCTCATGAACAAACCCTTTTATTTAAGGATGTGTTATAATATTCTCAGCAATGAGGAAAATTATGAGATCCTAGAGAAAGATCCCACCTCAAAGCATTTACATGGATTGAAACACGTCCTTATGGAAGGATAAGAAAGGGGTGTCCTATCAAAAGAGGAATTTGAATACATGGATTACCACCCTGTCAAAGGTGCATACAAAACAGCTCTCACCACCAGGTCACCCAATTGTCTCTGGAAACAACAACTTAACTGAAAAATGAAAAAAATGAAAAAGATATATAGATTTTGTCATGCGCCCATATGTATATGGCTCATCATCATATATTGAGGACACCTTAGATTTTGTCAACAAATTAGAAGGAGTGACATTGATTGAAGGTATACTACTGGTAAGCCTAGATGTTGAGCCATTGTATAGTAACATCAATCACAATCGGGGTCTTGAGATGTACAAATACTTCCTAAACACCATAGGTATTGCATTCCAACAACATACACAATTTATACTGAAGTTACTTCAGTTTGTGTTGGAACATAATTTTTTTCTTTTTAATGGTAAAATATACCAACAAAAGAGGGGCACAGCTATGGGAACTGCATGTGCTCCCACCTACACCAACTTATTTTTGGACTGGAGGGAGCAAACCATAGTGTTCCAAGAAGACATGTCACACGTTCTGATGTGGGCAATATTTATAGATATTATATTCATCTTATGGCAAGGCCCCAAACCCACATTCACGGAATTTGGGATGCGTTTAAATAACAACAACATTGGGATGTTCTTCACTAGTGAAATCCATGAGGATCACCTTACTTTTCTGGATTTGGAAATAAGGAAAGGTATTAACGGTATGATTAATACTCAGATATACTGTAAAACCACTGCAACCAACAACTTACTTCATTGGACAAGTCATTAACCAGCCCCACTGAAGAGGGGCATACCTACAGGCCAGTTTATGGATGGAAAAGAACCTAGTAGATGATAGGCTCAGCAATGGCATGCAATGCCAAGCTACTGCTAACAAAGCAAACAGAATATTGGCATGCATTAAAAAAGGGATCAACTCCAGAGATAAAACGATAATTCTCAAGCTATACAAGACTCTGGTCCGGCCGCACCTAGAGAATGCTGTCCAGTTCTGGGCACCAGTCCTCAGGAAGGAAGTACTGGAAATAGATAGAGTACAAAGAAGGACAACAAAGCTAATAAAGGGTCTGGAGGATATTAGTTATGAGGAAAGGTTGCTAGCACTGAACTTATTCTCTCTGAAGAAGGGACGCTTGAGAGGGGATAAGATTTCAATTTACAAATACCATACTGGTGACCCCACAATAGGGATAAAACTTTTTTGCGGAAGGGAGTTTAACAAGGCATGTGGCCACTCATTAAAATTAGAAGAGAGAGGTTAACCTTAAACTACATCAAAGAAAAAAGGGAATATGTGGGACTTTGAATGAGACTCAACGGGGGATATTGCGCCTCCATCCCTGGCTGCTATGCAAAAAAGGGGGGGGGGCTGGGACTTTAGATGAGGTGCATGGGGTAGAGCCAGACAAAACCATATACATATGTAAAAAATTATATTCTTTATTAGACCAAAAATAAGGCATGGATCAACCCATATAAATGCATAATAGCACATTGGCATATAAAATACAAAGTATCAACATACATATTGAGGATAGTAAACCAACATGACACAGAAGGTACATATTGTACATCACAGTCCCCCAAATGGAGTAGACATAAGATTCTATCAGGATGGTAAAGCAATAAAACCATCTAGAATCATAAATATAAAATGGAAGCATCAAAATAAGCTTGACAACGTTTCATGGACTTATATCCACCCATCAGGAGAAAGTACATCGATATATTAAAAAGGGGGTAAAATTCGCCATTATAGTTTGATATAACCACAGACTGGGGGGGTGGAGGGATTAAGGATGATGATGAACAGATAAACGGCCATAACTGAAAGTACTCACATAACAACTGATACTGAGACCATGCGATACCACCTGCCGGAGGTCAGCCAGATAAATATGTCCAGCACGGGAGCTGAGGAAAGGACCCAAGCATGAACCAGACGCAGTCCCCCAAAAAGTGTGTATGGAAAAATCTTGATGTAGCTGTGGATGGGGTTCCTATATTGTATACAATAAAGAAAGTTGTTTGTTACCAAATTGATATAAATAAAAAGAAATGTCATATAAAGTAAACCCATCACCACAGTATAGAAGTATATTGTGGAGCATATCAACAAGGTGAACAGAATGAAAAAATAGGGTGTCCGAGGGGCAGGAGGCGGAGCCTAGCGGAGCAGACATGCATTGTTAGAGCTCCACACCGCTGAGGAGAGAAGAGAAGGACAAAGCGGAGCCTGCAGGCTCAAAAGGTATCCATTTGAACCTTTTTGCCCCAGGGAACAAACTGTGAAAGTTTGGGCAGGAAATATGGTACTGGGAGGAAACCGTGGCAGAAAAAAAAATCACCTCACAAAGAGCTCACAGGCACTCACTGCAGCTGAAGCAGCTCCAGTCACCTCACAAGATACAGCATCAGGGCGCTCTCACAGACAGAAAATGTCACAGCAAGACTCTCCATTTGAGTCAGATACAGAACAAATCCTCTCACAAACTTCTCCACAAGCCTCCTCAGCATCCCCAGTAATATTATTACAGTTTGAAAAGATGCTTCATAAGGCTTTAAAACAAACCTCAGACCAAATAACAAAAAGCCTAACCAAAGAAATAAGAGAGCTGGGAAACCGCACCGCAGCCTTAGAAATAAAAATGGATGAAATTGAAATTACAACCCAAGAAAATATAACAGAATTGGAACATTTAAAAAAAGAGAATTTAATACTTCAAACTAAGCTTGAAGATTACGAAAATAGAGCCAGACGTTCAAACTTGCGCATAAGGGGAATACCTGAAACTGTGACAGACCTGCAATCTACTATTACTGCTCTATTAAAAGAACTAAAGCCAGATATCCCTATTGAACGTTTAGAACTGGACAGAGTACACAGAGCCCTCACAGCCAAAAAGAAAGATGGACCCCCACGTGATATAATCACAAAATTTCATTATTACAGAACGAAAGAACAAATACTAATTGCTGCAAGAGAAAAAAAGGAACTTAATTTTCAAGGACACAATTATCAAATTTTTGCTGACCTATCCCAACTTACTATTACTAAAAGACGATCCATGAAACCCCAACTAATGGAACTGCAACGCCACAACATTATGTATCAATGGGGCTTCCCCTTTTCAGTCAGATTTAACTACCAAGGTACAATTTACAGAAGCAGATCAGCAGATGAACTACAACAAACCCTTTTAAAATTAAATCTGACAGAACCCACAAGCAGCAACACCCCCACACACAGAAGAATGGCATCATCTTCACCTTCAGGCAGCACCCAGAAAATTTCAGAACAAAATGGGAATCATCATTCTCACAAAAGAGGCCGTTATGCCACATCATCCATGGACCAAGAAGATTCAATGGACTGACATCCTAATTCCTGATATCTCTTCATTTATTATACTAAGAGATGGTTCTCTATAAAAAACCTATATTTATAACTGAATGTAACTGCATTCTGATAGTCACACACTGTGTGGGATCATGTTACATTCCAGTTATATTTCTTATTACTTCTGATTCATATAGCCTTAGAATATATAAGTGAAATAAGGAAATTCTTGTTCAGTTATATATTATCAGGTAATAACAATAGATTTATTACTTTTTAGGACAAATGAAGCAATACAACCTCAATTTTATGAGTTAACATATCTAAACAGTTACATATGAATAAAATATGTAATTGTTTACTCTAAAAGGGTTAAAATCCCAAAATAATTCAAACTATCTTCATCAATACCAAAGTTATTAACAGTACCTTTCTAACTGAATTATTTAGCCTAGGGCAAGACTAACCATATACAACCACCCTGGAATAAATAATTTCAACAAAAACTATATTCTGCACTCCAATTAATGAAACATCATTTTGATGTCTTTTGACATAGCACTTCTCTCCTGTAAGCGGAAGATCCGTGTACCCCCATTAGCCCTCCTCATTCTCCCAACCATATTATGTGGGAGTGTGACGAAGGCACTTATTCCCCTGAGAGAGATATTTATTCTCTTTCGCGGGTAAATTGTGATTACTTGCAAAAAATAATTTATACAATGTATCATCTAATCTCATATGTTTTTTGTTTACTCTTTACTCCAGAATTCACTGGTTTCTTTTCTATCTATTCATCTCTTCAGTCCACACAGGTTGATCTGCGCAGTCAGCTCTGCATAACAAAAAGTAAGTCAAAACTATTTGATCTATTGCCATGGCACCACTGAATATACTTTCCCTGAATGCTCAGGGAATAAATGTCCCTCAAAAAAGGACCAAAGCCTTCCGTACTTTCCATAACAAGAAGGCTCACATAGTATGCCTCCAAGAAACACACTTCACCAAAGATTCTACTCCAAAATATATTTCTCCTTTTTATCAACAAATTTACACGGCTTCTGCCTGTACCAAGCAAAGGGGAACTCTAATTGCATTTCACTGATCCACACCATTCACCTTATCATCAGAAATTAAAGACCCAGAAGGTAGATACCTGATACTCATGGGCTATATAATGGATACAGCAATCACGGTGATTTCCTACTACGCTCCTAACAAACAACCTACACCATTCCTCTCACATATATTACAAGTGATTAATACACACAAAATAGGAACAGTGATAATGTGTGGGGATTCGAACCAGGTCCTCCTCCCATTTCTAGATAAATCACCTTTTACACCATCCAAAATAACCTCTAGATTACCTTTTTCTCAACTTCTTTCCAAATACAATCTGGTAGATTCGTGGAGAGAAAGTAACCCAATGAAAAAGAAATTCACCTATTTCTCGCACCCTCATCAAACCTTCACCAGAATAGATCATATTTTTCTAACAATAGGAATGATACCAGAAATTATTGCATCAGATATAATTTCGATTCCGTGGTCTGACCATAATGCAGTATACACTACTATAGCCTCAGCCATACCAAAAGCGCATGACCCAACGTGGTACTTACCGGACATAATGCTCAAACACCCACTACATCAGATGGCCATTGAACAAGCTTTAAAGGAATACATATCAATTAATAATACAACAGACATCTCCCCAATAACACTGTGGGAAGCTCATAAGCCTGTCTTGCGTGGTACAATACAAAGACAAATGGCACTATTTAAACGGGAACGCAAAAATCTAGCAAAAAAACTAGAACTCAATTTTAATGCAGCCTACATATCATTTCAAGATAATCCATCTCAGAGTACAAAATCTCATCTGGAAAAATCTAGATTGGAATACGATCTATTTCTCACTGCGTCAGTTGATAAATCCCTCAAACGCTCCAAACACAATTTCTACATGAATACAAACAAACCAGGTACATATTTGGCTCGGGCATTAAATTCAACTAACAAATCTTTCAAACCAATACGTTTGAAATTATCAAAAAATGTTTACACTTGTAATCCAGTTAAAATAGTCCATAAATTTCACTCACATCTCGCAACTTTATACAAGACAAATAATGAATTTAATCCTACAGAGGCTGAATCCTTCTTCTCAAAAATAACCTTACCTGAGTTATCTCAGAATCAAAAAAGCAGTTTGGATGAGCCTATAACTATAGATGAAGTTGCTAACGCCATAAAAGACCTAAAACTTAACAAAAGACCAGGCCCAGACGGCTACTCGGCTTT
This sequence comes from Aquarana catesbeiana, assembly GCF_042186555.1. Classification (NCBI taxonomy): domain Eukaryota; kingdom Metazoa; phylum Chordata; class Amphibia; order Anura; family Ranidae; genus Aquarana; species Aquarana catesbeiana. The sequence continues at coordinate 175,152,113 of NC_133332.1, read as the reverse complement.
ATACTATAAAACATTCTCAGAAATACTCTCTCCCATTCTCACTGAAACTTTTAACAAACTTCTAGATGGACATTCTTTTCGGCAAGAAACACTAATGGCAATTGTTTGTATGATCCCAAAACCCCTTTCTGATGATACTTCCTGTGTGAATTATCGGCCTATCTCTCTGTTAAACCTCGATATTAAATTATTAGCAAAAATAATAACAAAACGCCTCAATAGCATTATAGGAAAATTAATACATAGAGATCAAGTAGGCTTCATGCCAAATAGACAGGCAGGCGATAATATACGCAGGGCAGTGTTATTGGCACATATTGCTAAAAAACGGAAAATCCCTTTATGTTTTCTATCTCTCGATATTAAGAGGGCATTTGACACAGTATCCTGGCAATATATGCAATATTCATTACAAAAATGGGGTTTTGGACCCCACTTTTTAACATGGATCAAAGCATTATATAATAAACCCAAAGCCTATATAAAATATGCTGGATACAAATCTGAAGCCTTTAATATCGAAAGAGGTACCCGACAGGGTTGCCCATTATCTCCCTTATTATTTGCCCTTATACTCGAACCCATGGCCCAATACATCAGAACAAACCAAACTATAACTGGCATTGAAGTAGGAGGTATTACACACAAATTATGTATATTTGCAGACGATATATTACTTTTTCTATCATCACCACAGGTCTCTGGTCCTAACTTAATACCAGCTCTTGATGGATTTGCAGCCCTATCCGGCCTTATGATTAATCCTAAGAAATGCCTAGTGCTTAATATTTCACTCACAAACATGGAATTGATCCCGGCTAGGGCTGCACTCCCATTCACATGGGCAGAAAAATCAATCCCATATCTTGGAATTCATTTAACAGCATCTCATTCTGACTTATTCTCAACCAATTATCCTCCTGTATTAAGACAGATCACAAATCTAATAAAACAATGGTCGCAACTTCCTTTATCCTGGATAGGGAAGATTAATGCAATCAAAATGACTATTCTACCCAAATTGCTTTATCTATTCAGAGTCCTCCCTATTCCAATTCCTTCCTATTTTTTGAGAATAGTACAAAAAAGAGCAACTTCGTTTATATGGGGCTCTTCTAAACCACGTATACCTATATACACACACTACATCTTCCCAAAAATAAAGGAGGCCTGGGATACCCTAATTTTACTAACTACTACAGAGCAGCACATTTGGCCAGTCTGTCCAAATACCATGCAAAACAGGAAATCCCATTATGGGTATTTATAGAGGCTTCAGAAAATGACCCTCTATTAATATCAAATTTATTATGGCTTGATCCTAAAGACCGCTTTAAAATTCATAATCTCATAACTAAACACTTCTTATCTCTCTGGGATAAACTAAAAACCAAATATCAGTTACAATCTCCACACAATCCTCTCCTTTCTTTTATCAGAAATCCGGCCTTTTATCCGGCATGGATCTACCCAAATTCTTTTAAAGCTTGGACAACATCAGGCATTCAGACACTAAATGACTTCATAGCATCTAAATCATTCCTTTCATTCCCATCGCTTAGAGAAAAATATGATCTACCAAACTCTGAGATATTTAGATATCTCCAAATCAAGAATTTCTATACACCATTCCTAAAGGGGGATACACCATTATCCCAATTATCCATTTTTGAATCAATCTGTACAAAAGATCCATTTGCTAAAGGTACAATTTCATCACTTTATAATCAATTATATGGAGTAGCAAATCTTATTAGACCCTCTTACGTTCAGAGGTGGGAGGAGGACCTGGGACGAACTTTAGAAGACATGGACTGTTCTAACATATGGCTCACATCTAAGTCATCTTCACCCAACATCTTAGCACTGGAGACAAATTATAAAGTCCTAACTCGCTGGTACCTTGTACCCGCTGGAGTGGCAAAATATTCACCTAATACCTCAGCTCTTTGTTTTCGAGGATGCCCAGAAATAGGCACATATTTACACATATGGTGGACATGCCCAGTAATCCAAACCTTCTGGAAGGAAGTCTTCGTGATTGCATCTAAAATATTTAAAAAAATAATACAACCAGATCCATATTTAACTTTACTTAATCTAAAACCGGAATGGTTAACACTCTCTCAATTCAAACTTATGATCCAACTAATAACGGCTGCAAAACAAACAGTGGCCAAGGCATGGAAATCTCCTACATTGGTACTAGCAGAAACAATTCACAGAATGAATAATACAATGTCCCATGCTAAGATGATAGCCATCGATCAAAATCAAATTCCAAAATTTGAAAAACTTTGGCATCCTTGGATAAAACAACAGTTCCTGTCAAACTTCAATGACTCTGTCCTGTTGCCATGGTAACAGATTAAATGACTTACAGAGACACCCATTCTAAGGCTTCAAAGAGAACTAAAAAGAATAATAAACTGACGAGCGGGACAACCTTGTGGACCATACCTCTACCTTTCAACCCTTTTTCTTCTTTCTCTTTCCTTTTCTCCACCTTACGATTAAAGCTCATTATCAGAATTTATTTGACCTATATACACTCTACTTGTAAACAATATGTATAGTAGGTATAAATCATTTAAATACCTACAAAAGTAACTAAGGAAATGATATATATCTTTAATTTAGGTTTACGTGAACCCAATGTTTAATATTTGAAATTTCATGATATTTACCTATATAAACCCTACTGTAAAACAATGAGCTTACTTTATAGATCCTTGTAAACTTACTTTATGTATCTTTATAACATTGTATACTCAATAAACTTCTTTTGACAAGGAAAAAATAGGGTGTCCAAATAGTGAGAATAGGGAAGAGGAGATGAGATTCCTGAAATCAGGAGAAAATAATGAAAGCTAGAATAATGAAGTAGTAATAATGCTTGTTATAGAGGAATTGAAAATGTATCAAGAGCTTGCTATGTATTTACCCATGTAGGTCCTGATGGGATATGAACCAAAGATGGAGTGCAGCCTGGGACTGCTGAGAAACGGACACTGAAGGGGAACTGCAGGGTGAACTCAGTGGCCAGGGTCCCATCCAGCATCACACTGGCATGACAACAAAGGAGAGACAGCATGGCAGCAGCCGGACCTACTCCCCATGCGTCAGCCAAGCTGAAATAGCACACACCTGCGTGAAGGGAAGTCCACTGGGCGTCCCCCACCCCCATAGTGTATGGGATGCGGTGAGTGGGGTAGAAACAGACAAAACCATATACATATGTAAAAAATTATATTCTTTATTGGACCAAAAATAGGGCATGGATCAACCCATATAAATGCATAATAGCACATTGGCATATAAAATACAAAGTATCAACAAACATATTGAGGATAGTAACCAACATGACACAGAAGGTAAATATTGTACATCACAGTCCCCCAAATGGAGTAGACATAACATTCTATCAGGGTGTTAAAGCAATAAAACCATCTAGAATCATAAATATGAAATGGATGCATCAAAATAAGCTCAACAATGTTTCATGGACTTCTATCCACTCATCAGGAGCAAGTGCATCGATATACTAAAAAGGGGATAAAAATTGCCATTATAGTTTGATGTAACCACAGACTGGGGGGGGTGGAGGGATTAACCTTAAACTACGTAGAGGGTTCTTTACTGTAAGAGCAGCAAGTATGTGGAATTCCCTTCCACAGGCAGTGGTATCAGCGGGGAGCATCGATAGTTTAAAAAAAAATTAGTTAAGCCCCTAAATGACCACAACATACAGGGATATACAATGTAATACTGACATATAATCACACACATAGGTTGGACTTGATGGACTTGTGTCTTTTTTCAACCTCACCTACTATGTAACTATGCAACTATGTAAAAGCGGCTAGAAACACATCTCCCTTTTCAGATCCCTCTGCCCAACTTGCTACTTTCTACTCTGATATCTCTGCAGCAACAGACAAAAGACAGAATTCAGAGAGTAGTGGTTAATGATTCTTACTCTGAATAGTCAAAGGTTATCAGTGGTGTACCCCAAGGTTCAGTGCTGGGACCCTTACTTTTTAATATCTTTATAAATGATATTGGGTCTGGGATCAAAAGTAACATTTCTGTCTTTGCAGATGACACCAAGCTATGCAGTGGAATAATGTCCTTACAGGATGTCTCCAATTTACAAGCCGACCTCAATGCACTGTCTAATTGGGCAACCATGTGGCAGATGAGGTTTAATGTTGAGAAATGTAAAGTTATGCACTTGGGGGCTAAGAATATGCATGCATCATACATGCTAGGGAGGGTACAACTGGGGGAATCCATAGTGGAGAAGGATCTGGGGGTTTTGGTAGAACATAAGCTCAATAATAGCATGCAATGCCAAGCGGCGGTTTCCAAAGCGAGCAAAGTCCTTTCTTATATTAAGAGGAGTATGGACTCCAGAGAGGGAGATATAATTTTGGCCCTGTTCAAGTCATTAGTAAGACCTCATCTGGAATATGCAGTTCAGTTTTGGGCACCAGTTCTCAAAAAGGATATCGGGGAACTGGAGAAAGTGCAGAGAAGGGCAACCATGATAAGAGGCATGGAGGAGCTCAGCTATGAGGAAAGATTAGAGAAACTGAATTTATTCACTCTTTAGAAGCGGAGAATAAGGAGGGATATGATCAACATGTTCAAATATATAAGGGGTCCATATAGTGAACTTGGTGTTGAGTTATTCACTTTGCGGTCAATACAGAGGACACGGGGGGCACTTTTTACGTCTAGAGGAAAAGAGATTTCATCTCCAAATACAGAAAGGTTTCTTCACAGTAAGAGCTGTGAAAATGGGGGATAGACTCCCACCAGAGGTGGTTCTGGCCAGCTCAGTAGATTGCTTTAAAAAAGGCCTGGATACTTTCCTAAATGTACATAATATAACTGGGTACTAAAATTTATAGGTGAAGTTGATCCAGGGAAAATCAGATTGCCTCTTGGGGGATCAGGAAGGAATTTTTTCCCCTGCTGTAGCAAATTGGTGCATGCTCTGCTGGGGTTTTTTGCCTTCCTCTGGATCAACTGTGGGTATAAAATTGGGTATATTGGATTGTACAATTTTTTTTATTTTATTTATTTATTTTTTTTTATGGTTGAACTGGATGGACTTGTGTCTTTTTTCAACCTGACTAACTATGTAACACCGCAGAAACGAAAAGAGCTGGCCCCTATCACCAAAGTCCTCCTACAACACAACGTCCCATATAAATTGGGGTTTCTAACTAAGCTCTCGATCACATATCAGGGCAAAACCACTAATGTCCTCCACCTGAAACAGGTCTTAAAACAACTTCACAACTGGGGCCTGGTCCCCCCACCTGCTGAAGGAGCCCCCAACCGCAATGCACCTAACCATCTGCAAGGCCACTGACGCACCTTCACCAACAAATGACTGTCTCTTCGGCCTATTACCTAGGCGCAAAATATACAGTTACACTTTCATGATTGTATTCCCCCTGTGTTAACAGTTCACCCATTAAGCTTGTTGTTACGTATTGTTCCCCCACCCTTCTAATTGCACTGTAAGTGTTACTCTCCTCACGGATTACAGGCGTACCATGTACGCAACCTTTTTTCATTTATTTTTCTACCTACTACTATTTCACTTCCCTACCTCCCTCCCCTCCCCACCTCCTCCCTTGGATGACACCCAAGTGTATACCTGCTACTCTATGTGTAGAATATACACCTCTGATTATACAAGATACAATGCTACATACCTAAGAAGGATAAGGTACCCTTCATTGCCTGCATCCATGGTCGTGCTAATTTTAATATACCCACTCAATACCCATGACACTTAGAACAGTATCTTTAAATGTTAAAGGGCTGAACAACCCATATAAATGGTCAATTTTTTGTAAAGAAGCTCTATCTTCTAAATGTGATGTCATTTGCATCCAAGAAACCTACTTCAGCAATACCAAACCCCCAAAATGTAGCAATCCCAAATTTCCCCACGTTTTTATGGCCAGCACAGACTCTAAAAAAAGAGGAGTAATGATAGCAGTAAAAAACTCTGTGGCCTTCCATCTCAACTCTGTGGACGCCGACCCCAACGGCCGCTTCCTGATACTATCTGCCTCCTATAAAAACTCACAACTCACCATAGTGAATGTATATGCCCCTAAAACTCCATCACCAAAATTATTTTCTTCTCTAGGATGTAGACTCCAACCATACAAATCCTACCCGATAGTTGTATGTGGAGATTTCAATGAGGCCCGATTCCTTCCTTGACTCAAAAAACTCTTCTTGCAGAAAATCTTTTGCACTGAAATCCTTCCTAGTCTCGGATGACTTATATGATATCTGGTGCTGTGCACATGGCAATGAAAGAGATTACACCTTCTACTCCTCAGCCCATGGGGTGTACTCCAGAATACACCTTTTTCTATCAGATAAATATATCTTACAAAAGGTATCGGCATCCTCCATTGGAGTGATCACCTGGTTTGATCATGCCCCTATCTCTATTGATTTGCTACTATCCAAAACGCTCAGCTCTTCCTCGCCCTGCAGGATTAATACTTCCCTCCTTGCAAAACCAACATATAAAAAGCAATTAGAAGAAATAGATTTATTTTTTCAAACAAACACCAACCCTGATATCGACCCAACCCATAAAGCTTATCTTAGAGGCATTCTCATTAAACTCTCAACCCGCAAGAGGAGGCACCGCACGCAACAAATATCTTCCCTTACTGACCAAATTAAACTCTTAGAATCATGTAACAAAAGCCATCACGATCCCAGACTCTCTGAGGAAATATCGGCTTATCACAGCCAGCTTAGTTCTCTGCTACAGAAAGGCTATGACTTTTACATTAAACACCTTAAACTGACCTCTTACACTGTGGGAAACAAACCAGGAGTGTTCTTGGCCAAACAGTTTAAAAGAAGATACATCAAAGGACACTCAGATACTAAAATTACTAACCTAGCTTACATAGCAGAGCAGTTCCGCAAATACTACTCATTCCTATATAATCTCTATCTGCTCTATTCACAAACGAGGAAGTTGCCAGTGTCGTCAATTTGCTCCCCCTCCATAAATTTCCTGGTCCAGACAGTTTTTTCAATGACTACTACTAAGTCTTCCCAACGCATTTAATTCCTCATTTCACTAATGCCCTCAACAACATTGTTCACAAGGGAACATGGCCTCCTGTATCCCTAGAATCTTTTATTGTCACAATCCCCAAACCTGGGAAAAGCACAGATGACCCAGCAAACTACCGTCCCATATCTCTGTTAAACACAGATACCAAGATCTATAGCAAATTTATAGCGCTCGGCCTTGCTAATATCACTTCCTACCAGGTACATCCAGACCAAGTCGGTTTCCTGTACGGATGCCAAATGTTGGACGGTACTAGATGCTTTATGAACTTAATACAGTGGGCTGAACACCAAAAAAAACCCTCTATTCTCATTTCACTCTACGCAGAATAGGGATGAGCTTCGAGTTCGAGTCGAACTCATGTTCGACTCGAACATTGGCTGTTCGCAAGTTCGCCGAACAGCGAACAATTTGGGGTGTTCGCGGCAAATTCGAATGCCGCGGAACACCCTTTAAAAGTCTATGGGAGAAATCAAAAGTGCTAATTTTAAAGGCTAATATGCAAGTCATTGTCATAAAAAGTGTTTGGGGACCCAGGTCCTGCCCCAGGGGACATGGATCAATGCAAAAAAAAGTTATAAAAACGGCCGTTTTTTCAGGAGCAGTGATTTTAATAATGCTTAAAGTCAAACAATAAAAGTGTAATATCCCTTTAAATTTCGTACCTGGGGGGTGTTTATAGTATGCCTGTAAAGGGGCGCATGTTTCCTGTGTTTAGAACAGTCTGACAGCAAAATGACATTTTGAAGGAAAAAACTCATTTAAAACTACCCGCGGCTATTGCATTGCCGACAATACACATAGAAGTTCATTGATAAAAACGGCATGGGAATTCCCCAAAGGGGAACCCCGAACCAAAATTAAAAAAAAAAAATGACGTGGGAGTCCCCCTAAATTCCATACCAGGCCCTTCAGGTCTGGTATGGATATTAAGGGGAACCCCGGCCAAAATTAAAAAAAAAAAATGACGTGGGGTTCCCCCTAAATTCCATACCAGACCCTTCAGGTCTGGTATGGATTTTAAGGGGAACTCCGCGCCAAAAAAAAAAAAAAAAAAACGGCGTGGGGTCCCCCCAAAAATCCATACCAGACCCTTATCCGAGCACGCAACCTGGCAGGCCGCAGGAAAAGAGGGGGGGACGAGAGTGCGGCCCCCCCTCCCTCCTGAACCGTACCAGGCCACATGCCCTCAACATTGGGAGGGTGCTTTGGGGTAGCCCCCCCAAAACACCTTGTCCCCATGTTGATGAGGACAAGGGCCTCATCCCCACAACCCTGGCCGGTGGTTGTGGGGGTCTGCGGGCGGGGGGCTTATCGGAATCTGGAAGCCCCCTTTAACAAGGGGACCCCCAGATCCCGGCCCCCCTGTGTGAAATGGTAACAGGTACAAATGTACCCCTACCATTTCACTAAAAAACTGTCAAAAATGTTAAAAATGACAAGAGACAGTTTTTGACAATTCCTTTATTTAAATACTTCTTCTTTCTTCTATCTTCCTTCATCTTCTGGTTCTTCTGGCTCTTCTGGTTCTTCCTCCGGAGTTCTCGTCCAGCATCTCCTCCGCGGCGTCTTCTATCTTCTTCTCCTCGGGCCGCTCCGCACCCATGGCATGGGGGGAAGCTCCCGCTCTTCTATTCTTCTTCATCTTCTTCTCTTCTTCTTTTCTTCTCTTCTTCATTTTCTTCTCCGGGCCGCTCCTCACACATGCTAGCATGGCGGGAGGCTCCCGCTGTGTGACGGCGCTCCTCGTCTGACAGTTCTTAAATAACGGGGGGCGGGGCCACCCGGTGACCCCGCCCCCCTCTGACGCACGGTGACTTGACGGGACTTCCCTGTGACGTCACGGGGAATGCCACAGGGAAGTCCCGTCATGTTCCATGCGTCAGAGGGGGGCGGGGTCACCGGGTGGCCCCGCCCCCGTTATTTAAGAACTGTCAGACGAGGAGCGCCGTCACACAGCGGGAGCCTCCCTTCATGCCAGCATGGATGCGGAGCGGCCCGGAGAAGAAAATGAAGAAGAGAAGAAGAGAAGAAGATGAAGAAGAAGAGAAGAGCGGGAGCCTCCCCCCATGCCATGGGTGCGGAGCGGCCCGAGGAGAAGAAGATAGAAGACGCCGCGGAGGAGATGCTGGACGAGAACGCCGGAGGAAGAACCAGAAGAGCCAGAAGAGCCAGAAGAACCAGAAGATGAAGGAAGATAGAAGAAAGAAGAAGTATTTAAATAAAGGAATTGTCAAAAACTGTCTCTTGTCATTTTTAACATTTTTGACAGTTTTTTAGTGAAATGGTAGGGGTACTTCTGTACCCCCTTACCATTTCACACAGGGGGGGGCCGGGATCTGGGGGTCCCCTTGTTAAAGGGGGCTTCCAGATTCCGATAAGCCCCCCGCCCGCAGACCCCCACAACCACCGGCCAGGGTTGTGGGGATGAGGCCCTTGTCCTCATCAACATGGGGACAAGGTGTTTTGGGGGGCTACCCCAAAGCACCCTCCCAATGTTGAGGGCATGTGGCCTGGTACGGTTCAGGAGGGGGGGGGGCGCACTCTCGTCCCCCCCTCTTTTCCTGCGGCCTGCCAGGTTGCGTGCTCGGATAAGGGTCTGGTATGGATTTTTGGGGGGACCCCACGCCGTTTTTTTTTTTTTTTTTTGGCGCGGAGTTCCCCTTAAAATCCATACCAGACCTGAAGGGTCTGGTATGGAATTTAGGGGGACTCCCACGTCATTTTTTTTTTTTAATTTTGGTTCGGGGTTCCCCTTTGGGGAATTCCCATGCCGTTTTTATCAATGAACTTCTATGTGTATTGTCGGCAATGCAATAGCCGCGGGTAGTTTTAAATGAGTTTTTTCCTTCAAAATGTCATTTTGCTGTCAGACTGTTCTAAACACAGGAAACATGCGCCCCTTTACAGGCATAATATAGACACCCCCCAGGTACGAAATTTAAAGGGATATTACACTTTTATTGTTTGACTTTAAACATTATTAAAATCACTGCTCCTGAAAAAACGGCCGTTTTTAAAACTTTTTTTTGCATTGATCCATGTCCCCTGGGGCAGGACCCAGGTCCCCAAACACTTTTTATGACAATAACTTGCATATTAGCCTTTAAAATTAGCACTTTTGATTATTCATGTTCGTGTCCCATAGACTTTAACGGTGTTCGCGTGTTCGAACGAACTTTTTTCCTGTTCGCATGTTCTGGTGCGAACCGAACAGGGGGGTGTTCGGCTCATCCCTAACGCAGAAAAGGCCTTACACCGGGTACACTGGTCCTATATGCAAGTGGTACTCTCAAAGTTTGGCTTTTCAGGATACATATTCTCAACCATATCCACACTGTACTCACAGCCGTCGGCCAAAGTCTGGACCTCGGGATTCATGTCATCTTCCTTCCCCATTACAAATGGAACATGACAGGGATGCCTGCTCTTCCCTATAATTTAATCCTTAGTCATGGAACACCAAGCAGAGCGCGTCAGGTCTCATTCCTCAATCTCAGTTCTAGCCATTGACATGGTCCAGCACAAAATTGGTCTATATGCGGATGACATCCTCATCCTCCTAACGGACCTAGAGAAATCACTTCCACCCCTATGTGCTCTCCTAGAACACTTTGGATTAATATCTTTATATAAACTTAATCATTCAAAATCCCATATGCTAGGCATCAGCCTAACACCACAGCTCAGACAAAAATTTGCGGGCATTGCCCCCTTCTCTAAATAAGTTGACATACCTAGGAATTCAGCTTACATCTCCAGCCTCCTAAAATCCAAGCTATAAATTTCATAACCTTAACTAACACCTTGACGAAAACACGCAGAACCCTTGTCACGGAACGTCCCACACTCCGCTTGAGTGCTTCCGTCATATACCACTTCCTCCCAGTCTGTATACAGATATCAGATATTCCAACCTCTCTGAGCAGAAAACAAGGCGACACTTGCTTCACTGCTAACATGGACTGTTTATTATGAATCAAAGTTACAAGACTTTATATGCCGTTGGAACCTCCTCTAACAATACAACTGTAACTTAATTAACATGAGCTAATTATCTAATCCTTTATACAGCCTATGTGACTGAGACATGACCTTTCGCCCAGACTTGTGGTCACCGAGCTTCACACAGTTAATTAACACAAACAACAATGGGTGAAAAGACTCTTAGAGCCACACTAGACTTATTACAATAAACCCATTATAGCAGAATTGATGACATTAGCATTTAACAGTACGAGTCCCAATGGTATAAATCAGTCACCATTCTAATATGGCATATAAAGGGTTCCCAGAGTCTGTGTGTTTTTGGGGGGACATGGAGCTGAATCCAAAGTAACACCAACCCCAGGGTCCCCAGGCATACAGCTCACAGAGAGCACCATTCCCCCAAATGCCAGGGTCCATAATCAAAAGGCAACAGGCCCGCACCCAGTCCTCTCCAACAGCCTCTGTCCCGGCCAGGTCCATCACAACCCTCAAAACTGTAGTCACCTCATGGGCGGGACAAATCATTATCGAAAATGTTTCTTCTACCACATATTTTATACCTCTTTCGATACTTCCCTTTCCCATATTTTCAAGTACAGCTAAAAAGGATTCAAACCATATTGCAAAACTTTATCTGGAACTCTAAAAAACCACGCCTCAGACAATAGACACTCTGTATGTCAACTAAAGTAGTGGGCATGGGGGCTCCCAATGTTACTGCCTACTAAAAAGCTACCATTCTCTTACAATCCAGGTCACGGTGGACTCCAATGCTACGTCTTCCCTGGACCCAAATTTAATCTGCTGCTGTGAACTCAAACTTAAAACATCTTTTAGGAGCCACCTGGCTTCAACAATCTCCTCCATCGCAATTTCTGTATACTGTTAATGCTACTGTCAAAGTATGGATCTCAGTGGTCAAAATCTGTCAAGGCCCTTCACAACATACTCTTCACCCTCTTCCACTAAGATCTCTTAAAATATTGATACCAGGAACCTCTTTGGCAAACTGGGACCGAGCCGGAATCCACACTACTGCACAGCTATTTGCCCACAATAACTTACTCACCTTTAAAGAGCTTACCAAGAAATACTCCTTGAAACCTTCCACCTTTTTCAAATACCTTCAAATATGACACGCAGTCCAAAAGATTACGCTGAGCCTCTCAGGAGACTTCTCCAAAAAGTTCCTCTCTCTAATGGACACATTTCTTGATGGGAGTTTCTCCATTTTATAACCTTTTTTATAATTTCTGGAACATATAGAGTAGCTCAGCAGCTGACCGTAAATTTGTGCCACATCTGAAATTAGAAGAGATAACAGCAAGAGGGGTCCCCTATTGGTGGACATTTTAGGCACATGTGCCTAAATAGGGGACCCCTCTTGCTGTTATCTCTTCTAATTTCTGGAGCCATCAGGAAAAAAATCCCTGCAATGAACTACTGGGAAAGAGTCTTCCAGATCTCAGCTGACCTCAATCAATGGGACACAGCCTCGCAGCTACCTCTGAAACATTCCAAATGCCTCTCCCACTGGGAATCGTCCCAGAAACTACTACATAATTGGTATCTGACTCCAGATAGGCTGTCTTCAATAATCCTCAATCAACCCGCACAATGCTGGCGGGACTGTGGACATATGGGCTCGCCTCCACACATCTGGTAGTTTTGCCCAAAAATAGTAAAAAGTATCCCAAACAGGCGGGGAAAAAAGAAAAGCAGGGCTAAATGGAGAAGCAGTGACCAGGTTTGAGTAGAAAAATTAAACAATTTATTGACATGAACACATATTGACAGGTAGCAGGGTAATGACCCAATGCAGTACTGTTATGATAAAAATGACGCCGACCACCTGTGAAGGTGGATCTGCCGCGTCCACAGACAGGGGGAACAAACTGACAAAATACAGAAAACATAAAAAAATACCTTGATAACCTCCTCAAAGATATGGTCACTGACCTCAGGTCATATGTCAGAGACACAGGCGATGTTCTTGGACATATAGCCCAGATCGACTTACCCGGGACCCCACTCCTCGTGGGGATCGACGTGGAATAGCTGTACACCTCGATCCCCCATGAGTGGGGTATAAAGGCAGTGGAAACGTTCCTTGAAAAACATTTCCCGAATAGTGAACCACAAAACGAGTTCCTGGTGGACCTACTCACCTTCGCCCTCCAAAACAACTACTTTCAATTCCTAACCAACTTTTATCAACAAATTAAGGGCACCTCCATGGGTGCACCATGGGCCCCAGCATATGCTTGTCTGCATCTGGGACTGTGGGAGGAGGACCTGGTTTATACCTCGCCAATGTATCTGAGCCACGTGCATAGGTGGCTCAGATACATTGATGACGTGTTTGTCATTTGGCTGGGTGACAAGAACTCCCACAGGGACTTCATTGATACTCTTAATTGTAATGATCGTAATATTAAATTAACCTTTACATGCGATCATACAAGGATTCCCTTTTTGGACCTCTCCATTGGGATTGAGGACCTCTCCCTTGTCACCCGTACCTATCGAAAGGCAACTTCGGCTAATACGCTTCTGCGAGCTGATAGCCATCATCCATACTGGCTCAAGGATGGTATTCCAGTGGGCCAGTTCCTTCGCATTAAACGCAACTGCACCAATGCAGAAGATTACAGACGGGAAAGCAACGATCTTTACCGACGCTTCCGTGAGCGCGGGTATTCCCACAAACAGATTCGCAGGGCCAAGCGAAAAGCGGCAGCACGGGACCGTTCTGCCCTCTTACAAAAACCAGATCAGGTTCATTCCGCCTCATCCCCCCCCCCCTCGTGACCGATCCTGGACCGGTGAGGATCATCACACAATACGGTACCCAATGGAATACCGTTAGGTCTATACTACAAAAACACTGGGGGATCTTGACCAACACTCCAGGCCTAGCACAAACAGTGGGACCCTCCCCGACCATGACGGCTAGGAGGACACGTAATCTCGGTGATCATTTCATTCAATCAGAATATGTCAGGAGCCAGGACACCACCTGGCTCTCCCAGTTTCCCAGAACCAAGGGGATGTTCCCCTGTGGACATTGCCAAGTATGCCCATTTGTCCATAGAACTGCGGTTTTTAGTGACTCCCAAAATAAAACAGAGTTCCACATAAAAAATCTAATCAACTGTGCCACCAAGAGGGTGATCTATATGATTACCTGTCCATGCAACAAAATGTATATAGGTAAAACAAAACGACAGTTTAGAATCCGACTTGGTGAACACATGAGAGAAATCGAAGAAAAAAATCCGGAGAAACCGGTGGCTCGGCACTTTGCCCAATTCCATCAGGGCAAAACCTCCGGCATGAAGGTGAAGGGTATCTATGTCCTCAATCTCTCCTCTAGAAGAGGCGATTTCGACCAGATACTCCAGCAACAGGAAAAACGTTGGATTTTCCGATTAGGCTGTTTAGTGCCTATGGGCCTCAATACTGAATTAAATCTGCAGCCTTTTCTGTTGCCCTAAGTTCACATACTCTTGTGAGTAGATTTCTCATTAATCTTACATAAACCCATGTTCGACCTCTCAATGTCTAATGGGGCATTCTCTATCCTAGCCATATATGCACAGATGAGTGGATGGGCACCTCAATTGATCTGGTATACCTATATCCACATTGCACTATGGCCTGTTTCCTGTTCATGCATGTCTAAGTTTGTTGTTCCCATATTTCTCCCTTTTCTTTCCTTTTCCCCCTCCCTTTCCTTTCTCCCTTGTCCCCTTTCCCCCCCTTCCCTCTTTCCCTTTTCCCCCTCCTCCCTCCCCCCCCTTCCCCTTTTTTCCTTCCTCAACTTGGACATGCAATTACCTTATCCCCTATTAACAACGAATGATGGAAGATACATCATGCCTAATAATAGTGTGTAATGCATCCCCCTTTTCACATCATATTTGGGCCTTTTAATTAAATTATTCAAAAGAACTATGGGTCTGGAATTGGTTACATGTTTGCAATAGCATTAACCACAGTCAAGAGATTCCCAAATAAGTAAATGCTGAGCAATCCACAGCAATCTGAGCAGCACACAGCACAGGGACAGCTCCTCCTTTTTGTTATTAATCCTTTCAGGTGGGTGTAACTGAAGCGGGAACATTACTACAAAAGGAGCCCTCGGGAATCACCCACTACGTCAGACGAAGCTACACACTTTCAGTTGTGAAACGCGTTACATCATTTCCGCCCGGACGCCATGCTCAGGCACCACTCCCTATTGGTGCTTAGAGGCACATGACTACTTGGGAGGACTTGGATCATGTGACCATCGTCACTGAGGAGGAACAGAGCAGGGGAACACTGAGACTACATACTACAATGACCAGCTGACTTGCTGAGCCTCTCCGAAATACCGGACTTCGTGCATTTGGCACTCAGCGCAACGACCCCACATATTATACAGTGATGTAGTGATTCCACGCGGAGGACGCCAGTTCTTTTACACGCACGATGATATCCGTATGAGAGGGTAAAGTAACCTGGTCTTTCCTATACTTTGCCCACGTAGCCTGGAGTATTGAACTGTTCACCAGCTGACATTTGTTTTCTACAAACTTGCTGCTACGATTGTGATGTATTTTCCACATAGCAGGACACCCAGGTACTACATGTCCCGTGGTGATAGAATATATGGACATACTGTCTGATATACATCAGTAGATTAACCAGCTTTGACACCACCATCAACTCTCAGATGCTTGCTGGACTTTCCTAACATCGTTTTACAGCCTTTAGTCAGTCAGCCCCCCCCCCTCCTCCTTCCCCTCCCCTCCCCCCTCCCCGTGCCCCACCACCTCTGGGATTGATGTCAGCCCTGTAACTTACAGAGCATTTGCTCTTTCATGTTCTATTGCACCATAGGACTGACATCAACTCATTTTGCGTCCGGACGCTGTTTTTGTTTTGTTTTATGTTTTCTGTATTTTGTCAGTTTGTTCCCCCTGTCTGTGGACGCGGCAGATCCACCTTCACAGGTGGTCGGCGTCATTTTTATCATAACAGTACTGCATTGGGTCATTACCCTGCTACCTGTCAATATGTGTTCATGTCAATAAATTGTTTAATTTTTCTACTCAAACCTGGTCACTGCTTCTCCATTTAGCCCTGCTTTTCTTTTTTCCCCACCTGTTTGGGATACTTTTTACTGTTTATTTTTGGGGTTGGAGCGCAGTCACCTTCAATTTATGGTTTACAACCTATAGGCATTGAACATTACTATATGAGTCAAGTCTCTTCACTCACATTTATTTTTACCCAGTTTTTTCGGATCACTTGTGATCCATTCATGAGTCACTCTATGGTATCAGGTTTCTGACCCAGCACTGTTTCCAGATATGCTGTGATTGATATTGGTATTCTTGCTGGAATTTTCCCGTGTTCTTGCTTCCCAGCATGGCCTTTGTCCTGGGGGAAGACATAGACCAGGAAATAAATCAGGCTTTCAAAAAAGATTCAGTTTCCATACCATCTCAGGAAGAGGTGATAAAATCACGATTTAAAGATCATAAAAAACTGCTCATTAAACATTTAAATAGAAAATGGGATATTTGCTTTTTAGAAACTTATATTGCTAATAAAATAGTCCCGAGAGGGTTGAGAGATAAAACAATACCCGCTGAACACCTTCATAGTCCTGGATTCCTTGAAAAATGGAAAGAGCTATGTATCAATCATGGAATCTCAGTGATGAAACTCATAGTAGAGGAAGAAAGGATCCAGCTTGGGGAGCTGGCAGCAGCCATTGCTGAGAGATCCACAGGCTTGGACCCGTTTAAAAGTCATGAGGAGTTCCAGAAACTGAATGATACATTAAAGAAAGAGATAGAGAAAACACAACAGACATTGAAGGCGACAAAACAATCAAAATTCAGGCGCGATCTGGGCGACTGGGAGAGAGGAGAGATCTTTGATCTCACACCACGTCGCAGCCGAAGTAGATCCAGATGTAGATCTTCCTCTAGGGGCCACAAACCCCACAGTGACACTGATGAGGAAAATGTAACTAAAAGTGTGACTTTTTTAGAAAACGAGGGGGTAGTGGGCGAAGGTGGGGAGGACAGACGGGACGAGACACCGCACACACAGAGACACCAGGCCCCCAAAACAAAGAAAGCGAACAGGGAACGATACCCACACAGAGGAGGAACCCGCACCAGGAGCCAACAAAACTAATAGGAACAACAAGCGGAGAGGGACAGGCTGACATGAAAATTGTCAACCTTTCCAACTTCAAGCTTGAACAAAGACACTTAGATCTCCTACAGCGTGGCATGTCCTTCTCACCCACAAACTGTATGGACGAATTCACAGTTTTTAAAGATATCTCCCTGTTTCTCCGCAAGGTCTTTTTCCGTTCCTTATACACACCTGAGTCCCGACCTGGAAATGAAGATGAGCTACACAACAGCAAAGATAGGGAGACCCTGGAGATTCTTAATTCCCTTTTGGAGGAGAATGAGGAGATAGGAGAGGAGGACCTTGGCCCATATAAGAGACCATCTAAACTCACAATACGATCTAATAAGATGCCCCCTTTAAGCAAAAACAAATGGCTGACCCTCTTCCTCGACCTCATACAGATTGATCTGGCTAAGGTTGACTGGGACTCCAAGATCACTGACAATCTCACACCTGAAGAACGAAGGGCTATTAGGGAGCTTACTGAAGCGCAGCAACTGATCATAAAGAACAGTGATAAAGGAGGCAATGTGGTTCTCCTTAATGAGAGAGACTACGAGAAAGAGGTATTTCGCCTCCTAGGAGACACCAATACGTATAGGAAAATATCCACAGACCCCTTCCCTAACTTAATTGTTAACCTCAACACTATGCTGCGCTTTGCAAGTGAGGAGGGTTTATTAAGTAAGCGTGAACTAAATTACCTCCTAGTGGAGGAATACAACATCCCCACCTTTTATGCTATCCCCAAGGTGCACAAGTCCCTAGTCAACCCTCCCAGGAGACCCATCATTTCGGCCATCAAGGGACCACTTGAGTGGGTGGGAAAATACCTTGATAACCTCCTCAAAGATATGGTCACTGACCTCAGGTCATATGTCAGAGACACAGGCGATGTTCTTGGACATATAGCCCAGATCGACTTACCCGGGACCCCACTCCTCGTGGGGATCGACGTGGAATCGCTGTACACCTCGATCCCCCATGAGTGGGGTATAAAGGCAGTGGAAACGTTCCTTGAAAAACATTTCCCGAATAGTGAACCACAAAACGAGTTCCTGGTGGACCTACTCACCTTCGCCCTCCAAAACAACTACTTTCAATTCCTAACCAACTTTTATCAACAAATTAAGGGCACCTCCATGGGTGCACCATGGGCCCCAGCATATGCTTGTCTGCATCTGGGACTGTGGGAGGAGGACCTGGTTTATACCTCGCCAATGTATCTGAGCCACGTGCATAGGTGGCTCAGATACATTGATGACGTGTTTGTCATTTGGCTGGGTGACAAGAACTCCCTCAGGGACTTCATTGATACTCTTAATTGTAATGATCGTAATATTAAATTAACCTTTACATGCGATCATACAAGGATTCCCTTTTTGGACCTCTCCATTGGGATCGAGGACCTCTCCCTTGTCACCCGTACCTATCGAAAGGCAACTTCGGCTAATACGCTTCTGCGAGCTGATAGCCATCATCCACACTGGCTCAAGGATGGTATTCCAGTGGGCCAGTTCCTTCGCATTAAACGCAACTGCACCAATGCAGAAGATTACAGACGGGAAAGCAACGATCTTTACCGACGCTTCCGTGAGCGCGGGTATTCCCACAAACAGATTCGCAGGGCCAAGCGAAAAGCGGCAGCACGGGACCGTTCTGCCCTCTTACAAAAACCAGATCAGGTTCATTCCGCCTCATCCTCCCCCCCCCTCGTGACCGATCCTGGACCGGTGAGGATCATCACACAATACGGTACCCAATGGAATACCGTTAGGTCTATACTACAAAAACACTGGGGGATCTTGACCAACACTCCAGGCCTAGCACAAATAGTGGGACCCTCCCCGACCATGACGGCTAGGAGGGCACGTAATCTCGGTGATCATTTCATTCAATCAGAATATGTCAGGAGCCAGGACACCACCTGGCTCTCCCAGTTTCCCAGAACCAAGGGGATGTTCCCCTGTGGACATTGCCAAGTATGCCCATTTGTCCATAGAACTGCGGTTTTTAGTGACTCCCAAAATAAAACAGAGTTCCACATAAAAAATCTAATCAACTGTGCCACCAAGAGGGTGATCTATATGATTACCTGTCCATGCAACAAAATGTATATAGGTAAAACAAAACGACAGTTTAGAATCCGACTTGGTGAACACATGAGAGAAATCGAAGAAAAAAATCCGGAGAAACCGGTGGCTCGGCACTTTGCCCAATTCCATCAGGGCAAAACCTCCTGCATGAAGGTGAAGGGTATCTATGTCCTCAATCTCTCCTCTAGAAGAGGCGATTTCGACCAGATACTCCAGCAACAGGAAAAACGTTGGATTTTCCGATTAGGCTGTTTAGTGCCTATGGGCCTCAATACTGAATTAAATCTGCAGCCTTTTCTGTTGCCCTAAGTTCACATACCCTTGTGAGTAGATTTCTCATTAATCTTACATAAACCCATGTTCGACCTCTCAATGTCTAATGGGGCATTCTCTATCCTAGCCATATATGCACAGATGGGTGGATGGGCACCTCAATTGATCTGGTATACCTATATCCACATTGCACTATGGCCTGTTTCCTGTTCATGCATGTCTAAGTTTGTTGTTCCCATATTTCTCCCTTTTCTTTCCTTTTCCCCCTCCCTTTCCTTTCTCCCTTGTCCCCTCCCCCCCCCCTCCCTTCCCCTTTTTTCCTTACTCAACTTGGACATGCAATTACCTTATCCCCTATTAACAACGAATGATGGAAGATACATCATGCCTAATAATAGTGTGTAATGCATCCCCCTTTTCACATCATATTTGGGCCTTTTAATTAAATTATTCAAAAGAACTATGGGTCTGGAATTGGTTACATGTTTGCAATAGCATTAACCACAGTCAAGAGATTCCCAAATAAGTAAATGCTGAGCAATCCACAGCAATCTGAGCAGCACACAGCACAGGGACAGCTCCTCCTTTTTGTTATTAATCCTTTCAGGTGGGTGTAACTGAAGCGGGAACATTACTACAAAAGGAGCCCTCGGGAATCACCCACTACGTCAGACGAAGCTACACACTTTCAGTTGTGAAACGCGTTACGTCATTTCCGCTCGGACGCCATGCTCAGGCACCACTCCCTATTGGTGCTTAGAGGCACATGACTACTTGGGAGGACTTGGATCATGTGACCATCGTCACTGAGGAGGAACAGAGCAGGGGAACGCTGAGACTACATACTACAATGACCAGCTGACTTGCTGAGCCTCTCCGAAATACCGGACTTCGTGCATTTGGCACTCAGCGCAACGACCCCACATACTATACAGTGATGTAGTGATTCCACGCGGAGGATGCCAGTTCTTTTACACGCATGATGATATCCGTATGAGAGGGTAAAGTAACCTGGTCTTTCCTATACTTTGTCCACATAGCCTGGAGTATTGAACTGTTCACCAGCTGACATTTGTTTTCTACAAACTTGCTGCTACGATAGTGATGTATTTTCCACATAGCAGGACACCCAGGTACTACATGTCCCGTGGTGATAGAATATATGGACATACTGTCTGATATACATCAGTAGATTAACCAGCTTTGACACCACCATCAACTCTCAGATGCTTGCTGGACTTTCCTAACATCGTTTTACAGCCTTTAGTCAGTCAGCCCCCCCCCTCCTCCTTCCCCTCCCCTCCCCCCTCCCCGTGCCCCACCACCTCTGGGATTGATGTCAGCCCTGTAACTTACAGAGCATTTGCTCTTTCATGTTCTATTGCACCATAGGACTGACATCAACTCATTTTGCGTCCGGACGCTGTTTTTGTTTTGTTTTATGTTTTCTGTATTTTGTCAGTTTGTTCCCCCTGTCTGTGGACGCGGCAGATCCACCTTCACAGGTGGTCGGCGTCATTTTTATCATAACAGTACTGCATTGGGTCATTACCCTGCTACCTGTCAATATGTGTTCATGTCAAAAAATTGTTTAATTTTTCTACTCAAACCTGGTCACTGCTTCTCCATTTAGCCCTGCTTTTCTTTTTTCCCCACCTGTTTGGGATACTTTTTACTGTTTATTTTTGGTGTTGGAGCGCAGTCACCTTCAATTTATGGTTTACAACCTATAGGCATTGAACATTACTATATGAGTCAAGTCTCTTCACTCACATTTATTTTTTCCAAAAAATAACAACTTACTGGACTTCCATTTTCACCTTAGCCTCTTCCATCACTTTTCACCTTAGCCTCTTCATTCACTAAATTACCACTTACACCGGACCCCAAACTGGCCCTGTTCGGATTAGAACTTGACTCCTGGCCTCAAAAATGTCAAACTCTCTTAACTCACATATTCATAACAGCTAGACTCACCATTTCCAGGAGCTGGAAACAAGCAACACCCCCTGCCATGACTACAACTATTCAAATCCTGAACAAACACACACAACTTGAGTTTATATTCGCTAAAGCAAACTTTCTTTTTGACAAATTTGACTCTCTATGGTCTCCATGGACCTCTCATCCATCTTGCAAGTTGCCCTCACTCTAAAGCCGCGTACACACGGTCGGACTTTTCGTCTACAAAAGTCCGACAGCCTGTCCGACAGACTTCCGGCGGACTTTCGGCGGACTTGCAGCAGACTTTCTAACGAACGGACTTGCCTACACACGACCACACAAAAGTCCGACGGATTCGTACGTGATGACGTACACCGGACTAAAATAAGGAAGTTCATAGCCAGTAGCCAATAGCTGCCCTAGCATGGGTTTTTGTCCGTCGGACTAGCACACAGACGAGCGGATTTCGGGGTCCGTCGTAGTTACGACGTAAAGATTTGAAGCATGTTTCAAATCTAAAGTCAGTCGGATTTGAGGCTGAAAAAGTCTGCTGAAAGTCCGGAGAAGCCCACACACGATCGGATTACCAGCCAGCTTTAGTCCGTCGGCGTCCGTTGGACTTTTGTAGACGAAAAGTCCGACCGTGTGTACGCGGCATAAAAGTCTCTGACCAGCTATAGCAGACCTAAATAACCTACAAATGGGTCTTTACTATGATTATGCACACAACATGACCAATTGTTAGCATGCTTATTAGCATGCCAATTAGCTTAATTAACTCAAAGGTGTTATCCGTCTTCCCCTCCATCTTCCAGCCCTCCCTCCACTTGGCCCTCTCCCCACTGTATTCTTCTTTATTTTTATTTTCCTTCTTTTTTCTCATATCTATACCAAGGTTCTTTAAATAACGGTACATACTTTGAAACTAATGAATGAAAACTTACTGAACATGTTTGTTTACCTTTGCTTACCTTGTTAAACCAATAAAGATATATTGAAACTAAAAAAAAAAAAAGAGGACAGACCAATAACAAGACATGGTACAAGAATATGATGGAAAAGCTGATGGTCTGTCCTTTTCAGTGGTCCAACAGATTAAATTAAAATCCACTAGATGGTGCTGTTGAGAAGTATCTATAAATAGAAGCTGTAGACAAGCTGTAGAGTCGCCATTTGCCATGTGGTGATTACAGCACTTTTCATTTTGAGCATGTATTTTATTTTATACATCCCGGTCAAAGCTATTTCTTAGAGTGAAATATGTAGGGTACTTTGCTTTTCTTAGTGAGTTTGGGTGCACTATCACGTTTAGATATGGTATTTTGGCTGGTGGGGAGGGGTTTTATTTCTAAGTTGCTCTCATATCTCTTAGTTATCAGTGGCCAGGAGTCAGTATTTTATTGCAGTTAGGATGCTTTTTAAGTCCAGGAAGAATGGAAGTAATAGATTAAATTTAGGAGCATAGAGTAGGGTGATTTCTATCAGTTGATTAGAACCCCTATGATTCCTTTTTGTACTTCCTTTAGTTGTTTACTGCAGAGCCACTAACAGGAGATAGAGTTTAGTGGTAAATTAAGGTATAGAGGTACCCCTCAGTTTACCCCTTCTTATAAGTAAAAAACACACATCAAACAAATCTATTTTGTTTGTAAACATTTTTAGGTGTCGTCCTTAGGTTTCCTGGTGCTTGGATAGGCGCACCTGTGAGAGTTGAAGGTTCTTATCTAAACATACTGTCCCCTAAATGGAAGGTTTGCAGGGGGGGTTTACAGAATATGAAACACCCCTTTATAATAATGAGGCCCAAGATATCTGATCCTCTAGTTGAAAGAGTACAGAGTACCGCTGTTATTCATTCTTTTAAATAAAAAGAAAACAGAAAACATCCACACTGTGGCAAAGTCCTTTAGTTAAAAAATAATTACCCAGGATCTCCATTTGGTTTGTTTACAATTACCAGCTTTTCAGGGATACATCCAATAGTTTTATAGCACCAAAATGACAGACTGGCAAACTGACCAAATATGGCTAGTTTTTCATTTGCCAAAATGCGATCAGGCTTGGTTCGGGTTGAATTCATGTCCAACCTCAACCTAAAATTCAGCCCTAACAATAGAGAGCATGTGCTTTAAATTTTCTAGCTGGACCAGATACAGTATGTGCTGAGATTTGCAAGACTGTTCAAGACTGGACGACTTTGCCCATGTGCATCATTACTGACATCTACCTGTTTATGGCTATCTTTGCTAAAAATATGACTGCTTAACTTCCTTTGCAGGTGTTTGACAAAGCTACTGGTAGAATTACCTGACATTCTTTCCGAGAAGGAAACTTGTAAACGTGGAGGTATAAAGAGTCTACCATTGATGACCTCCTTCTAAAAATCCTGGTTGCCTGTCATTTTATTCCTGTCTGTGATTTAGGTAGTATTAAAACTGTCACATGAATGTGGCAGCAAGGCAACTAGTATATAGTAGAACAGTTTGGCAATGGAAACTATCTATTCCCTCTGTACAGGTTTACTTTCATTGGTTTATTTTTATAGTCTTGAAATTGTATCTTGTTAGTTGGTGTAATTAATTTTAATGAAATAATTCAGTTATGTCCTGTCTCTAACCATTGAATCAAAGGAATGAAAATGTAAAGCAATCCATTGAACAGCATTTTCATGTTGCTTACACTAAATATAAACAGATATTATTGGGGTTGTTCCCTGTGATGTTGTTCTGTTGTGTGTTCAGACTGTTTCTGCTGGTTTTCAATGAGAAAAAAAGCACATGTTTAATAATGTGCAAATTTAAACTATATGTTTTGATATAATAACATATGCCCTATAAAGGATTACAAATGAGTCATGCTTCATGATGGAAAGCATTACCCCATCATTTGTTAATGTCAGAATATGGAGAAGTCATTGACAAACTGGAAATGTGTAATAATAATGTTCTATTATTGACAAAGCATAAATGTAATGTCAATAAACAAGCAACATGTTAAGTGCACAAAATACAATATTTGATATAATTCTAACCTTTTTTTTGACATATGGGAAACATTAGAATGAAGGGCAAAGATGCTTACTTTCTTTAGTTCAGAAAGATTTTTACAGCACTTCGCTTTCTAAATACTTTTGTCTAGAGAGTAAATTTGCATTTTATCAAACTCGATACGAAAGTCCCCTTGACCAAAAGAAGTGTCAAATGCATGTAAAAAAAAAAAAATAAATAAAACAGGAAACTCATAAATCAATACATCATGGCTAGCAATGCTTGGACATGTCTTTGAAACAATGAGAACTGTGTGAAACATCTATTTTAGCTTGAAGTAAAAGCAGAACCTCAAGCAACCAAGGCAGATTCAGAAAACTGTAATGCTAAACCAGACAGGGACAGAATGACATTCTTGAATAGCAAAGGTTTGTGTATCACTCATGGAGTTTACAATCCAAAGGGGGGAGGTTGTACAAAAGATATTAACTGTATTAGCAGTGGGGAATATGGAGGTGGGAGGCTTAAGTACAGTTTTAAGGTGGAAGTGGGGTCCAGAGAGGCGCCATTCAACACACAGGAGGAGGTCTGTGTGTGCCCAGGGCTGGAAGAGCCTGCGGCCAATAGCAGAGAGCTGATCGCTTGCCAGAGGGATCCTTGTGGGCAGCCCTGCTGATCGAGCAGGAGGACCAGCGTGTGCTCCAGAGGTTTTGAAGCCACCTGCCTTCCAGCACACCGGGAGGAGGTGTCATCTACATAGACGGAATCTACACACAGCAGGGATCCAGAGTGGAAGTGAATGCCCCACCTCCATCACATGCAGTATATCCGAGCCGGCAGAATCCCGTCTGCATCCATCGAGAAGAATCATCTGATGATCCTGCGAGTACTTGGGAAATTGGCACCTGTGAGCCCTGACAGTCTGGATATTGGTCTATATGCCCTGAGTGGCACAATGCCTTTATGACTCCATGTAATAGACAGGGGAGTCCACCGGATCCGGTAAGAGTTCATGCCTACCATTCTCTGATTTGATGCCGTTGTTGGTTGAAGTGGTTCCTATGTACCGACTAACCTAGTCCCGTGTCCACATTTGGAACATTCCTATTGCCAGTAACTTCTTTCACGTGCATATTCACCTGGAGATTTTCACTTTTTTCACTTTTTCTTATGATATATGGACTTTCCAATATTTTTTGTGGTATTCACTACACCCGATCGATAGATTTGGGGCGTTTGTGACTACATTGTATCATCATTGTTCGTTTTTTCATGTGCTACATTTTTTATAGAGTTTATATTGTTGTTTGTCACACTGTATGTAGCTGCTTTTTTCACCAGTTATGCCCCGTACACACGGTCGGATTTTCCGATGGAAAATGTGTGATAGGACCTTGTTGTCGGAAATTCCGACCGTGCGTAGGCTCAATCACACATTTTCCATCAGATTTTCCGACACACAAAGTTTGAGAGCAGGATATAAAATTTTCCGACAACAAAATCCGTTGTCGGAAATTCCGATCGTGTGTACACAAATGCGACGGACAAAGTGCCACGCATGCTCAGAATAAATAAAGAGATGAAAGCTATTGGCCACTGCCCCGTTTATAGTCCCGACGTACGTGTTTTACGTCACCGCGTTTAGAACGATCGGATTTTCCGACAACTTTGTGTGACCGTGTGTATGCAAGACAAGTTTGAGCCAACATCCGTAGTAAAAAATCCTATGATTTTGTTGTCGGAATGTCCGAACAAAGTCCAACCGTGTGTATGGGGCATTAGCGCCGCGTTTCCTTGCTATTTTCACCTCATTATGTACTATATAAAACATGTGGGATTTATTGGGCTAAAATATGCACTTACAGCAATGTGAAATAAAACTAGCAGTAGAGAGAGGATAATCCAACCTAGGGATCACCAACAGGTCTGGATCATTTTCACATCACAACTCCCATCTCCTTCCAATGCATTTCCTCATAGCAGGCTACATCTGGGAATGGAGGATTAGCTATAACCAAAGCAGGTATAGTGGGGACAGCGCTAAACTTGGTTTGTTGTGTGTGTTTGGATTATAACCAAAGCATGGAACACCACACATGCACCAAACCTCTCGGATGTGATCAATAGAGTTAATGCCCACTTCTTATTGCCCCGTACACACGGTCGAATTTTCTGACGGAAAATTTGTGATAGGACCTTGTTGTCGGAAATTCCGACCGTGTGTAGGCTCCATCACACATTTTCCATCGGATTTTCCGACACACAGTGTTTGAGAGCAGGATATAAAATTTTCCGACAACAAAATCCGTTGTCGGAAATTCCGATCGTGTGTACACAAATCTGACGGACAAAGTGCCACGCATGCTCAGAATAAATAAAGAGATGAAAGCTATTGGCCACTGCCCCGTTTATAGTACCGACATACGTGTTTTACGTCACCGCGTTTAGAACTATCGGATTTACCGACAACTTTGTGTGACCGTGTGTATGCAAGACAAGTTTGAGCCAACATCCGTAGGAAAAAATCCTAGGATTTTGTTGTCGGAATGTCCGAACAAAGTCCGACCATATGTACGGGGCATTATATGAAAAATGCTTAGCCATCAGTAACCATGGTCTCAAATCCTTCTACTCTAAATGAGCTTACTGGGATTAACTTAACAAACTTTCCAATGTATGATAATAGCGGTATCTACAGTCTGTTTATTACCTATAAAGGTACAAAATACTGGTGTGAGTTGTATTTGTTTGTCTTTTCGCTAAATGACATCATATTCTGGAAAATTGCATTCCATTTTCTTTTACTTTTACCCGCTAGCACGACACGTGCTATTACCAGTCTACCCATGTACTTGATAGCGTTACAAAATCTTTATGTATGTTTACTTGAGCGCAACATTTTTATGTGGAAACTTTAGCTCAGAATTGTGTTAGTTGGTACTGTTTATATTTTTACATGTGTTACTGTTTTTGAGGATCTGACTGCTCTATAAATATGCTGCTTGATCTATATTTGTAATTTTGTACTCTTTAATAAAAAATATTTCAAAGAAAAATCAAAAGTCCCCATTTTGAAGGCTTATATGCAAGTAATTGGCTATAAAAAGGGTATGGGGGTCCGGGAATTGCCCTGGGGACATGTATCAATGCAAAAAAAAGTTTTTACAAGAGCAGTGATTTTAATGATGCTTAAAGTACAATTAAAAAAAAATGAAAAATTCCTTTAAATATAGAGCCTGGGAGGTCCCCTTAGTCTGCTTGTAAAGTGGAGCATATGTATTGTGAATAGAACCTACTGCAGAAAAACTGACATTTCTAAAGAAAAAAATTAATGAAATGACATTTAAATTGCTGGAAATAGAAAAATGTTTAAAAAAAAAACAGCAGGTCTGGTATGGATTTTAAGGAGAACCCCACACCGAACGTTAAAAAAATACGGTTTGGGGTCCCCCCAAAATCCATAACAAACCTTTATCTGAGCATGCAGCCTGGTAAGTCAGGAAAGGGGGGGGTGAGCGAGCGCCCCCCTGGACTATACTAAGCCACATGCCCTCAACACGAGAGGGTGGGTGCTTTGGGGTGGGGAGGCTCTGTCCCCTTCGCCTTAAAGCACCTTGTTCTCATTTTGATGGGACAAGGGCCTAATCCCCACAACCCTGGGCTGTGGTTGTAGGGGTCTGCGAGCAGGGGGCATATCAGAATCTGGAAGTCCTCTTTAAAAAGGGGGCCCCAAATCCTGGCCGCACCTCTATGTGAATGAGTATGGGGTACATAGTACCCCTACCCATTCAACAAAAAGTGTAAAAAGAAATAAAAGCAAGAGGCAGTTTTTCCACAATTCCTTTATTAAAAATAAAAAAAAACAGCACCAGTCTGTGACGTCCCTTACCTATATAAGAACTGTCAAAAGGCAAGCCAGGCATTTGGCGGTTTGCCTAAGTTGACAACTGAGTTTTTTTTCTTTTACGGGTCTTGACGTGCGGCGGCATAGTGATTGAAGATGGATCTACATTAGGGGACTTTTTTTTTTATTTTTTAATAAAGGAATTGTCAAAAGCTGTCTGTGTTTTTATTACTTTTTGACACTTTTTTTGGTGAATGGGTAGAGGTACTATGTACCTCATACTCATCTAGATTCTGATAAGCCCCCTGCCCACAGACCCCCACAACCACAGCCCAGTTTTGTGGGGATGAAGCCCTTGTCCCCATCAACGTGGGGAGAATGTGCTTTGGGGTGAGGGGCAGAGCCCCCCTGCTGCAAAAGCACCCACCCCACTAATGTTGAGGACATCACTCGCCTCCCCCACCTTCCTGGCCTGCCAGGCTGCATTCTCAGATAAGGGTCTGGTATGGATTTTTTTTTATTTTGCTGTGGGGTCCCCTTAAAATCCATACCAGTCCCAAAGGGCCTGGTATGGATTGGGAGGACCCCCTATGCCATTTTTTTTACTTTATTGCCAGCAATACTTTTTTTTATCCAGCTGTCAGCGGGGAAGCCCATTGACAGCTGATGACTCATCAGTTGTTAAGGACGCCGCGGCGGGCCTTCCCGGCCCCACCCCTATTTCCGGCCCCAGCTATTCACTAGGCACAAAGCTTTGCCCAATCAGGGCTTATAATACACTGTGCAGCGTGAACGCCTTGCAAATTTGGGTGTTTACCAAACAGGCGAACAGGCGATGTCCAGGCTGAACTTTTGCTCGGCCGGAAACCATTCGCCCCAAAATCGCCAGAACCATTTGCCCAAATTTTTTACAAAGGTGTTTGAGTCTAGTATAAGCATTCATGATAGACTGAAGGGGGGATAATCTGTGCAAAGGTGGGCCAATGAGAAGGTAGTTGCAGTAGTCAAGGCAGGAGATAACTAGGGACTAAATATGTTTTATGCTGTCATTAGTTAAGAAGGATGAGTTCTGGAAATGTTACAGAGGTTAACGTGGCAAGCTTTCTTGATGATTGTATGTGGGGCCCTAGGGAGAGGTTTAGTTTAGGATTAAGGATTAGTTTAGGATCACCTAGCATCCTGGCATGTGTGGAGGGACCAATAGCTGTGCAATTGGTCATGAGTAGGGATTGGGGTTGGGGAATATTACAGGTTCAGATTTGTTCAGATCGAGTTTGAGGAAGCATTGCACCATCCATACTGATATGTCACTCAGTAAATTTGTGGTATGTGAAGAGATCGAGGGGAGTGAGCTGAGGGGTAGAGAGATAGATCTAGGTGCCCTTGGTGTAGAGATGATATTGGAAGTCATGAGAGGTTATCAACTGGCCCAGGGAAGAGGTTCAATGAAAGAATAGAAAGGGTCCAAGGACAGAGACTTGGAGTACCCCAACAGATGATATTATTAGACAGCTAAATTCCAACTCAATCTTGTGGTAAAATAATGGTATTACCCCTGCTAATAGGATAATACCTAATTCTGATTTTGATAACCCAGGGAACATATATCTACACCAAAATATATATGGCTATGAAGGGTGTGCCTTCTGGGGAAGTGTCATGGATATGCAGTAATGTGTGTCTGTCAGCTTACCTCTCCATGTGTTCAGCTTAAGAGGCCAGCCACTCTCACCTGGCTGCTTAACTAATTTCTCCTCAAAGCATGGCTCCACCCCAGCCCCTATCAGGGAACTCAATATTAACTTGTGCACTGCAAGCCAGCCCTGCTGATCAATATTGTGTTTTTGGCTTCCGTGTGCGACTTGCTGCGTCTTCTACGTTTGATTCCAGTTACCGATCTTGGCTTGTTCTTGATTATCCTTACCTGCTTTTCAACCCCGACTTATCTTCTCACTATCCTTATCTGCCTGTTGCCCTGACCTTTGGCTATCTCCTGACTATCCTTTGTTGTCGCAGTCTGCTGCTTCCTCTCTACCCCCCTGTAATCTACCGTAAGCGTTAGCTGGGAGGCCTTAGGGGTTGCGACCTGGAGGCAGGCTGCAGCTAAATCCATCCCCACCACTAGGGGCCTCTAGTGAACACCCGCTGGCTCTTAGATTTTGTGCTCTGGGAAATCTCATGCTTTAGCTCCCAGTGTCATCCATGTTGGTACTACAGAGTACCTGCTCTCCTTTATCACCTAAAGCTCCATCCACAGCAGTCAGCCGTAGGGTCCACTAACTTGTGGTGCACTCCAGACCCCAACGGGGTTCATCTGTCACCTGGACTCATGTGACCTGACAGTTTGATCAGCCATGGACCCGGCTGATGTGTCCCTACCTGCAGATGATCTATTGCAGGGCATAGTCCGAAGACTTGAGACCCAGGAATCGAATCAGACTGGTCAGTAGCGGATAGTCAGTTCCCCCCGCCTGCGTCAGTCAGTGTCACAATGCCCACCACACTATGGCAGTCCCATTATAAGTTTCTGATCACCGCTATTAGTAGTATAAATAAAATGAAAAAATAAAAAATCCAGTATATATACCATAGTTTGTAGACACTATAACTTTCACTTAAACCAATGAATATACACTTACTGGGATTTTCTTTAATCAAAGACATGTAGTGGAATACATTTTGGCCAAACTTTTGAAGAAAACTGATTTTTTTTTATCAGATATGTTTTAAAGCAGAAACAATTTTTTATTTTTTTGCGGTATTTTTCATTTATATCGCGAAAAAATAGTAACCCAGTAGTGATCAGATACCACCAAAAGAAAGCCCTATTTGTATGAAAAAAAATTATATCAATTTTGTTTGGGTACAGCGTTGCATGACCATGCAATTACAAGGTAAATTAGCACAGTGCTGAATAGCAAAAAATGGCCTGGTCATGAAGGGAGTAAAATCTTCCGGGGTTTTCACACTGGGGTTTTCTCAGGATCCAGAAGAGAGTTTGCAGGTAATGCAAAGAGGGGACCATTAAAAACTAGCTGCATGGACACATCGCAGCATTAGTTTACCTGTTCCCCATACCTATAAATGGCACTAGGAGAGACCTGAATGGTGGGTTTAGATGTGTATAAAATTAACAAGCTTAAAAAAAATCTGATGAATAGCCTGGTGTGGGTGGTGAAAGGAAGGGTTGGGAAGATAAACACAGACATGGACTTTAAGCCTAGGTTCACATTGGTGTGATTTGGCATGCGATTTGACATGTCAAATTGCATACCAAATCGTCGGATATCGCCGGCAATGGCACCGTCCGAAATGGTGCGGCGCCGTACTACTTTTGGCAACTTTGGGGTGTGATTTGTATAGACATCTGTGTAGGAACCTGCACAAATGTCTCTGAAATCGCCCCCGAAGTTGTACTGACATGCCGGTAGGAAATCGTGCGAGTTCAGCTGAACTCGCACAATTTCCTACCCGCTGTCTGTGTGAACCTAGGCTAAATGCCAATTCTTATTTCAGCTTTGAATGTAAAGCTACAATGTGCCTTTTTGCTACTGATGCTTCTGACCACAATCTTCCCGACCATTTACATAGATGTGTGTGTTTATTTTATACTTTCTTCCATTATCTCTTAATATAACTTAATATAAATGTACAAGGATCATTTGTACCATTGTTCATTTCAAACAGTTTCCTGGTATTCTAACAAAACTTACTGAGTCATTGGATGTTAATAAAGGTTTTAATAACCCAATGGCTAGACTTGCTTTTTAAAAAGGAGCTGTGACCTTTAAATAAATTAAATACTCAGTTGTTTTATCTCTCACTCTCATGGTTCTCCATACTTTGCATATAAAGTGAAGGTTTTATTTTCAGAAATTATGTACACAGCTCCCGAACAAAGGACAGAGAAATAAAAAGTAGAAATTACAACTCGAGATAGGACTGAGATACTATCAGATATATTGTTATTCTTTATTGATGCAGATCATCCTGCTATTTCTCAGTAGCTTGAAACTAATAAACTAAAATTTATAGGCAAACATCATTTTAGTGCAAGTGGCCAAGATTTTGTGAGGTTTTTTTATTGTATTTATTTTAGAAAGTGCATTTTGCTTGATACACATGTAAAGTAAAAAGGAATTGTATGCAGTGCTGTGCAACAAATAGTCAATATTTTTACATCTTCTATGTGATAGCAAAAGCACATAGGTAAAAAAGTAAAACAAAAAATGATAGGATTAAATAATTGGTTAATTAGTCAAATATTCCTAAAGAAAAAAGGATTCATAATTTTCAATCTCTAACTCAAAGGGTAAAGATTGTCCAGATAACCAGGTATCCATCAAGAATGACTGGGAGAAGCTTGTAAAATTTACCTGGGAGCAGGGTGAAGATGGTGGAGGCTCTTGCACACATTTCAGCATGCAGCACCAAGACCTCAGCAGCTGGCCCAGCACACCACTTATTCTGCACATGCCACACAGTCACCTACCACAGAAAAGGATCAGAGCCCTGTCAGCCTCCATGCCACAAAGCATCAGGGCAGCAACAAACAGTCTAAGCAGGGTAAGACCCTGCACACAAATTACAAGGCTTCCACACTAACCCCTGATGCACAGGGAACCTTAAACAGTGACCAGGTGAAGGAACAAGAAACTGACAGTGTACAAGGGAACACAGAGCCCACTCCTAAAAATTGTATGGAAGCCATACACCAGTGCCATAAACCAAACAGATTAGATCAAAATACATCTGTCCTTCCTTAACCAACTTTAATACCAGGCACTTTTACCCTTTTACATTTTTAATTTAGCACTCCCAAAAAGCCCTGCCCATTGGAATGAATGGGCAGTGCTTCCGAAGCACCTGAAAAGCACTTTGGAAGCCCCGCAACATGGGGGTTTTTAAGCCCTTCTTTGGGGTTAAAATTGCCCCGCTAGTGGCCAAAAAGCGCTGCTTAAACAGCGGTAAAGTGCCAATAAAACGAGCAGCGCTTTGCCCCAAAAACAGCCGTGGCCCCAGTGTGAAAGGGGTCTTAATAACACGTTGGATATTAACCACTTTAATAAAGGGCGCTTTCACCCTCTTCCTCCCCAGGCCAGTTTTCAGCTTTCAGCGCTGTCGCATTTTGAATGACAACACTGTACAAAAAACAAAATTTGTATCATTTTGTTCCCACAAATAGATCTTTTTTTGGGTGGTATTTGATCACCACTGGGTTTTTAATTTTTTGCTAAACAAATAAAAAATTTTGAAAAATTAAAAGTTTTTCTTTGTTTCTGTTATAAAATGTAGTAAATAGGTAAGTTTTCTTCTTCATTGATGAGCACTGATGAGGCTGCACTGACAGGCACTGATGAGGCAGCACTGATGGTCACTGATGAGGTGGCACTTATGCGCACTGATGATGAGGCACTTATATGCAGCACTGATAAGCAGCACTGATGGGCACTGATAGGTGGCACTCATTGGCGGCACTGGTGGGCACTCATAGGTGGCTCTAATAGGCCACACTGATGAGCACTTATAGGTGGTGCTGATAGGCAGCACTAATGAGCGGCACTGATGGGAGGCACTGATGAGGAGGCACTGACAGGCATGCCTAATGGGCACTGATTGGTATCCCTGGTGGGCTCTAGTGGGCATCCCTAGTGGGTCTGCGTTGATAATCAATGTACTGATTAATAGCACAGATCCCCCTGTCAGCAAAGCCACTGATCAGCTCTCCTCTACTCGTGCCTTGTCAGCATGAGTAGAGGAAAAGCTGATAAACGGCACTTCCTGGTTACCATGTGATGAGCTGTGATTGGACACAGAGTCATAGGCTCCTTACCAGGATCAGAGTTGTGGTAATGGATCAGAGAGAACATAGCTCACCTAATCAGCCCCCTGCCTTCCCCGACCGGGACGATAAGCGCTGCAAACTCTTGCCCCTCTAGCCTGCTGCTGGCTCATCTGGGTATAAAATGGGCCGAGTTATACCCGCAGACCTGATCTCCGACAATTCCCAATTGGAGAACGACAAAGAAGCTTCAGGCGGAGACAGCCCTAAGGATGACTCCAAGCCCCCGTACTCTTATGCACAGCTAATAGTACAAGCAATTACCATGGCCCCAGACAAGCAGCTCACCTTAAATGGCATCTACACGCACATAACGAAAAACTACCCCTACATGCCTTGTCAGCATGAGTAGAGGAAAAGCTGATAAATGGCACTTCCTGGTTACCATGTGATGAGCTGTGATTGGACACAGAGTCATAGGCTCCTTACCAGGATCAGAGATGTGGTGTGTCAGAGTGACACACCGCACTACCAATCGTCACGCTGCACGCCCCCATGTGTGTGCGTGAGTGGTTTATCCTGCTCAACATCATATGACGCTCACTCAGGATAACATAACCACTTTGCGGACATCATTCTGCTATATGGTGGGTGGGAAGTGGTTAAACCCGTATGTACGGTGTAACATGCAACATGTTACTATTAAGCACCCCCTCACAAGCACAATATTTTCAATTAAATGACACTCTAGATGTATCAGAGGGTAGGAAATGGGAGGCACACTAGGCTTACATCAGAGGAATATTAATATCTATGTTAGGGCAAAGGACAAACAACATCCAAAAATTAGTGAAAGAGGAATATGACTTAGAACAGATGCATAAAAACAAATTAGATAGGGAGACACAACATGTCCTAGCATTAAAAAGAGAGAACCCGAAAGATCTTATGGAGCAAGAGACAAGACAAGGGTTGAATAAAGTGGCCAAGGACAGATACAAATGGGGGAATAAGCCAGATAAATACCTAGTAAGAATACTTAAAAGTAATAAAAATGAAAAATTATATAGAAAAAACAAAAAATGAGGAAGGAAAAATAGTATATAAAAACATCAGAAATTGGCAGGACATTCCATAGTTTCTATAGTGCTCTTTATTCTGTAAGACATGGGGGGACACCGGAAGAAGAGTCAAAGAGGAAACAAAAAATAAAAGACTATCTGAGAGAAGCAAAATTATCAAAGGTTTCAACAGAAAGATTAGCTGCCCTGGAAGATCCTATAACTCAAGGAGAAATTAGATAAAAATACAGGGAATGGGAAATGTCTGGGCCCAGTTGGGTTCACAATTTTATATTATAATTTTATATTATAAAAGATTTAAAGATCAACTGGTACCAAAATTAGAAATATATATGAACGCATTGGGGAATGGAGAAGGGATGAGATGGGAATCGCTACAAGCATACATCACGGTAATACTTAAAGTGTTACTAAACCCATAACAGTAAAATCAGTCTGTATATGCAGCATAGCATGCTTGTTATACCCACTCTGGAACTTAAGGGGTTAATTCTCTGCATTGTGTAAAAAAGCTGTTTTATCCTGTATGCATAGATCCCCCCCCCCCTGCACTGTCTATCTGGGGAAGGTCAGCTAACACAGGCAGAGTATGTGTATATATAAAGTGCACAAACCTGATCAATACAATTCAAAAAAGTAAATGAATATATAAAGTCCACATCAATATTTAAGATTTATAAATGTCCATGTGTATTCGGTGCCAATCATGGATATATGTTCAATGCTGTATTTTCTTACATCAATTTATAAGCTGTGGGCACTGGGGGGGGATGAACTAATTTCATATTACTGGGCTTAGTAACACTTTAAAGAGGAAAAAGATGCAACTCTAGTTCTAGTTATAAACCAATTGTGCTATTAAGTAGTGATACAAAATTATACGCAAAGATCTTTGCTAAAAGATTAAAGGAACAGATGCCTGAGGGTATACATACAGACCAGACAGGCTTTATACCAGGTAAGGAGGGTGAGGATAATGAAATAAGAACATTACTGATGCTCCATAAAGTGAGAGGTGGAAAATTCCCAGCTTTATTCCTGTCGATAGATGCCAAAAAGGCCTTTGACAGGGCAGACTGGGCATTTATGATGGAAACAGTAGAGGCCCTGGGAGTGGGGTCCAAGATGAGTATGTAGATTTGAACGCTCTATGGTTGCCCCTCTGCCATGGTTAAGGTTAATGGGAGTCTGTCACTCCCCTTTGAAATGTTCAGTGGAACTAGAGAAGGATGTCTGCTTTCGCCTCTTTTGTTTT
The DNA here is from genome assembly GCF_042186555.1 of Aquarana catesbeiana. Classification (NCBI taxonomy): domain Eukaryota; kingdom Metazoa; phylum Chordata; class Amphibia; order Anura; family Ranidae; genus Aquarana; species Aquarana catesbeiana. The sequence goes on along the minus strand of NC_133332.1, from coordinate 175,115,521 downwards.
TACTATCATTAGAACCCCTACTGGCTATCATCTGTAGTAGTGCAGATATAGGGGGAGTAAATATTAGAGAAACAGAACACAAGGTAGCTGCATATGCCGATGATGTGTTGGTTTTATATTACTAATCCTAGAACAACATTACCAAATTTAATAAAAGAATTAAAATGATATGGAGAGTTGTTAAATTTAAAAATAACCCCTGTAAAATCAGAAATACTTAATATAAGCTTGAGTAAAAAAGAGGTACTGGCATTACAGGGAAAATTTCTGTTTAATTGGGGAATACAGAATTAAAATATCTGGGGATAAAAATAACACCCACCTTTATTAGGGGATCTATTTCAGACAAATTTTATTCCGTTACTTAATGAAATTAAAGTAGTGATAAAAAAATTATTTGCGCCCGTTATCTTGGGTTGGACGGATAAATAGATTAAAGATGGCAATAGTCCCAAAGATTCTACATAAAATTTCAAATGCTTCCAATTGTCCTACCTCAGATTTTCTTTAGGGTAATAAAAAAAAAATGTTCTCAAAGTTCATCTGGCAAAATAATAAACCTAGGATACAGCTCTAGACTCTTAGTAGGGAAAAAGCACATGGGGGGTTAGCCGCACCAGACATTAAAAGATACTATAATGCGATAATATTGGCACGAATGATTGAGTGGACTAATATTAAAAGTGAAAAAAAGTTGAGTTAATATGGAATGTACACTAAATAAATGGGGCGGC